>NC_090254.1:9630131-9767564 GCF_037325665.1 Littorina saxatilis | reverse complement strand
GCGCGTAACGCTGTGCTGCTCTTCCCAGGTTCTCTTGAGCCAGTTTGCAGGTCTCTTCAATCCTGTTCCTGAGTTCTACGATGTAGGTCGCTGTCGTCTGCACCTCCTCGTCAGCTTCTTCGTCCGTCCAAGCCTGACGCAGGATAGCCATGGGACCGCGTACCTGTCTGCCGTACAACAACTCAAATGGGGAAAAGCCCAAGCTCTCCTGAGGAACCTCGCGGTATGCAAAAAGCAATGCTGGGATGTACCTGTCCCCAGTCGTGCGTGTGGCTTTCTCCTGAGCTAGTTTCCTCAGCATGGTCTTCAAGGTGCCATTGAACCTTTCCACCAGTCCGTTGCACTGAGCATGGTAAGGAGTGGTGAAGTGCTGCTCCAGTGATAGCAGTCGTGCTGCCTCCGCCATCACTCCTCCCGTGAACTGCGTGCCTCTGTCGGTGAGTACCTCTGATGGAATTCCCAGCCGGGACCACATAGTAACCAGAGCCTCAGCTACTCGCGTGGCTTCAATCGATTTCAGAGGGATCGCCTCTGGGTATCGAGTAGCGTAGTCCACCATGGTCAAAATGTATCTGTTTCCGTCCTCAGACGCAGGCAAGATGGGCCCGATGATGTCCACTGCCACCCGACGAAAGGGTTCGTCGATGAGCGGCATCTTCTCTAAGGGGACCTTCCTCACCCTTCCTTTGGCAACCACCTTCTGGCACTTATCGCAGGACGCACAGAAACGTCGGACATCCGTGCAGATGCCTGGCCAGTAAAAGTGGCGCCAGACACGATCCGTGGTCTTCTTGGTACCAAGATGACCTCCCAGAATCGAGTCGTGTGCCGTTGCCATGACACCCTCGCGAAACTCGCGAGGCACGACAACCTGTTTGAATGTACCTTCTTGGTTGCTGAACTCACGGTAGAGCAACTTCTTGTCCCTGAGGAACCTTGACCTCCCATGCTTCCCGCTCAGCTTCACCTTCCCCGACTTCGCGTGCTCCCGAGGAGTAGCTAAGGTCGGGTCAGAATCCTGAGCCTTCGCGAGAAGCGCGGGGGTCACGTTCCCCAGGGCAGCTCGTGCAGCAGGTAGGGGTTTGAGAGGTTTGTCCTCTCGCTCCGCCTGTGCCCGCGTGAGCACTGAAATGACGTCGGGAGACCGATAAACGGGAACCTCCCTGGTGACGCCGTCCACAAACTGAACCCGGTTTCCAATGAGCAGGTCGCATGGAGGATCGTCCATGACGACGGCCACAATGGTCCCCGTGAACAACGGGGTTACGACCTTGATCACTGCCGTGTTCAAGTCGTAAGCGTGAGATGCCTCGGCCATTCTCACCCTGATGCTGTCTCCTGTGTAGGCCATAGCTGGAACTAGACTCGCCCGAACCACTATCATGTCTGCCCCTGTGTCCCGCAGACCTTCGCCCTTCACTCCGTTAACGTAGACGTTGCAGTGGGGCTGGAAATGTTTCCTGGAGCACGGAACGCAGAGTTGTGGAATGGTGCATGAGCTCGTGACGTCCCTTAACTCCTCACTGCCAACAAAGTGAACGCCCTTCTGGTCAGCCTGTCTCCTGTGGCAGTCCTTCTTCACGTGGCCCCGCTTGTTGCAGTAGTAACACTGGATGTCAGTTCTGGAACTCGATCCCTTGTGTCCCTGATCGTCCTTCCCGTCCTTGGGTCCTGAAGAACCCGAATTTCCCGATTTTCCTGGCCGTGAGCCTGAAGATTTGCCGGAGATCGCCTGGGCGTCCTCGTGCACTCTGATCCAGTCGGCTGCCTCCTGAGTAGTCTTTGGCTGGTGTTCCTGCACGAAGGTCACCACCTCAGGTCGCAGGCTGGACATCAGTTGTTCCATGACAATGAGGTCGGCAAGGTCGTTGACGGTCCAGTCCTTTTCGGCCATCTCCACCCAGCGCCGCAGGTAGAGATTAAGGCGTGCCACAAACTGATGACTCAGCTCGCCGCTCAGTCTCTTGCTGTTACGCAGACGTCGTCTGTAGGCTTCAGCAGTCAGGTTAAAGCGCTGGAGTAACGCCTTCTTAAGTGCCTGATAGTCTCTCGCCTCGTCGTCCTCCAAAGCGTTGTAGAGCTGCAATGCGCGTCCTTTTAAGCAGGTGCTAAGGCGGCTAGCCCACGTGGCCTCTTCCCACTTCTGGTCAGATGCAATGCGCTCAAACCGGCGTAAAAAATCGTCGAGCTCGTCCTTGTCATCGTCGAACGTCGGCAGTCTCGTACGGTCGGCAACAAACGTCGGCGCGCTAGCCTGAGTAAGCGTACCCTTCTCGGCCTGTAGCCTAGCTAGCTCTAGCTGGAGATCGCGATCCGCCTGCTCTTTCTCTTTCCGTTCCTGTCTGTCACGCTCGGCCTGTCGTTCCTGTCTCTCAAGCTCGTCTTTCTTTTCTTGTCTGTCTCGTTCTCTTTCTTGTCTGTCAAGTTCGTCTTTCTTTTCCTGTCTGTCTCGTTCTGCCTGTCGTTCCTTTCTTGTCTGTCAAGTTCGTCTTTCTTTCCTGTCTGTCACGTTCTTCTTTCCTTTCCTGTCTGTCTCGTTCAGCCTGTCGTTCTGCCTTCGTTCCCTTTCTTGTCTGTCAAGTTCGTCCTTCTTGTCCTGTCGGTCACGTTCTTCTTTTCTTGTCAGTCGCTCAAATTCTTCCTTCCGTTCTACTTCTAAGCGTTTTAGAACGCTTCGGGCTCTAACGCGTGCGTCTCGCTCAGTCGGTTGCTCGCTCCCAGGAGTCTCGAAAGTTATTCTCCTCGTAGGAGATCCCCCTGTAGCCATGGTTAGTTTTAGCAAAGCTTTATTACCAAAATAAGTCTAACGCAGCTATAGCTAGAACACGCGGTGATGAAAGCGGTGGATACAAAAATCCAGCAACCAGAAAATGCAGAAGAAAAATCCAAACGGTGTAGAACAAATCGCGTAGCCTACTTTATGGCTGCTTTTTGCGGTGAAACAAAGTGTTTCCCACAGCCGTGGCCTACTTTATCGGCTGCTTTTTGCGGTGAAACAGAGTGTCTCCCACAGCCTTGGTTAGGACAGAAGTCCTCGGACCCTTCCCCCCCAAAATTCCAACAAAGTCAAAATATGGAGAAAAATCCAAGTAAAACAAGACGGTAGAAATGTAACCTGTTACAGAATGCGAAACAACAATGTAGAGAAAACTGAGTAAAACGAACAACAAATCCGTAACCCGCTCAGCTCTCTGCAACGGAAAACTCTGAACGTACAACAACAAAGATTCACAAACAAAGGAAAGGGAAGTAATCACAGTTAGCGCATACAATAACTCACAAATTACAATTTACATTTCCTGCAAGATGTGAATCGCTTAAGGTGTGGTATATGATCAAAACTATACAAAAAAGGGTAGCACCAAGCAGAAAATAAGTCGAGCACTGACGAGATTATCTGCTCTTAGTTATCCTTAATTGGTGGGTCTTTATCAGTCAGAAATTAACTGAGTAAATCCCGGCTTGGCCCCCATGTGTCACGTTTCAATATATCACTCAAGGTGATTATGAACCGGTTAATTACTACTAATTAACTAACCACACCACGATCCACTCTCGCAGTCATACAATTAAATAGAGTCAACAAAAGTATAAGTTTCAGACGCCTGTTTATGTATAAACTCTCCACCTCCCTCGAGCCTTCACTCAAAATATGTTCCTTTTACGTTCTCAACACGTAAAAAACCAGTGTTCACTGACAAAATGCCAGTAGTATGTAGAAAATTATAGGAACACGCTGAACCCGTGTAAATATAGTTAAATGAGAATGTTCTGTCGAAAAGCCCTAGTTCGTGCAGGTGTCACACACCCCACGTTGTCACTACTCCAATGAAATCATAGATACGAAAAGACAACGGTGGTCAACGGGGTGCGTACGACATGGTGCACTTAGCTTTATCTCTGCTGCTGCTGCTTAGCCGGTATGCTGGTTAGTCGGTTCGCTGGTTAGCCGGTCCGCTGCCGGTTAGCGGTCCGCTGGTTAGCCGGTCTCCTGGTTAGCCGGTCTCCTGGTTAGCGTAGCCTCAACAGTTCCCGCCAGAGTCAGCCGTGCAGATGTTACAGGAACGTAACGAAGCGAGGCGAACGAAGCGAAACGAAACGAAGGCTGCAAACAGAAAGCATCGGTGCACTAAACATGTCAGCTACCCCTCACCCACCACCTTAAAACATGTCATCTTTAAATATCTCATCGAGCACGTGGGCCTGCACAAAATGGACTTTTTACAACAACAAAACAGTCATTTTCCGTCCTTCTCTCCCTATCTGCAAAAACCATATACAGATTAGTATTTTAGCGTCACAGAGAGTAAATTATGCGCTAACCTGGAAAGAACAACAGAGAGTATTTCATTCCACAACACAGACTCATCAACAGCGTTAAATAATGATTTATTACCTCAAAAGCCTATGATTGTACTCTCAATGGAAGCAAAGTCCGCTTCCTCCCTGGACCAGCCTCTGTTCGTCAACAGTGACCAAAACCGTCCAGAACCCCTTGTCGAATCCTTATGCGAAAGCCATCGCCGACGAAGGAAAATTGACGACTTGTCCTCAGCAAAATACGTGGCAGGGAGAAAGGAAAAACTAGTGGAAGTTCCCCTAGAGTGCCGAATATAATACTCGGTGAAAAACCATCATACTCTAGAAACTGTGTATACGATCCTTCCCCTTCTGCCGCTGGGTGTCAAGTGTGCCGTCCTTGAGTCTCTGACAGACCACCTAGCCAAATACACGTGACTGACCTTGTCCCAAAACCCAGTCCAGCTATACACAATTCTGCCCCCCAAGCAAACTCAATCCGTGAAAATCCCGTGTGCGCTGTCAGCGAAAAACCGTCAGCCCTAGCTATGACAGCAGAAACCTCCACTGTAAAACTCGTGCGATACAAAACATCCGTGCTCGTAGAGCACCGTCAGCAAACTCTGCTGTAACCCAATATCACGCACAGGCGCTTTCTATCATACACGACCAAGAACAGGCACTCCACTGAGTGACACTTTCTTGGTCTCTGTCACCCGATCGTGACAGAGGGGGTTGGGCGTAGTGTGGGGTGGGAGGGGGTTGGGTGTAGTGTGGGGTGGGAGGGGGTTGGGCGTAGTGTGGGGTGGGAGGGGGTTGGGCGTAGTGTGGGGTGGGAGGGGGTTGGGTGTAGTGTGGGGTGGGAGGGGGTTGGGTGTAGTGTGGGGTGGGAGGGGGTTGGGTGTAGTGTGGGGTGGGAGTGGGTTGGGTGGGGTGGGAGGGGGTTGGGTGTAGTGTGGGGTGGGAGGGGGTTGGGCGTAGTGTGGGGTGGGAGGGGGTTGGGTGTAGTGTGGGGTGGGAGGGGGTTGGGTGTAGTGTGGGGTGGGAGGGGGTTGGGTGTAGTGTGGGGTGGGAGGGGGTTGGGTGTAGTGTGGGGTGGGAGGGGGTTGGGTGTGGGGTGGGAGTGGGTTTGGTGTAGTGTGGGGTGGGAGTGGGTTGGGTGGGGTGGGAGGGGGTTGGGTGTAGTGTGGGGTGGGAGGGGGTTGGGTGTAGTGTGGGGTGGGAGGGGGTTGGGTGTAGTGTGGGGTGGGAGGGGTTGGGTGTAGTGTGGGGTGGGAGGGGGTTGGGTGTAGTGTGGGGTGGGAGGGGGTTGGGTGTAGTGTGGGGTGGGAGGGGGTTGGGTGTAGTGTGGGGTGGGAGGGGGATGGGTGTAGTGTGGGGTGGGAGGGGGTTGGGTGTAGTGAATGTATCAACTTCCTCAGCATACAGTGTCTCTCTTTGAGAGTTATTTCTTTACGTCTAGCTCTCTGCCCTGGGCCAGTTTGAGTGGACAGCAGTTACTGGTTCTGTTGTGTTATTTTTGTGTGAATAAAAATTATGCCAAGAGCCTTACATTGCATAACTGAAGACAGCTATTTGTAGTGAAAGTCTGTATGAAAGATATAGGCATGAAAGTTGGAAAAGAAATGATTGTAGTAAAGCCATATTGGTGAGTTAGTTCTCGCAAACTCTCAGGACAGTGGACCAGTCTCAGAGATAATGAAGAATCAGACCTCAAAAGCCAGGCCCCTTTCATCTTAACCTCCCACTTCCTACCACGTACACCACCACCCGACTCGCTCTGAAACACACACTGCTCAGTCAATCCAATTTCTCTGTCCTTGTCTCTATTTCTTAAACAAGAAGATTCTACTACAGACTTTGCATCTCCCATACCCACCTCCCCAAGCTCAACGGGCACTTAGCCTGGGAGCAATAAATATTCTGAGTTCTGAGTTCGGAAACATGAAGATTCTTACAGGTGCTTGATTTTTTTGTCCACAGATTCTTCAGGCAGTGGATGAGCCCCAGTGCCAGAGGTTAGAACAGCCAGACCTGTGTCCCAAAGAGTTCTATGCCGTCATGCAGAAGTGCTGGGAGCATAACCCAGAACGACGACCAACCTTCAGTCAGCTCTTCTTGACATTGCCGCAGGTAGGGAACCAGTGTTACACGGAGAGGAAGTGCATGGGTTCAAGTGGCAGGGGAGGGAAGTGTGTAGATGCATGGTTCTGTGGCTGCCGTCAGTTTTGAATTGCAAGGAATCCATTGTCAGATTTGGTTTTTAGGTCATCTTGCCTTCTGTTTTACTTGTTTTCTTTGGCAATCTGTTTATCTGTTTATCAATTTTCTTTGTACGTGACTTTGTTCAAAAATGAATAACAGGCAGATTCTTGAGTCTTTGCTCTGTGTGTGTGTGTGAAGTATATTTTGAAAGTTGTTCACTGTTGATATTTCATGTCAGATGCCAATACACAAGACCTCCACATGAAGGGTAATTGAGAAGTTGTTAGTCTTTGTGCAAAATGTACAGTTCTCATTTGACTTTGCTGCACAAAATGTGATTGACTATATTTTGCTTTCTTGACCACATTCGTGTGATACAATGTAGTTTTCTTTCTTGACCAGATTCGCCCAGTGCAGTTGAAGGCAGTGAGAGACTATCCTAGTCACACAGTGGAGAAAGATCACCTGTACTACAAGAACTACGATATCATCGTTGTGCTGGATAAAAAGTGAGTACATCACCAGGCTTGGGAATTGTCCTTGAATCCATGGAATTTCAGAGGAAATCTGATCGTTTTTTTAAGAAAGAAAATGAATCTTCGAGGAAAAAACATCCGATCTAAGAAGCAAATTTTGAATTGTACCCTGGATGAAAAGATCAGTTTAAAAGACTTTTTTTCTTTCTTTTCTTTCTTTATTTGGTGTTTAACGTCGTTTTCAACCACGAGGGTTATATCGCGACGGCTTTAAAAGACTGAGTACACAAGTACTGATCAATGTGCTATGGTAAACTGTCCAGAAATAATGCAACATAGGGATTCCAATAATAATCTGCAAATGTGTGCGTTTGTGTGTGAGAGAGAGGGGAGAGAGAGGGGAGAGAGGAGGGTGGGGGAGAGAGGAGGGTGGGGGAGGGGGTAGGCATGAAGATAAAGTGTGTGTGTGTTTCTATGCGCCCATACATGAGAGTAAAAAAGTACCACACTTTGTACTATAGTATACTATAGTAAAAGTACTATGATATACTATAGTTTACTACAGTAAAAGTACTATGGTACATTGAATTGTACTACAGTATACTATAGTTTACTATAGTACAAGTACTATGGTACATTGAATTGTACTATGGTAAACTACAGTTTACTATAGTACAAGTACTATAGTATACTATAGTACAAATAGTACTATAGTATAGTACATTACTGTGTACTATAGTACTTTGTGGTAAATGTACTATAGTATACTATAGTAAACTGTAGTACAATTAAATGTACTATAGGATTTTGCACGCTTTCTTTCCACACCTTACTTCTTCTTCTTCTTAAAACTATGGTAGAGGTAGACATTACACATGTATTGGGGCGGGGATATAGCTCAGTTGGTAGCGCGCTGGATTTGTATTCAGTTGGCCGCTGTCAGCGTGAGTTCGATCCCAGGTTCGGCAGAAATTTATTTCAGAGTCAACTTTGTGTGCAGACTCTCTTCGGTGTCCGAACTCCCCCCCGTGTACACTACATTGGGTGTGCACGTTAAAGATCCCACGATTGACAAAAGGGTCTTTCCTGGCAAAATTGCTTTGGCACAGTTAATAATTGTCTACCTATACCCGTGTGACTTGGAATAATAGGCCGTGAAAGGTAAATATGCGCCGAAATGGCTGCAATTACTGGCCGTATAAAATTTCATCTCACACGGCATCACTGCTGAGCGCCTAGAACTGTACCCACGGAATATGCGCGATATAAGCCTCATTGATTGATTGATTGATGTATTTCTTTGTTTACTCAGTCCCAGCAACCCTCCAGCACCTGGCATGTGGAAGGGATGCCTTGTCAGCGGAAAGTACGGCTTCTTCAGCCCCAACAACACCGTCCCCTTTGTGGAGCCCAAGACCAGCCCCATCTCTCTGCCAAAGACCTTACTCACCAGGAAAGGTTGGTGGAGTGACGTGTTATGTGTCCTGTTGTGGGAGATGTTTTGACATAAATTATCAATCATTGCAATATCTATTCATTGAAGCATCTAGTCGCTTCTTGTGGTGATGCATTTGTGAAAGTTACAAACCAAAAAATAAAGCCTAACGCTTCCTACGACTCCTACAGTTGTGAGCGATCTGAACTGACTGCAAAAAAAGTGGCCCCTCACAGGGTTTTTTCCGCATGGAACGTCTCCCACACTGTGTGTGTGTGCTGCTTTCTGCTTCTCACCAGTTTTGGTTGAGCCAGTCTGTGATTGTTACACTCTGGAGACCTTTTGGTTGAGCCAGTCTGTGATTGTTACACTCTGGAGACCTTTTGGTTGAGCCAGTCTGTGATTGTTACACTCTGGAGACCTTTTGGTTGAGCCAGTCTGTGATTGTTACACTCTGGAGACCTTTTGGTTGAGCCAGTCTGTGATTGTTACACTCTGGAGACCTTTTGGTTGAGCCAGTCTGTGATTGTTACACTCTGGAGACCTTTTGGTTGAGCCAGTCTGTGATTGTTACACTCTGGAGACCTTTTGGTTGAGCCAGTCTGTGATTGTTACACTCTGGAGACCTTTTGGTTGAGCCAGTCTGTGATTGTTACACTCTGGAGACCTTTTGGTTGAGCCAGTCTGTGATTGTTACACTCTGGAGACCTTTTGGTTGAGCCAGTCTGTGATTGTTACACTCTGGAGACCTTTTGGTTGAGCCAGTCTGTGATTGTTACACTCTGGAGACCTTTTGGTTGAGCCAGTCTGTGATTGTTACACTCTGGAGACCTTTTGGTTGAGCCAGTCTGTGATTGTTACACTCTGGAGACCTTTTGGTTGAGCCAGTCTGTGATTGTTACACTCTGGAGACCTTTTGGTTGAGCCAGTCTGTGATTGTTACACTCTGGAGACCTTTTGGTTGAGCCAGTCTGTGATTGTTACACTCTGGAGACCTTTTGGTTGAGCCAGTCTGTGATTGTTACACTCTGGAGACCTTTTGGTTGAGCCAGTCTGTGATTGTTACACTCTGGAGACCTTTTGTTGAGCCAGTCTGTGATTGTTACACTCTGGAGACCTTTTGGTTGAGCCAGTCTGTGATTGTTACACTCTGGAGACCTTTTGGTTGAGCCAGTCTGTGATTGTTACACTCTGGAGACCTTTTGGTTGAGCCAGTCTGTGATTGTTACACTCTGGAGACCTTTTGGTTGAGCCAGTCTGTGATTGTTACACTCTGGAGACCTTTTGGTTGAGCCAGTCTGTGATTGTTACACTCTGGAGACCTTTTGGTCCTCTGTGTTTGTAGTACAGTGGAACCCCCCTTTAAAGACCTCCAAAAATCTGAGAAAATCATGTCTTAAAAAGGAGGGAGTCTTAAAATGGGGGTATAAACAGGAAATCCAAAACAGCACAGTCTTAAATTGGGGGGGGGGGGGGGTCACAATGGGGGTTCTACTAAATCCTAAAACTCTCTTGAGTCTCTGTCCGTGTCTTTGTCTCTCTCTGTCTTTGCCTGCCTGTCTCTCTCTGTGTCTCTGTACGTCTCTCTCTTGTCTCTGTCTCCCCCTCCCTCCCTCTTTGCTTGTATTTGAATTGTGATGTCAGAGCATGAACTATACAGATAAAAACTGATGCTCCAAGCTACTTAGTTCCTGCACATTGCACATTCTGAACCTACTCAGAAGTTGTGTTAATGGTATATTGAGATGTCAAATTTGCACTGCCATGATATTTAATGTGTTCTGTTTTGGAAAAATTGATTGAATTCACTTTGCTAATTGTGCATTTGTTAGTTTTCTAATATGTTTAATATTAGGGATGAATTGATTGAATTCACTCCACTATCGTGCATTCGTTAGTTTTCTGATATGTTTAATATTAGGGATGAATTGATTGAATTCACTTCACTATCGTGCATTCGTTAGTTTTCTGATATGTTTGATATTAGGGATGAATTGATTTCGTTAGTTTTCTGATATGTTTGATATTAGGGATGAATTGATTGAATTCACTTCACTATCGTGCATTCGTTAGTTTTCTGATATGTTTGATATTAGGGATGAATTGATTGAATTCACTTCACTATCGTGCATTCGTTAGTTTTCTGATATGTTTAATATTAGGGATGAATTGATTGAATTCACTTCGCTATCGTGCATTCGTTAGTTTTCTGATATGGTTAATATTAGGGATGAATTGATTGAATTCACTTCACTAATCGTGCATTTGTTAGTTTCTCCCCTTGTCGTTTCCCCAGAGTCAGGCCGTAACTCCAAACGTACCAAGCTACGGACCGAGATGATTGGTGCCCCTCAGAGCGACCTCCGACACACAGGTCACATCGGCTATGACGGAGCGGTGTTTGGCGACGTCTCCTTCATCGGTGACAACTACGATAAGCTGCCTGTGAAAGTGGGCACTTCAGGTAATGTGGAGGGTTGAAGGTGTATTGTTTTTCTGTCTGTGTCTTTTGGTTAAAAACGTGTGTGTTTTTCTGTTCTATGGAATGGCACTGGTTGTGCATGGTTTGTGAGAATAGGTTTGTGTCATTGGATGTGTTTGTTGAGGAGTCTGTGCGGAGTATGCATACTCCGGTTGTGTGTGTGTGTTGTCTGTGTTTGATTATATATGAAGACCAGGTGCACACATGAATGTGAAGAGATTGAGATATTGTGAATGACTTACCTTTTATTTAGTGACCATTTTTGCAGACACAGTGTTTGTAGCATGAACAAACACACACACACATGTGCACACACACACACACACACCACACACCACACACACACACACACACACACACACACACACACACACACACACACACACACACACAGCAGGGTTGGTCCAGGCATGATACAGAAATTCAGCACTGAAGGATTACTGATTGTAAAAGTCATGCCGACACTCTTGCTGCAGGTAAAATGGACATCAGTCGCGGCTCATCGCTTTCGTCAATCCCACGCAGCACAGACACCGCTGACCGCAACGGTTTCGTCAAGGGCAGCACTTCCGAGGATTCTCTTGACAAACGCAATGGCGTCGGTCACAGTTGGTGAGACAGTTGTTCCCTAGTTGTGACTAGCTTTAGATGGATTATTATATGTCATTTGCATTTTGGACCAAAATATGGCATTTGACACAGAACGAGTAATTTTTCTACAAGACTACCTTAGCAGTTCAGTTGAATAGTGACTGCTATGTTGGTCAAAACTACAAATAATATTTGTGTATCAATTCATTTTAGTTAGAATATTTTTTATTTTGATTAAAGACATACACACATGCACACATGTTTAAAGTCTCGGCCAGCTGCCTATATGAGTTTTAGTCGGACTCTGACTCTGACTTCAATGGTGATTTTATTTTTAATTAAAGTAAATGTGGAAGGTAAATGTTAAAACTAGAACTGGCATTGACTTATATCCCATAATTGAGACGTGCTGTGAATTATAAAAAAGAAAAGAAAAAACGGAAAAAGAGAGAAAACAAGAACTGGTGTAAAGAGTAACACTGAAGATGTGGTGAACACTGACCTGAAACTTGTCATGACTTTGCTTGTTTTTGTTTTCCAGGATCAGCCAGGAGTCCCTGTCCAGCCAGCAGACAGATTTCCAAGATGGTTATGACGTTGAGGACAATTCCATCTTTGCTGACTTCAAGATGCCAGATCTGGCTGTAAGTGTACAGTGTTGCACATGCAGTACGTTCAACTTGGAGAGATTGTCAATTCAATGAGTGATCCACAGTGTTCTACAGTCGTATAGCAATTGCACATGGACTATTCTTAATTCTATAGCTTTCAAGTGTCACTTGTCAGTGAAGTTAATTTTAAAGATGCCCATTGAGAAAAGACTACTCAATCTAGTGGCTGCTCCGCCTGGCGTCTGGCATTATGGGGTTAGTGCTAGGACTGGTTGGTCCGGTGTCAGAATAATGTGACTGGGTGAGACATGAAGCCTGTGCTGCGACTTCTGTCTTGTGTGTGGCGCACCTTATATGTCAAAGCAGCACCGCCCTGATATGGCCCTTCGTGGTCGGCTGCACGTAAAGCAAAAAAAAAAAAAAAAAAGACTACTGCATAATATGTATGAATTTGCATTTGTAGAATTACGCCGATTTGAACGATACCTACATTGGAATGACTGATGCATTTCATTTATAGATAGATAGATAGATAGATAGATAATTTATTGCCAAGTGTACAATACATGAATGAACATAAAAAATACACGAGGAAAGCAGCTTGCTGTGTGATAAAAACAAAAATAAATAGCATTCATACATCACTGGCGCATAGCATCATACATACATGGGTAAGACAATTTGGTATCACAGTAACTAATACATACACTATACAGACATGGTGAGAACTATGAAACTCTAAGAGCTATCGGAACCACAATAAAAGTACGCAGAATAAGATAGGATCCCCCCCCCCCCCCCCCCCACTATCAACTACTGTAAGAACTGAACATGTTCCATACTGATAAAATGTACCTCTAAAACAGCACATAAAAATAAACTCTTCCAACACATCACAGTGGTTAAAGAACGACTAAAACTACTAAAACATACTAGATGTGTATTCCGGTAATATAACCAGCTGCTAAAACATAGTCTGGCTTCATCGCGTCACAGTGGTGTCACCATGCTAAAACCCACTCTATATATCACAGTATGTCATGTCAGCTACTAAAATCATACTCCTAGAGCATCCTAAAACGTGCCACAGTCTGTAGAGTTCATTTACCGGTTATTAAAAGCCAGGACAGCCTGGGGGTAGAAACTGTTTCTGAGTCTTGCCGTACGGCATCTGAGGGTTCTGAGCCTGCGCCCCGAGAGCAGAGGCTGGAAGAGTTAAGCTTTCCTTAGTTTTTGGCATACCGCCTTTGTCTTGGCAAAGTCATTTCATTTTCATTTTTCATTTTCATTACTTTATTGTCCCATCGCTGGGAAATTCGGGTCGCTTCCTCCCAGTGGAAAGCTAGCAGCAACGGAGTCGCGCTACCCAGGTGTCTGCGTGTTTAGGTGTATTCAGCCACCTGCACTTATGGCAGAATGACCAAGGTCTTTTACGTGCCATTGTGATGACACGGGGGTGGGACATGGCTTCCGTCTCTGGGTCTGCACATAAAGTTGAGCCGTGTCCGTCAGCTTTGTCCTCGTCAGAATTCAATCGCTTGAAGGAACCAAACACTGAGCATGTGTCCTTTCCCTGTTTCATTGGTTTCAGAGTTCTTTCGACTTCGGTCCCTCCTTCATGGATGAGGTGCTTAGAGCCCTGGACGAGAAGGAGAAACAGGCTGAAGCTGCCAGCTCTCCGGCCTTCAACGGCCGCGACTTTGGAGACGACATTGACCCCAACCGCGTTGACCTTGACGACAAAACGCCTGTGGTGGAAGAGAGGACTCCAATCTTCGAGGAAAGAGGATTCAGCACTTACGGGGAGAAAGGCGCAGTTTCAAAACACTCGGCCCCACCTCCCCTGCCCTCCCAACCACCTCGTACGGTCAGTGACGCCATTTTATTTTCTCTGGTGGGGTGCTGGCTTTTGAACTTTTTTTTTTAATTGGAGAGCATCGTTAGATTCTGCAAGGATAATATTCTTTCATTTCTTTGCTTGGCTGGATAGAAAACATTTATTTGAAGGATTTAGTTTTTTCTGCTTTTGATACCGACTGCAATTGAGAGGTGAATCTTTTTGCTTCACTCTGCTATTGAATGAATGCAATAGAACCTGCTTGTACTGCCCAGTGTAACCAATTCCACAAAACAGCTACTGTACTTTGGTCTTGAGCAGCATGGGGTGTGGGTTTGGTGTGTTAAATTTAACCTCAAGTTTGTGTCATTTCCAATAGCAATCAAACTTTTCGGAAGCCTCTTTGATTGGCCAGAATGGAATTTCAGGTAATTTTCCTTTGCATTTCTTCGCTCATGCTAACTGTCTGGACTTTTGTTTTATTTCTCTGCTGTCATCGGCCAAAGAATTTCCAACGGACAGATTGTTTTCAGACTTGTTACACATACCAGCAGGTTCCATTGCATTTGGTAAAATTAATTCTTAACACGTAACACCTTACGCAAATTTCTCAGAGAAACAGGATTTGCAGTGAGTATAAACCTCTCTTGTTTGTGTGTCCAGGGCTGGCATTAGGTTCTTATCTCACTTTGTAGACCTGTTGGATTTCACTTTTCAACACCTTATAGATGTTGGAGTAGTCATAGCTCTGTAGCACAACTTAGAGATGAGGAGACAGCTATTAATATCTACCATATTTGGGGGACTACATATTAGGCGCTGTGTTATACACGGCACAGCCCCCACTTTTTGAACAAAATTAGTCCAGAAAATACGGTAGATTATCCAAAGGTTGTTCAACTAGCACAAGTCAGTATCTTGGTCAAACTAAACGTTTCTTTTTCTGAATGTTCTTCAGCAAACATTAGCAAGATCTAGATCAGCACTTTTCAGGATGTGTACGGGTAACGTCATCAAATCTAGTTTTTACGTCACGCATTTGCCAAGATCTGCAGTCTTGGTGGGGAGCAAAACAACGTATGCATTTGGAACATTGGAGAAAAAAGTGAGGCACGTACACGTACAGGTCTTTGCTACACGTTCGACCATCTAGAACACTGTATTGTTTCCTGCTTCTCATCCTCACTCCCTCCTCCTTAACGCTAAGGGCCCAAAGCTGTGAGGTTGAAAACAGCAACTTTTTTGTATACACCTGTAGGGTGGGTTTGCTGTTCAAAAGATGTGGGATTATCAGTGGCAACTCATGCCTGGGTTTGCTGTTCAAAAGATGTGGGATTATCAGTGGCAACTCATGCCTGGGTTTGCTGTTCAAAAGATGTGGGATTATCAGTGGCAACTCATGCCTGGGTTTGCTGTTCAAAAGATGTGGGATTATCAGTGGCAACTCATGCCTGGGTTTGCTGTTCAAAAGCTGTGGGATTATCAGTGGCAACTCATGCCTGGGTTTGCTGTTCAAAAGATGTGGGATTATCAGTGGCAACTCATGCCTGGGTTTGCTGTTCAAAAGATGTGGGATTATCAGTGGCAACTCATGCCTGGGTTTGCTGTTCAAAAGATGTGGGATTATCAGTGGCAACTCATGCCTGGGTTTGCTGTTCAAAAGATGTGGGATTATCAGTGGCAACTCATGCCTGGGTTTAGTGATGCAAGTTGTAGCCACGGAGATACCAGACCTGGACACCTAGGATGAAGTTTTCAGCATTTGGCTTTGCTTCTTACTCGCTTACTTGAACTCACCTCCTTTACCCCTCTTGCCCCCCGTCTCCCGCTGTCTGTCTCTGCCCCCAGTTGTCCGTCCACCCAGTAACTGTTTGCTGTACTGACTGTGCAGGACTCGCACCGAGAGAAAAAGCAGGCCAAGGTCAAACCAATGTCAGCCTCGGAAGAGAAGATGATGGAGGATGCCATCAACTTAGCCAACATGGTTGATGCCACGCGAGCACAGCGACACAGTCACTCCCAGAGTCCGCCTCAGAGCCCCACCGATTCGGGGAAAATGGATTTTTCTGAGCACACAATGGAGCATGCTGCCCCCAGCCTCATGTCCAAGCTGAAGAACTCTATACGCCGCAGTCCCAAGTCAGACCGCAAAAGGACTTTCTCTGATGATCGGGCTCCTAAAGGGGAGGAAGAACCGCCCCCCGAGGCTCAGGAAGCGTACAACGCCCTGGTGGTGCGTGGCTCTGAGAAACAGAGCACCAGAGACGATACAGAAGCGGGCGCTGCAAGAGTGTCTGTGTCCAGCGACGCTGTGTTCGCCAGCGATGTGTCGGAACCTCATCTTCCCGAACCTTACGCCGCTTCTTCGTCTTCCTCAGCAGGGTTCCCGCAGACCCGGCTGTCTTCCTCTTCTTCCAAGGGCTCGGGGATGCCTCAGCCTCCCCCACGACCCATGCCCAAACCGCGGCTGGATCCCAAAAAGACTGACATCCCTGTTCCCAAACCTCGACCAGAAATTGTTCAGCGGGTGGAGCCCACAATACGAAAGCCTCCAGACTCACCAGAGGTCCCGGTGAAGGAGAAAGACTCGTCACACATCCCTGTCCCGGCCTCACGCAAAGAGAGCACTACAGAGACCAAGGAGCGAGAGAGAGAACAACTGAAGAGGACCATTGAGATCGTGCGCCTGGAGTCGCCAGCTAAGGACGACCCCCCCACAACCGTTGTCCCTGAGGTGGACACAAAGGAGTCGACACCTGAACCCGACTCGGATTCTACTCACCGGTCGTCAATCTCGGAGGGTGCGGAATCGAAGATCACGTCGCTGTTCGACGAAGATTTCAACGAACCGTCGCCCCGGGAGGTCATGTCCAAGCTGGCGCGGGAGAGCCGCATGCGTCGTAACCTTGACCACCAGAGGGTTCTGTCCGGAGAGAACCAGGACCTGCAGGCGGCCTCCGTCACGAGAACCCGGCCCCGAGAACCCTCCGGAATCCCAGTCAAAGCCACGCTGGCTACAGGAGAGGACCTAGAGAAGGAGGACGAGGAAGTGGACACCAACCCCCTCCGCATGCTGAGGGGGGGAGCCATCCCGCTTCGCACCAGCAGAGGGGCAGGTAACTCACCTGCCAAGAGCTCGGCGTCTGCTTTGCGCTATCCTAAGTTTGGTTTCCACAGCGGCGCCAGGAATGCTGGCGGTGAAGCAGACAGCGAGACCGCCCCCAGACTGCCGCCCAGAGCTCACAGTGTCAGCAGCGAAGGTGACGGAGGAGTCCTCTCCCCACCCAGACGAGGTGGTGGTGAGGGGGAGGTGGTGGGGGAAGCACCCTCTGTGCCACCACGGACCCCCAAGCGGCAGCTGAGCATGCCGGCGCTCAACTCTCGCCCTCGAGAGCGCCGGCATCCCCTGATGTACAGCAAAGACTCTGGTTGTGGCCCTACCGCCGAGTCCATGGCTCTTAGCAACAGTGCCCCCTCCTCCACCCTTCACGCCGCTCTCTCTGCTAACTCAGACTATTCCGCTTCTTTTGACGCTTCTTCTCTCGCGCCTCTCTCTTCCTCTTCCTTATCCTCGTTCCGCGCTTCTCACAACCCCTCCCCTCCCGCTTTTATGCGTTCCTTTTCTCTGCATGACGAGCCCTGCCCCCCGGACCTCCCCCAGGCCCCTTCAAGGCCCACCAATCCCCGGGCCCACCCCCTCTCCCTCCCCCTCTCCTCTCCCCCGCCTTCCTAGTTATGACGTTTCGGCCAGGTCAGACTTGGCCTCTCACCACTACTACGGAGTGGACGAGAGCGCCCTAGACAGCAGTAGCGATGATGTCTTTCATTCCAGCAGGCGGGCTCTCCCCCCGGCCCCCGCCTCCCCCACCTACCCGCCGTTTTCGGGGAGCGCGGGGTCCGGCGGGGCCATGAAGTTTGCTCCTCACAGCGTCAAGTGCAGTCTGGAGCAGCTGGGGTTCTTCAACCGCCAAGACCCGTTCTGGGTCCAGACGGTCAAGCTGCCGGAGAGGACCCGCTCCAGTGACACCACCCACAGCTCGGAGGAAATCTCTCCGCTCCTGCTGGTCAACTACAAGAACTCCGATAATGTCAGCTATGAAGACTTGCTTGACTTTGGACTAGATAGGTAAATGCTGTTTGCCAAACTGCTTGTTTAGACCTGCACTCCCTTTTCCTGTTTTCCGACATGCAAAAGAAAAGAAGAAAAAAAAAAGTCCTCTCCTGTCTAAAATTGAATAGAGTAAATAAGATCCATAACGGAATAAGATTTGCAGCATCCCATACCCTGATAATACGCCAGTAATTCCTGCCCGCTCTAAAACTGAAAAAGAATGAAGACGAGTGCTGTTTGGCAATCTACTTTCTTAAGACCGTAACTCTTTCCATGTGCGAAAATATGTCCTACCCTGTATGAAACATGAAAGATTGAAGAGTGAGAATGCTGTTTGCCAAACTAATCTTCCAGATGGTAACCCTTTGATCCTTATCCTGATAAACCAGAAAAGTCCGTTCTCTGATAAACCAGAAAAGTCCGTTCTCTGATAAACCAGAAAAGTCCGTTCTCTGATAAACCAGAAAAGTCCGTTCTCTGATAAACCAGAGTTGTCCTTTCTGTCTGAAACTAAAAGAGAGTGCAGAAGAGTCCTTTTTTAACAGAATTAAACTGGCTGCATCCCTTTTACCTGAAAATGCTTCTAGTTTATCATGGTGATGAAGCTTTTATTTGCCCTGTGTTCTTTCTGCCTGAGGGTAAACAGAGAAATGATTAATTGTAATTAATTATAATTAAGAGATAAAGATTAAAACCACCTTTCCCCCATCATGAATTGACAGGAGACCAAACAGTAAAGAATGAGACTTTTGAAATAACATGGAAATTCATTGACTGATATTGTTTGAACCACCTTTTCCCCCATCATGAATTGACAGGAGACCAAACAGTAAAGAATGAGACTTTTGAAATAACATGGAAATTCATTGACTGATATTGTTTGAACCACCTTTCCCCCATCATGAATTGACAGGAGACCAAACAGTAAAGAATGAGACTTTTGAAATAACATGGAAATTCATTGACTGATATTGTTATTGTGATATTGTTTGGTAGGTTCCACAGTAGAAACCCAAAGCTATACAGGACCCTTAGACTTCCCACTTGATGATACATTTCCCTGTTACGCCTTATTTTATTTTTAATGCCTGTTTGACCCATGAGTTATAAAGGAAGACTGACCGTTCTGTATGGCCCAGCTTCATGCTTGCTTGCAAGTGTTGGTTTGTAAGACAGCCACAATGGTAGCTGGACTTTTTGCAAAGCTGTGGAGCGAAACATTTTGGTTTTATAGTTGAGATCACAGAGCTTATTTTTAGCGGTGTCTGGAATTGTGTTTCAAACTATTAAAAAGCTCATTGTGCTGTTATGATAATCTCAAATAAGTCGATGAATCGCTTCGATAGTGTTGATTTTCAGACATGTCTGGTTAAGCTTGCAAGTCCTTAAAAATTATTGTGTCCGTCTTCTAGTGAGAGAACGTCATCACAGCACAGAGTTATAAATCCTACCCCATGTTTGAGCCCTTCGATCTTGATCATAGCTCATTTCCCTTCAGCTTATTTGAAAAAGAATAGATTCTGTAATATGTTATATGGTGTTGAAAGAGTTTTTAGAATTTTACTCCTCCCAAAAGTATTTCTCCTGATGCCGGAGTTAAGATAATTATTGACTGGTGGTATTTTGAGAGTACTTTAGGTCACAGATTGTAACTCTCAGAGGATACTGGAAAAAATCCACTCCTGTGAATTGTGCAATTTTGTCATTTTAATCAGGTCATGCTGTAATAGCTTATTCCTACCTTTTTAATTTTATAATTTCACTGAAGTATATTTTGAAGTTTTTGTTTCCTTTTGTTTGTTGTTTTTGATTTTAATTATTCCCACAAGATTTGAACTTAAGCATGCAGCCTTTTGAAGATAAGTTTCTTGTTTTGACTTCTTGCATGTGAGAGAAAAGATAATTGTCAAAGTTAAATAGTTTTGCGAATTGAAAAGAAAACTTTGATGTGAAAGTAAGTAGCAGTTTCGCTTGATTTGGTGAAATTCCCTTTCTACCAATCTCAAATAACTAATTCAGTTAGTCTTGTTTTAATCCAAAGTCCTTGTTTTTGACATTGTCATACTCATTTATAAATTGTTTTTGTGGTAAAACTGGTGTTTCTGTGGGCTTTAACAGTGACTCTCAAGTGTTCTGTAAACCTCACACCCTGTTTTTAATCTTCAACTTTGAATTCCCGCAAAATTCAGTTTTTGTGTTTCCCATTGTCTTTACTCCTCTCCCCTTTGTAACCCCCGGTCTTGAGGAATGTTTGCATGGTCATTAGTCGTGATTTGCCTGTTGAGTTTTTCTCTTTACGTTTCTTTTTTCCAACTTGATCTTTCTTTTGAAGATTCAGTCCTTCTGGCAGGGGACAGTTGCACACAGATCAGCAATTCCGGAAATAACTCTGGCAGGATTTCCTAAGTCTAGCAGGGGACAGTTGCACACAGTCCAGCAATTCCGGAAATAACTCTGTCAGGATTTTATGTGTTGTGGAAGAGTTGCTTGTCTTTGCAATCATCGAGGCAAGCTACACGTGACATTGTAGGCCAATCACTAGCGAGCGGAGAGTCTGCGCATGTGGTCGCTGGATCTGATCACTGAGGGACATGATCACATCGGCAATGCTGATTGTCAGCTCTGATGTACATATTTTCTAATGAAAAGAGCGTTATGTTGAGGGGACAGTGCAGAAAGTACAGATCAGAGATAATTCTCACTGGGATGTCGGTCGCTCGCAGAGACAAGCTGCTGGCTAGTGTTTTCCGAACAATGTCTCGTGTACCTTGCCTCAGTGTTGCCAAGGAAAAGCAAGGAAATGTTACTCTCCCACAACCCGTAAACACTTGACACAGTTATTTCCCAAAATCGTCTATTTCAACCAATCCAACACTGATTGGTTCACACCCAGTTGGGTACTTTTCTTAATGTGCACACCAACCCCGGTTTGAAATTGTAATGCGTTGCAAGCTTGAACTTTACTTGAAAACCTTTCACATAGCTGCCAACCCTCCAGGATTTTCCGGGAATCTCCCGAATTTTACAACTTCTCCCTGCTCATATTCAAGACTTGCGTTGCAAGCTTGAACTTTACTTGAAAACCTTTCACATAGCTGCCAACCCTCCCGGATTTTCCGGGAATCTCCCGGATTTTACAACTTCTCCCTGCTCATATTCAAGACTTAAACGGTCCCCATGGACCCCCTGGCTCCTGGATTTTGACTTCAGAAGGTTGGCAGCTATGCTTTCAAAAAGTTAATTTCCTTGAAAAAGCAGCAGTATTGTCATGGAAAGCTTGAAAAAGCAGCAGTATTGTCATGGAGAGCTTGAAAAAGCAGCAGTATTGTCATGGAAAGCTTGTAAATGCCTCTATGATATGGTTCAAAGCAAGTCTGAGACAAAAGCAAGGTCGTTTCTCCCAGAAGGACAGTAACTTTGAATTTAACCCGTTGAGTTTGATTTTGTGTTTGTTGTCCTCTTTTGTTATGTTCTTTAACCCTTTTCATTTCCAGTGTTGCCAGAGAATCTGCATCTTGTGTGCATGAAGTTTGATTAGCAGTCTTTGATTTTTGCATGGGGGTGGGGGGGGGATCAGAAACAAAATCTTTTGTTTGATGCAGGAGTCTGTTTTTTTCTTTTTCTTTTTTTCTTTTTTTTGTGTGTGCTTATTTGTGCATGACAGAAACAAGAAGATAGAAAAACGCAAAAACAAGTTGTGTAGTTTTCTTGAAGTAGACACAGAATCTATTTTGTTAGGTTTGCACAGATTCTTATGATCTTTGGCTGAGGCATGGTGTGTGATGTTTCGGTTTGCCTAAGCAATCAATTTTATCTAGGCTAACACAACTGTTTTTCAGACTAAAATGAGCATGCCTTTGTTCCTTCTCTGTTTGCCCTATATTTACTTATTTATTTTGTTTGTTTGTTTGTGAGTTTGTTTATTCGTTTTATATTTTTGGCTGACTGTTTCTTTTGTTACTTGTTCCGGAAGTCAATCACTCTGGTTGTGGGAAAATCTTCTGTTTCCTTTCTTCATCTTTCCCTTGTGTGCCCTTGGCATATTTATATTTTATTTTAATGTAAAGTTCTTCTCTCTCTCCATCATCCCCCCCTCTTCTGTCTCTCTCTCTCTCTCTCTCTCTCTCTCTCTCTCTCTCTCTCTCTCTCTGTCTCTCTCTCTCTCTCTCTAGCTCTCTCTCTCTAGCTCTCCTCTCTCTTTCTCTAGCTCTCCTCTCTCTCTCTCTCTCTCTCTCTCTCTCTCTCTCTCTCTCTCTCTCTCTCTCTCTCTCTCTCTCTCTCTCTCTCTCTCTCTCTCTCTCTCTCTCTCTCTCTCTCTCTCTTTCTTCCACAAATCTGGAAGTTCTTGACTAGTTTGTGCTAAATTCGTATGCAATTGTTTTTGGCTCTGTTTTCCCTTCCCTGTTTCGATAATCAGAAAGAGAAGAGAAAACAAACACTTTGTCAGATTCATGACTGTCGTTTTGACAAACGTTGCTCTACAGACTTGCATGCATCCTGCATGTGGACATTGTCTGTGTGTCTTTAAAGAGAGCTTCCTTCCAGTGCTAATTACAGTATTATTACATGAACCAACACACATCTGTCAATGTTTTTACAAGGAGTATACAGTGGAACCACCCTTTTAAAACATCCACAAATCTGAGAAAATCTGGTTTTAACACTTTCCAGCCCAACTATGTTGACAACGTTTTTTTTTAGCCGAGACCAGCTGTGCTGTAGCAAGGTCACTCAGAATTGTTGTAACTGTGTAGCAATTGTGCATCAACAACGCTGGAATGCAGGCGTTAGATGGACGTTACAGGAAGCGACTGAAGCTAACAGTCTGGACAGATATATCCGTACCTGGTCAGATAGAGCCATATAAGTAGGTACGGATATATCCGTACCTGGGAGACAATGAAAGGAGAGTCTTAAAAAATGGGGAATTTTACAGAGGTTATGAACAGAATTAAAGTCTGGAAAAAAAGTTCTTATAAGGGAGGGACAGTCTTAAATTGTGGGGTCTTAAAAAGGGGGGGGGGGGGGGGGGGGTTCCACTGAATGTAGGAGCATCCTGCAAGTTTGACACATTATGAAAGTAATACAGCCTCATTGCTTTCTGTGAAGAGCGAGACAGTTTTGACAAATTAGTTTTGTAACTGATGCCTATATCATCCATAGGCAATGTTTCAAACTAACTTGATCAGGGTTTAAGGGGTTGTGGAAGAATATCTATAAGTCTTCCAAACACAGAGGCAAGTAAACCAATTAGGCGAGTGGTGTGACTACACAGGTGGTCGTTGATCTGAACACCGAGGCACGCGATCCAGGCATGGGAATTGTGCGCTGAAAGGTCCATTTCTGCAACAACAAAAACAATTTCTGCCGAAAAAGCAAAAGTGTCCGCCGAAAAATAAATGGGGGAGGCAAAAAAAGACTAAATTTAATTCCAAACGAGCTCGGATGACACCAAATTGCACCATTTGGGTTCTTTGGAGAAAAAAATTCCCCGGATCCCCCTTGTAAGGCGAGGCACTTCGCGCCGTCACTTTGGCGCTTCGCGCCTACAGAGTTATTTTCAAACATCATGTAATTGTTAGATGAATTCATCAAGACGATTACACTGTGCACAGAAATCCTTGAGGCCAATGTGTGGTTAATGTTTGTGCCCAAGTGTGGTTAATGTTTGTGCCCAAGTGGGAGGACACTCTTATCCCGTGTAAACATCAGTCAAGTTCTGTTTTTTTATTTTTTTTATTTACGAGGATTTATATTGCGCACGTATCTCACCACACAAGGCGACTTAAGGCGCATGTTACCTATTAATGCCATGTGAGATGGAATTTTTTTACACAATATATCACGCATTCACATCGGCCAGTAGATCAACAGCCTATAGGCGCTGCATCCACCTTTCACGGCCTATTATTCCAGGTCACACAGGTATTTATGGTTTCCAAGATGGTTTATCAGGCATGGGAATTGTCCGCTGAAAGGCAAATTTCCGCCGACATATTGTTTTGATCCGCCGAAGAAGCAAAAGTGTCCGCCGAAAAAATAAATGGGGGAGGCAAAAATGGTTCTAGATTTAATTTAATGAATTTAATGGCAATCTTGGAGCTCAGATGACACTAACTTGCACCATTTGGGTTCTTTGGAGAAGAAAAAACCCGGGGGAGCATGCCCCCTTCACGCTGTCGACTTTGCTTCTTCTTCTGCGTTCGTGGGCTGAAACTCCCATGTACACTCGTGGTTTTTTTGCACGAGTGGAATTTTACGTGTATGACCGTTTTTTTACCCCGCCATTTAGGCAGCCATACGCCGTTTTCGGAGGAAGTCGACTTTGCTATTACATGTACTTACACATTATCAGCCTTTTGACTTTTTTCAATTCCCATGCCTGGTTTATACAAAGAATGTTGATGCTACAAGAATGACTAGGGTGCTGGCGAATGTTCATTGGTTTAAAAACAGTAAGTGAGACTGTCTGTGAATGACATAGAACTGTTGTGTAAAGAGCAGGTGTAGTATATTAGCTGTGAAAGTGTTTGTGGGAACAGTTTTATGACTTTACTAATTGTATGTAGATCTTATGTCTCTCTTTGTCACCTAAGCTGTTCAATTTTATTTCTGAGGCGATGTTGTATTGTGTATGCTTTTGCATATTTGTCTTCTTTTTGATGAGCAATTTTGTGACAATTCGGTCTGGTGAATAGTACAATTGTGGTGAGATGTGCCCTTTAATTCGAAAGACGATTCGCTTATTTCACCAACCCTGTTGGGGTCATATTAGTTTGGTGAGCCAATTGGATTTAAATATGAACCAGGAAATTTTAACTTTTAACTGTAAACCTTTTGATTTTGGAGTTGACCTGCTGTTAGAATTTGTATGGTTTTATTCACAATCTAAAGCACATGAGTGCATGTTACAGAGGTTGTTTTTGCCTGCTCAGAATACATGCGTCCAGCTCACTGTATATTCAGTCTGACCTTCAATCGTCCTTTCCAAATAAGTATGATGCAGATGGTATGGTTCTTCAGTTGGACATCTACTGATTGTCATCAGAAGTTGACCGGCAGTTATAGTATCTTAATGAATGACCCAACCCCCTCTTGCTACTAAAATGACTCCCCTACCGCCCCCCCCCCCCCCCCCCTTTACCACTGCCAGTACTTTTCCAGACCTATGCTCCAGTTATTCATTACTCCTGCAACAACCTCCCCACCCCCCTTCTTTTCTCTATTTCATAATCTCTCTCTCTCTCTCTCTCTCTCTCTCTCTCTCTCTCTCTCTCTCTCTCTCTCTCTCTCTCTCTCTCTCTCTCTCTCTAATCACGTTCCTTTTGTAAGCCTTTTTTTTTTACCATGGCTCTGTCAACAAATAAGTGGATTGAAAAGTGGATAAACAAAAAGGAAAGCATTTGAGTGAGACGTTTTTGCATTTGCCTTCTGCTCACTCAACAATCAGACCCAACCCCCCCCCCCCCCCCCCCCCCCCCCCTTTTGCACCTGTGACCTAACAGACTTGCCTGGATGGTGGTAAGAAGCAACCAGAGTTCTTTGCGGACATCCTTTAACACTCTCCTCTTCTTTTTTATTAATTGCATTTTTGTTGCAGTTTGGTGAGGAAAAATGGTTTGTATGGGTGTGTCTCTTGTGGGGATGGGGGCGGGGTGTTTGTTGTGTCTTTGTAAAAAAATCGTCTGCTGTCATTTATCTATGGCTTTTAATGAAAGCTGCTGCTTGCCTTTTGCTTCCTCGGTGAATACTGTAAATTAACTGCTGGTTTTTTTTTCTTTCTCGCTTTTCATTAACTTTACACAAGCCTCTGGGTGAGAAGGGGTGACGCTTACGCTTTTTGGCTCTTTTCTTATTTTCTTGCCTTTTATTCCCTGTGTGAAATAATTTTTCTCATGGAAGAGAAAAATGACAGCAGACTGTCGTTCGATATGAGAAGAGAGAGTGTTGGAAGATGTGTGTCTTTTCTGTCTGGTTAAAAAGCTGACGTCTCGTGTGCGTGCTGTGTGTTTTACAGTGACATGACCATGCAAACATTTGTTCTGTTCTTGTATAGATTTGTACAGCAATTTGATTTTCAGATCCCCAGTACCCTGTACATGCTGTACATATAATGTGATATCTTGCAGATTTTCTTTTTTTAAATGATGCATTGCAGTCTGTGAGTTGACCTTGTTATGCAAATGATTGTATTGTGCTTGCATTACCTGTTAGTTTGGTAGAGATTTGTTTCCTAGAGACATGGTTATGACCTAGACAAGTGCGACCTTGACCTAAATGAGTATGACCTAAATGAGTATGAGTATGACCTAAATGAGTATGACAATGCACAGTGGTACATCTGTTTCTAACCAACATTTTTTGTTTGCAATTTTTCCCCCAGAATCATTCACCTTTTGGTTTCTGTTGTGAATGAGTTGGATATTGCCCCATACTTTTTGTTTTTGTATATATCACTGTCAAAAATGTGTCAAAAGAAGGCCAGACTTTTTGTATGTGTACCAGGGTCTCAAAACAGATACCAAATTAAAAAGAATGTTATCTCTGATTGTTAATGATGGAGCTTGGGAGGAAGGTCAAGATAGAAAAGGTTAAAGATTTTTGTTTGTTTGTATCATAGTACAGATTAAAATCACACACAAATTCACATTCACACACTGTGTGAAAGTAAATTAACAACAGCAAAAGACAGAAGGGTGAATTTTGTCTGATAGGTTCTTTCAGACACGGCGCTCTGATGATTTGATATCATGTGACAATCGTTGCTTCAGGTGTATCATGAAAATTCAGCAGTCCATGCATTCATTTAGTTGTGTCATGTTGGTGAAAAACAGAAGTGCCACTGTGGCATTTGTAATTAGGGGTGAAAAGTCAGCAGCAGAAAAGTCCTCTGCTTAGCAGCCCCCAAGTCAAACAATTGTCAGTTTCCTTTTGCCACATTCTTTACCTATTTTTGTGGAAGGAGGGCGAAGAGAAAGGGTACAGATTTTGAAATTGGCACTCCATCTCAAACTTTTTTCAAAAAATAATTTTTTTTATCAACGATTTGGTCAGCTTTAATACCTTTATCTTATGTTGGTTTGTTTTTCATTTGCTTGTTATATGGTTCTATGATTTAAGGGGCAGGATTGGTAATGAATTACATTTTTGGAAGAGTGCAGAATTTAATGTCAGTTTCAGTTGACATCATTTTAAGGCCTATGGCAGTTTTGTTCATTGTACCGAAAAAAAGGGGAAAAGATATTTTCATAACGCTGTTTGAGCACATATAATACAACCATACTCAGTCAGATAAACAGTACCAACATTTTAATTTTAATTGAAGTTGATTTTTTTCAATCTTTTATTTGCATTACAATTGTACTCACATTAAGTACTTTCAAAGTTTGCCATAAGCCATATGAAATTAGCTTTTCTCCAATTAGAATTTGATCATGCTGTGAGAAATTCATTTTCCAGGAAATACCTGGTTAAACTTAAACCTATTACAAGCATTCCCTGTATCGAACAGTTATCACAGATATGTTTCAGTATCCAGGTTTAATATAAAATAATAATAATACTAAGTTGTTTTTTTCTTTTTAATTTGCTTTCAAACAGTTTTAAAGGAAAGAAAAGCTAAATTATTCGCTTTGAAAAAATACACTGTCTTTACCAAGACATTGCTTGTAGACTTAAATAGCACATTGGGGTTGCTTGTAAGAGGTTTGCCTGTATATATGTACAGTCTGTTTGTACTTAAGATTTTCCCAGTAGCGGAGATTGTGACATTGTTTGACATGTGTGTTTGTGTTACTGCAGGCAGAAGAACCGCGAAGAGGTAGAGATGATGCAGAGGCTGCTGGACAATGAGGTAGGTTATTATTGTATGTGTGTGTGTGCGTTTGCATGTGACCACGTGTGTGTGCCCGGGCTCGCGTGCGTTTGTGTGTGTTTTACTATCAGTGAGGTTGTTCTCTGTTCAGACTGTCACAGTCTGTGTGTATGTCTCTTTCTCTCTCTCTATCCCTCCATAATAAAGTTTTCGAGTTCTCTCTCTCTCTCTCTCTCTCTCTCTCTCTCTCTCTCTCTCTCTCTCTCTCTCTCTCTCTCCTTCCTTCAATCTTTCCCTTGCCAGCACTTTTTCAACGTCTTTGTTTTATTCATACACTTTCACAGACCCTGCCAACCTAACAGTAAACACCTCTACCCACCCTTTTTCCTAACAAAATTAAATTGCTGGGTTCCGTCTTCCTGCTTCATCTGCACGTTTTCTCAAATTTGCTAATGTTGTATCATGCAAAATTTCAAATATTTTCCCTCGAAACTTGGTATGCTTACATATATATATATCTGAATCTAATTACATTCTCCTTTTAGAGTGTGCTTACACATCTGACTCTTACGTTGTCCTGTCAGGTGAACTACGATGAGTGTCGCACAGCCCTGGAGGAGACGGGCTGGGACATGGGCCAAGCGGTCAAGTACGTTCTCCTCAAGCAGCTGCTCTCCCTCCACCTGGCCGACGTGCACACCTGTAAGCGCACGCTGATGGCTCATGGCTGGCACGTCCATCGGGCCGCCGACCATTTGCTGTCGCTGCCCAAATCACAACAGTCTGGTGCTGGAGACTCTAGCCCCGAGTGTGTGGACGTATAGGGAAGGGGGTGACATTTCTGTAGCTGTGTTAGTTAGGAAGTGTCTTGGTGTTGATGCTCGGGTGGCCAGGGTAAGCAGCATGTTGACTGCGTTTTTTCAGGAAATTACAGAAATATTGAAACTTCAGAGGTCTGTTGATTAATGGATTCTCAGAAATTAGATCCCCAGTAAAAACGAAGAAGAAATCGGTGATGAGGAGCTGAATTCTTCAGAGCATTGCAAATGTTAATGGAAGAAAAGAAATTAATGAACACTGTTTTGTTTTGATTTTTAATTTCTTTTTGGTCACGTGCCAAACAATATCAAGCAAATGAATTCAACAGGTGTTGTTGATGCCCAGACATGAAATGGAGCAAAACAAGAGGTGCTGATCTACTTTGTTCTTTAGTTCATTCACAGGTTCTAGGGCAATAGGAGAAATGGTGAAAGTAAGCATCCGCAATTTCATAACATGTGATGTGTCAAAGGTTTGTCAACACTTCTTGCCTGTGCGTGAACATACTGTCACTTAATACAAGGCAAGAATTGTGGACCACATAATTATCGAGCAGTGTGAAAACATTTCTTTGAAGTGAAAACTCAACAATGCTCGCTGACTATCTGCCTGTGAAAATGGAGCTCTTCTCTAAAGCAGACAGCGGAGTACAGCCCAGATATCTGCGGTCCTTCCACTAGAAGCTTTTAAGAAATTAGTCATCAAACATTTCGCATTCTGCACAAAGAGCAGTCAGGATGTTGAGTTTCGCTATGAGTCCAAGTAGAGGGATGGTTTTATCCCATGGACATACAGATCTGATGTTGTGAACTTTTTTGGCGGGAAGGACTGTGCCGTTAAGTATGCACAACAGCTACTCTTTGTATATTTTTTTGTATTCTCCTTAGGATTCGCGAAGGGAAGAAACAGAAAAATAATGCGAATTGAGACTGATGTGGATGTATCGTTCATATTGATGATGCGAATAGTGAGTCCATGGCATGTTTTGTGTGATCGGAAAAGATTCGCTTTATTGTAGTTCTTTGCTGCTGATGGTAGAAATGGTTGACAATCGTTCTGGTTTTGGTTTGAATCAGGATTTGCTGAAACTGTCACTTACATCTGTGCTTGTGTTCTTTCTTTATATCAGCCCATGTTTTGCTTGTATGTGTTTTCTGTAGTCCTTCTTATTTTGGTAATGTTACAGAAGGTGTGTGTGTGTGAGAGAGAGAGAGAGAGAGACTCAGTGCAGTTTCTGTGCTCATTCAAATGTCTACATCTTTGGGTAGAACAGGCAAGTTTGCATTATCTCCACTAGCATTGTACATCAAAGAAACAAACAAATCCAGTTTTCTTGACCAACACATCTACTCCGTCATGAACGCCTTTCATTTATGAAGCATATTTCAACTATTCATTACATTTTGAGCTGAAAGGTTCACTTCACATGAGAATGTTTAGCAGGCGAGTGTCCCATGTTATCACAGCTCACTGTATTTCAGTCATTGCAATATCGAGGATGACAAACCCCAATAAAGCGAACATTCCTGGTAGGAAGTTAGATTGCTCAGTTCTTCAAAATATTTGTCATATTTGTCATTCTTTTTGGTTCCAAGGAAATCCTTATCACACATTCATAACATCAGCAGTAAATCTTTTTTCCCAGCTTCAGTTCAGTTTTTATAAATACATGTAGAACCAAACTAAAACAACAGAACTACTAATGTTGAAAAATAAACACTAAAAAGTCTGAGTGCATGACACCTGATTAATAAATATTTTGTGCACTGTGTATTTGCACTTGCTTTTACTGTTTAGCGTCCTTTAACTATTGATGCCAGAATTGAAGTGAGTTGTAGATAAGGTATGGACAAGTATGCATGTGTGCTTGTGCGTATTAGAGAGAGTGCTTTGTGACTTGAGTGTAACTGTGCACTTTAAGTTATTTACAACACATTGGCTTCACAGTAGTGGAACACATGATCTGCTTGTAAATACTCAGAACAGTTGATCATAGCTGGCTTTATCACTACAGTGAAGCCCATATGAGATGATCATCAAAAGGCACACAGTTAAAAGAAACTCAGTCTTTGAGAAATGTGATAGAGGTGACTGCTTCCCAGTTCTCTTGCTTGCGCTAATGAATTTAAGGCGAAAAGATCAAGGCACAGTACTCATTACTAAAGATAGCTTAACTTTTCAATCTTCTTAGACTTCCCCTTCTGCACTGAAGTTAGAATATACACCCTAATTTGTTGAGAATAAAACATGCTGCGTGTATACTTGTAGCTACTTTAAAAGCTTTCCGGATTTCAGTTAATCAAAATGTTCTTCTCATTTCTACTTTATTTAAACATTTTTAACATTTGTATGTACATGTACTTTCCTGTTGCATGTAAAAGCTTGGTGTCGGCAACTGTGTTAGTGTAGTCCATAGCTACGAAAGTATCTTGCTGCTTCTACCTGGTGAATACAATGCACAGAGCATACAAAACAGTAAGCACGGCACTGTAAATAACGTTTAGACATGCTTCATCTTTACATGTAGTACACTGCTAGCAATGAATGTACAGATGAGAGTTGGTGCACAGTACAATAGACTGCATGCCAGTAAAACTTCAATAGTACATGTACCTGGATAGAAAATGCTATACAGTAAATAATGCAAACGTACAACTGGGTTGCCAGCTTCAGTGACATACATGTGGAAACTAGATGTACAGCTGACGTCTTGGCTGTACTCTTGTAAAGGATTATGAACAGTAAATGACTAATGTACAGTGAGGAGTCTGACAATAACCTATATACTTACAGTGTACACACAGTGTACTGTACACACACAATGGTGTACATTACTGTACAAAGCATGCCCATGCAATTTGCATGCTTACATTTTGTGCACAGATGGAATACGTATCATCGTCGTATGTACATACAAAAAAAGGATGATGTAATTGCATCACTGAACAACTTACGAAATGAAGTTTTTGTATGCAGTTAGAACTGATGTACTAGCTGTGAAGTTTGTGAATGTACAGTTTGTGCATTGACATTGTCCTGTAGCTGTGTTCTAGTTTTGTCTTCTCATATCATGTACAGCTAGTATGCAATATCGTAGATCTACACCTTTTAATACATTACTCCAGTATTTGCTCACTTGCCAGTGTTCATATTTGTGCAATATTTTGTTTGTGCATCAAGCATTTCCTCCTTCTGTCGTTCTCTTGGTATTGTTTTGTTCATATCAAAATAAGTTCTGTTTTGTATTTTGGTGTCATTAAAAGGGGTAACGTACATCATGCTTGCAATACTTCTTTCAGTGTTTATTTGACAGAGACTTAGGACCCTAGGCTCTTGAGACGAGAAAGAAAAATAAACGAGTGTTTGTTTTTGTCAGTTCTGTTTAGATTTGGTAAAAAAACACAGACAAAAACAAAACATTTTTAAGCAAATGTTGGTATTTTGCTGTGCTTTATGTCTTTACATGAAAGGTTCAAATCTACTTACTGCGTAGCTTTAGCCTGAAAGAAAGAGTAATGTGAATATACATCTTCAAGAATGTTTACTATGTTGCAAGGATTAAGTTTTATTACATGGCGTTAGTTGATATATTCTTGCTTTATCACCTACTGTTGTATACATTGCTCCCATGATACTTTGTGCTTCCCAGCAGTCATTGTGTTATTTAGGGAGATGCGTCTGGAATCATGAAAGTAAGAGCTCGATCTCTAAGAGCACCGTTCCAAATTTAGAATGCTGGTAAACAATGAAGTGTACAGGAACATTTTAAAGCATGTAGGTTTTGTAGTACAGTGGAACCCCCCTTTTAAGACCTCCAAAACTCTGAGAAATTCAGGTCTTAAAAAGGAGGGAGTCTTACAGTGGGGATACATTTACAGAGGTTATGAACAGAAAGTCTCAGAAAAAAGGGTTCTACAAAGGGAGGAAGTGCCCCCCGCGGGTTAGGGGGAAGAATTTACCCGATGCTCCCCAGCATGTCGTAAGAGGCGACTAACGGATTCTGTTTCTCCTTTTACCCTTGTTAAGTGTTTCTTGTATAGAATATAGTCAATGTTTGTAAAGATTTTAGTCAAGCAGTATGTAAGAAATGTTAAGTCCTTTGTACTGGAAACTTGCATTCTCCCAGTAAGGTCATATATTGTACTACGTTGCAAGCCCCTGGAGCAAATTTTTGATTAGTGCTTTTGTGAACAAGAAACAATTAACAAGTGGCTCTATCCCATCTTCGCCCCCTTTCCCCGTCGCGATATAACCTTCGTGGTTGAAAACGACGTTAAACACCAAATAAAGAAAGTAAAGAAAGGGAGGAAATCTTAAATTGTGGATCTTGAAAGGGGGGTTCCACTGTATGTTGTATGTTAGAAAGGCATTGGAAAGAGAGAGGGCGTGGGTGGGTGGTTGGGGGAGAGGGGTAAAATGAATCTAGAAGCATTGAAAATGGTACTGCAAAAGTTTAACGCCATTGTGTCATTAATTAAGCATTTGAATCAGATCGAAATATGCTGGATTGAGTAAGAACCATTTTCCCTCAAACAATTTTTTTTTCTCTCAAAAGAATGTTTATTGAAAACCTTGTTATCAGTTTTATTATTGCTGCAATGTTCTCTTATTTGTTCATGTAATTTCATTGACTCGGAGCAGTTGCAGTTCTCCCTTTTGACAGACTTTCAGTATCTTTTGTTTTCATACATTATTGCAGTTATTCAATGTTTCTGCTTATGTGTGTGTTCAAAAGTCAACTAGCTCCATATAGTTCGAGTTTTCTGAATGTTCACAGAAAGAAAAGATTTTCAACCAGAACATGTTCACACTATGTACAGTCATTTCAGTTCCAATTATCTTTTTTCCGTCTTGCGTTTATATTTAGCTGCAAACATGTTTTTGTCAAGTGCGCCCCTATTGTCTTAATATCATTTAAATATAAAACCCATGCTGTCTAAACTGGTTTGCTTATTTATATCACATTAAAACTTTAATTTTGTACCTTCGTCTACGACATGATCATATGTTAATGTAGCGTACAATATGGTGTACATGATATGTGTTTGATTCCTGTCATTTAACGTAATGTAAAACACATGCTCTTGCCTGAATTAATTAAATACAGACAAAAACCACCAACTCTTGGCTTCTTTTTGAGTCACGTTTGTAAAAATGTCGGTCCGTGTGATGGCGAATTTGGTTGTCTGTCCGTGTGTGTGTGTGTGTTGAAAGAAGTGAATTTATTTCTGGTGTGTGTGTTAATCTATTTCTGACACCTTTGTTTATTCACCAGATCTAGAAAACATGCGAACTTTCAAGAAAACTCTCTCTCTCTCTCTCTCTCTCTCTCTCTCTCTCTCTCTCTCTCTCTCTCTCTCTCTCTCTCTCTCTCTCTCTCTCTCTCTCTCTCTCTCTCTCTCTCTCTCTCTCTCTCTCTCTCTCTCTCTCTCTCTCTCTCTCTCTCTCTCTCTCTCTCTCTCTCTCTCTCTCTCTCATGGACACACACACACACACACACACACACACGCATTGCTTTCAACAACAAAAAGATGAAGGAAATATTCGAGCGTGTTTTCCTTTTATTAGTGTGAATTTATTGGATGACAAATAAGCCCGACACAATGTTCTTTTTTTTCTTTTTTTCCGGTAGATATTTCTCTCTTGTCCACAAGAGAGAAATATCCACTCTAAGTCTCTTGTTCAAGTCCACTCTTGTTCTGTGATTTGAAAATTACAGGGAAGGAACTTTTTTTTCTTGTTAGCTGTCTTCAATGTCTGAATTTCTCGCTTTTAATTCCACAACGAGTTGTTGTTGAGTTGTTTTAAATGCTTTCATAAGTTACATTTTAAGACGAGATCAATTATCATAACCGTGCATTAATTATGATCATTAATTAAGTCACGAGTGTGCCATCGTGGTTCCTGATTGGTTATCAGCTGCTGGTGAAACCACAGGATGATGAGAAATAAAGGTAGATATTTCTGTTTCCGACATCTGATCCGGATTTATTGTGAGTCCCTGAAAAAATTGAAGAATATTAAAAACATATCCAACCATCCAACCATCAATACATCCATGAATCTATCTTTCCAACCAACCAAAGATAGAAATCTTGAGACCCCGTCGTCTCCCTTTATCCTTATTTCAGAAAATTATTAGCTTGTCTGCGTTGTGGAAGGAAAATTACTTAGTAAGCTTTAGCTACATTCAATTAAACCCCTTGCGTCTTATTTTTGCTCTGGGATGACAAGAAACTGATTTGAACGGATTTTTGGGTAAAACATGGTAGCTATAGCTTCCACAAACAGGTAAAATATACAGTTTAAAGTACACTAAAGGCACCCACGGCACGCTTGCACACGCACACACACATACACAAGCACGCACGCACACACACACACCACACACACCACACACACAAACCAACAAACGCGCACGCAACACCTTGCCTATTGTAAACTTAAAGTACAACACCACCACCAACTACCGTGACGACGAACTTACCCACACACAGTAGCATAGTCCGCTGTAACACATCCCCATCCCCATGGAGCAGTAACACTCTTTGTGATGAGTGCAATGCCTCTTGTGATCTGAAATGACAAGGCAATGTATTAGCAATTCAAACAGAAGAGATCGAAACCATTGTAACCGATCGAGTGCCGAAACACTACGATCACCTCGGGAGGCGAAGTGCAATCAAACAGGATTGAAAATGTTAGGGCCAATTTCTTAGCCCTATAAAAACTGTTATGCAAACCCGAAGGTTTCCATGAACATACAGACAATCGGAAACCACCAAACCCCATCACAAACAGAATTCCACAATCCAGAGATGTTGACTCAAAAGCCAACAACTCGGGTGCAGATCGAGTCTGCTGTGAAAGGAGTGGTAGCCTCCCCTGTCACACCATACACAGTGGAACCCCCCTTTTAAGACCTCCAAAAATCTGAATGAACAGATGTTATGAACAAAAAGTCTGAGAAAACATGGTCTTAAACAGGAGGAAGTCTTAAATTATGGGGTCTTAAAAGGGGGGTTCCACTGTAACATCCCGCGGTCCAACTTGGCGATGACTACGACATTGAAGCTGGGGCTGGATCTGAGCTGCGTCCTGCCTGTACCGTGGCATCGCGCCAAAGTATTAAAAAAAATACACACAAAAATACACTTGTAGTCAACTCTGCTCATTTCATTCGTCCATACTAAAACATGGCCAATATCCGAGAAAAAAAACCACACCAGCAAACTTCCGTTGTCAACATGAAGGCTTGATTTGGGTTCGTTTGCGTGTGAGTGTGTGTGTGTGTGTGTGTGTGTGTGTGTGTGTGTGCCAGCGAGTGTGTGTGTGTGTGTGTGTGTGTGTGTGAGTGTGTGTGTGTGTGTGTGTGTGTGTGTCTGTCTTTCTCTCTCGCCCGTCCCCCGGGAGTGTAGGCCTATCGCGATAAGAAGTGTGTGAGCGCGGGCTTGTATACCTATGAGTGTTTGCTTGCTCTTCAAGTGTCTCTGTCTTTCTTTGTCTCTACGACTACCTTTCTCTCTATCTCTTTTTTGTCTCTGTTTCTACACTTACATATTTACTGAGCACCGACCAGTTTATGCACGTACCACCTCCACTTCCCTATGCCCCCCTTCCCGCCCACACACACACACACACACCACACACACACACACACACACACTGCACACACACACACACACATACACACACACACACACATACAAACACACACACACACACACACACACACACACACACACACACACACATAGGCACACATACACTGCGAGCAGGCGAGTCTAATGATACGGCACTTACCTACAAACTGTCCGATGGCAACCGCCGGAGGCGGGGACGCAGATGACGTTTCTGCTACTGGTGTCGCTGAAGCTAAAAGAATAAATAAATTACCCCTCTGTCAGTTAAATCTGCATTCCATACTCAACCCGTACTCACTTTCACCACAGGAAGGTAAGGGAGGTAATGATGTGGTCCAGCTTCAGGGAACAAAAAGTCAGAAAACCCGCTGGACACTTTTCTGCTTAAAGCCGAACATCCGTTTCTGGGACACCAAGCCACAGAAGGCCACAGAGCTAGATTTAGCGTTGCCAGCACGTGAAACTAGAGTTACATCTGCCGCGCCTCGATGTTGGCCATTAACTTTGTTTACTAGTCATTTTTGGGTTTTAATTGATGTAACGTTATTTTGTTATCTATTGTCGTTATTCTGATTCTGCTATCCCTCCTGTTTAATACCCAACCTTAAACATACTAATACTAGTTTGAGAACTGATCGAGAAAGTCTGCTGGTAATGTTGCTTGTGCTACCGTTTCTGTTATATACATATATTTTCTAACTGACAATATAAACGTCAAGAGAAAGATGATAGGTAAGCTTCTCCATCAAACTTTGCGTCAAAATTCTTACAAATGTATGAGGTTCTGCATGTTTACAAATGAATTTAATTTCTGCGCCAGTTGCGGGATTTTGATGGCCGGTCAGAAATCTTGGGGTCCATACAAGCGCTTAATTAGGCCTCCCCGACGCAAGCTTTCGTTGTTATTGAGAATCTCATTTTCAAAAAAAAGAAGTTTGTGCACTCTTCACTGAGAATCACCCGCGTGCTGCACTTACTAATACACTAATTTAACATTCACACAAAGTTCGTAATCAACTTCATCACGAACAGTTCCTCTCTCAGTTTTAACACAAAAAAAGATAAATAGTTCAATAAACATTTATAAATAGTTTTTAAGTCAATGCAAATACACATTTTCACTACCCACTCCTTCAGAAACGCACTATACTTACGTAAGACGGCAGCTGACGTCAGGGCGAGCGAGAGGAGAACCCAGAACATGCAAGCAATCGTGCACTTGCTGGCGAACATGACTGTCGTTTTCTCACAAAAGAGTCTGTACCGCAGGGGAAAAAAGGAACAAAATAATATGACATTCATGAGATCTTTAGAAATGTTAGTGGAAATAGCAAACACAAGCGATACACAGTCATTTGCTTTGTAAAAGTTTGCAACAAAACTCAAACTAACAAGAGCTTCTTTGAAAGGAATTCGAAAGACATTCCTAACTTATACAGCTGCAAGAGGAGAAATTAGAGTTCACATTGTCCGGCTGTGTTCATTACCGAGTTAATCTATAATCTAAAAAAAAGTCACCATACGCAGACTTTATCCGAATCCCACCGACCTATTTTTAACATACAATCCCCCTTCCACTGTCAACGTCCATCCTGCTACATCCCCATAAAACGATTATAAGAGCACAGAAATGAAAGAAAGACTGAATAATTTCACAACTCACAGACATACACAAACAGAGGAAGAGAGACAGAGAAAACAAATTGTGAATTTATCAATCTTTACGTACGTACCTTTTCCCGGCGAAAAATAATCCGATTCTGGTTTTTGACTAAGTGCTCCTGTTGGTTACCGCAAAACAAAAGTTAATGAACACACCTTGCACCAATTGTCTTGTAAATGCTGATTACTTGAAGTTTAATTGTTCGTTTCTCTTTTTTCCCTCTTTTTTCTCTCCTTTTTATTGTTCTTTTGTTTTGCCAAATTCACTCAGTTTTGAACGCTGCTCTTTCTATGTTCGTCCCACCTACAACCGTTGGGTGTTGTCTGCGAATGGAAGATTCTCATTGGTTCTTTATAGAGGTGTGTAATCGACGCTCATTGGCTGAGGTTGTGTGTGTGGCCCAAGAGTGAAATTTATGATTGGGGTAGAGTCGGGGGTGTGGGTACTCGACTGTCCGTTCCGGTGTGACGTTTTCATCTTTCGCCGTGTTGATATTTCGCTTCTCGGCCTCGTTGATCTAGTATAAACTCTACACTGAACAAAAAAACACCCTTCGATAGTACTGATGAGCGACCTTGTGTACCTTACATTCATGGGGCCAAATTTGTCCAACCAATTTGTTTTATTTAACTTAGAAATTTGATTCATCCTAAAATGTTTTCCTTCTAACTCAAGGGACGTAACCACTCAGTACACGTTTTCGAAGAATTCGATTTTGGGGGTGAAATCTATTAAATTTTACCACCAATTTTCTTCACATGCAAGAAACTGACATGCTTTTCGTCCATAAATTAATTTCACTTCTTAATTTTACCAGGAAACAACATTTCAGTCTTGAGTATATGTCGAGGGGGAAACATGTACACAGGCGAAAGATGAAAACGTCACACCGGAAAGAAAACGGATAATGGGGTCGTGAGGATTGGCCGAACTGAATTAGTGTGAACTAAGAGTGGCACTTGAAGGGTTGTTGTCCGCGCGCAGAAGTGCTTCTGAAAAAAACCCACTATGTACGGAGGACAGTGCATACATTGAAAAGGCCAAACCTTTAAACCGACACTGGTATTACTTTCAGGGATGACGTCATCAGATTGTTACGTCCCAAAGTGACGAGGGTTTAACTACAATATCTTACTTTTGAGTGTGCTTCAAAATGGGGTATATCAACAAGCACCATGACAATTCTATGTCTTTGTAGCCGGATAAGGATATACACTGGACATGTCTACAAATGTGAAGAAAACTACACGAACTGTCATTCTGGTTATTTCCTCTTTGAAAAGGAGACTAAGAAGTTTCACTGCATCCAGGACCTCAAAAAAGCTCAAAACCTTCCCCGAATTAGGCTTTCGATAGGCCTTTTCTGATTGACTCAGGCGCATGCGACTTAGCCTCGATGTAAGAGGACTAGACCTGCCAACCCTTGTGAAGCCCCAAGAGGAGCAATTTAGATTTTTGTTGTTGGTTTTCAGCGTAGCAAATGGTGTTTGAGAGTAGCATTTTCTAAAATGTATTCCCACATCCGCATGTATGCCATCTTGCACAAGAATAGACATCTTTAATCAAGTTTCATGATGATGCAGGGACATGAAATGCCCTTTAGAGAGTATCTGCAGTACTGTTTTATGACCGCCACACGGACTGGAAAGCAGAAACGAGTACCAGGACCTCACAAAGAGGGAACTGTTAGCATTCTTCTGATGATTTGTGTAGCAACCCTTAGTTTGGCGTAGCAGCGTAGCAATTGCTCTTAAAACGTAGCATGTTACGCCGAAAGCGGCGTAGCAGTTGGCAGGACTGTAGAACTTCTAATGACTGCTGTAATCTAGGCCAGATACGCCGAACAGTCTCCGCGAAAATCACATGTGATCATTTTGTCTGGATCATACCTCGTACAATAATTTAAATTTCAGTATTTGGGCTAAATTGAGCAAATCAGAAAGTTAGAATGAAATGACACGGGTATGGATGTTGTCGCTGGGGTACGAAAAATGGTGTAATAGCTTGTGTTTTGTTTTTGAGTTTGGTGCTTATAGCTAATATACCCGAAGAAGAACAAGGAAGAAAAGAAAAGTCAGTCCGAGGACAGCTAAATATAAAAACGAAATGATAATAGAACCATTTATATGATAAAAATAGACAAGAGCTGCGACTTGAACTATAACTGTCAACTTTCTCACGAGAGCTATTCCCAGGGCGGAGAAGGTAACAAGGCACAGATCAATTCAAACTTATGATTTACAGGTGAAACCACTTTCAGGAAGAAAGACAGAGTGCCTCCCGCCTGCTTTCCGTGCGTTCGGTAAATATGGTCGCGCTTGGTACTGTGTAAGTTCGGCAAATATACTCGCGAGCTTCCTCGCAATTTACAAGCTGCTATTACGCTTCTAATTTGAGATAAAGAAAATTTACTGCTTCCTGTGCGAGAGCGCTTCGTCCATAGTCCGATCGCGATGTCCGGTGATATCGCAACAGGCGATGGTAAATGTATCATGTGTCACGTTTCCTTGCAGATACTGTAAATTGTTGTGCCAAACTAGATCAAAAACAAAATTTTAATTTGCGATATAGCATAACGGCCATTGGCGGTAATCATATTGTCCTGGCCGGTGTCAGGGTACATAAAAAGCTTAGTGAGGTTAATAACAAAGAATGCTGATGCCTCAAAATCTTTCTCATCAATTATGTCGCAAAGAGCTGCTATAAGTAGGGGAAGGGCCCCTATTATGAACCACTTTTTGTTTCATGTCGATAAATCGCTTGTTTTCCTGTTAAGAAGTTTCATTTTATGCCGGTTTGGTAGTTGTTCTCTCTTTATAACTGTTATAGGTTATTTTCAGCAAGATTCTTAAATCTTTTCTTCTATTTGTTGAAGGTGGTCCATATTAGGGGACACACATGGTTCTATTTTGTTGTTTGGGGCTAGAAACTCGGGGCCAGAAAATACCGTCTTAACTGTCATATATAACAATTTTTGTGTGTAAACAGCTTTGTCTGTGTACAGAAACTAGTTCGTTTTAAGCGTCAAATTTAGAGTATGCTGTCAAAAGCCGTGCACAAAAAAAAGAAAAAGAAAAAAAAGCCTAACGTTTTTGTGTTTTGTGCGTCTGCAACAATTTTTACAAGCTAGTGCAAGTTATTCAGGAAGGGTAAATGTCTGCACAACTCAACGCTTTTCAGACATTTTGTTCCCACGTGCTTCTTCTGTTCCACTGATTTGCGGTCAGCAGCCCCGCGTACGCTCATCCGGCCTCACATTTGACCGCCCGAGTCTCCTACAGGGTCGGTCGATATATTCTACCCCCGAAATAGCACTTCTTTGCATCTTCAATGACTCCATCGTCCATTAGAATCCCAAACCGATGTCATATACGAGCTGATTTTGTGAAATAAAGCACATTTCTACTTCCGAAACCCATCGAACAGCCATTTCCGGCGCTCGATCGCCGATATGTTCAGCAGGCTTTGAGGGTAATTTACGGGCAAATATGAACCGCTCTATGGCATTTTATGCATCGATCAACAAACTAAGGCATCGCTGAATCTGTAGCTTACCTTAAATCCCGACGTATATCAAACAAATCCAAGAAAACTGACAGAACGTGCCTTCAATCGTGTCAGGCCCCGCGTACACCCTCTGCCCCGCTTATGACCGGTTATCCCCCGTATTTATCGGTAAATCATCTACTGAATGGTGAATTCAACCCTGTGCTTTTTATGGTCAATTTTCTTCAAATTTATATTCAATTTTAAATCTGTTTTGATAGTTAAACTGTAAAGGGTTTGGAGCTGTTACTGGGATTTGCTGTATACAAAAAAATGGATGAAACGAGCACCCGACCCAATAGACAATGTTCGGAAATAACTCTGTCGGGTTTGTTTGGGTTGAGAAAGAGTGAATACCCTTTTAGTGAAACAAACAATCTACACGTGCTCCTGTCCTCGTGTTTCAGACATCTCCTCCGGCGGCGCGAGTCACTCGAGAATGGCCTATAATGTCACGAAGGGAGCACATGTGTATTTTTGGTCTCACTTCTTCTTCTTCTTCTGCGTTCGTGGGCTGAAAGTCCCACGTACACTCGTGTTTTTTGCACGAGTGGAATTTTACGCCGTATGATCGTTTTTTTTACCCCGCCATTTAGGCAGCCATACGCCGTTTTCGGAGGAAGCATGCTGGGTATTTTCGTGTTTCTATAACCAACCGAACTCTGACATGGATTACGGGATCTTTTTCGTGCGCACTTGGTCTTGTGCCGCTTGCGTGTACACACGCGGGTGTTCGGACACTGACCGAGGAGAGTCTGCACACAAAGTTGACTCTGAGAACTAAATCTCTCGCCGAACGTGGGGACAAATTCACGCTGACAGCGGCCAACTGGATACAAATCCAGCGCGCTACCGACTGAGCTACATCCCCGCTACCGACTGAGCTACATCCCCGCCCGGTCTCACTAAAAGCAAGGGTAATACCGTGGAACCCCCCTATAAGACCCCCGACTGACTTAAGACCTTTGCCCTTTTCAGACCTTGCTTTTGTTTTTTATTATAATTTTCTTTTCATAACCTCTGTAAATTTACCCCCTTTTGAAGACTCCCTCCTCAGAACTGTTCAGATTTCTGGAGGTCTTCAAAGGGGGGTTCCACTGTAGCAGTCTTAATTACCAGAGCGGACTGTGCCGTGCTTGTACTTTTCGAGTTTAGTCACCTTCACGCGAACCCTTCAGTGTTAACACTATTGGTGCAAAGGGTTACTGAAGCCACCGAACAACAGCTGAGAGAGGCCTGATGGGTGTCACGTGAAAGAACAAAATTGAGCTGTGCAAATACGTATGCAGTGAGTTACGAACCATGCTGCACGCAAGCACGTACCCACCCACCGTGCACACAAACAGACACAGAGACAGAACTCTCTCTCTCTCACACACACACACACACACATGTATGATTATTATAATTATGCACACTCTTACACACACATGTATATTATACTAGAGTGAATACCCGCTTCGCCGGGTAGCCGGCTTTGCCGGGAAGAAGTAGAGCCGAATACCCGGCTTGAGTGGCGCACCGTACGCCGGCTTCGCCGGGTCCGAGCCATGGACCCGCCAAGCTTAGGTCCTACCCAGATTCGTGGAATGGGAACAGCAGGAAAATGATTCAGAGGGCATATTGCCATTCCTGATCATATCATATCGTGTTCCATCATTGTCGACGACGAATGTAACCGAGTGCCGAAACTCCACAATCTCCTTTGGAGGCAAAGTCCACTCAAACAGGTTTGAGAAATTTAGAGCTTATCTCTAAGCCCTTTTAAATCTGTATATGGCTTCTCAGAGGAAGGTCAGAACATACCGACACAGGAAAGCAGCCAGACCACATCACAAACAGAACTCTAGAATCCACAGGTGTTTTCCACACACACACACACAAACACACACAGAGAAGCCGTATATATATATATATATCTATTGTGTAAATATATAGAGATAGATGACAGTGTATTTTTCGCGTGGCTAAAAATTGATTCGACCTTTGCACTTTTACAGTGAGGACAACTTACGGCTGCATGGAAAGCGTTCTGGACACTACGGTGACCTTCTAAAAATAGTAATGGAACGGGAATATCCGAAGCTGCTTCTCGAAGCCATACGAAGGAAGGGAGGTAAACGCTGAAAACATGGAGAAGATAAGGAAGAGTTATGGTAGTTGATCCCGAAAAAAAAACCAAAATCGGTTTGCGCTGCGCGCTGAGAGCACGTATTGAAATATCTCATCGACCAGATTTTGTCCGGGGTGTATCTGAATATGGACACCAAATTTGAAGCAGATCCATCGAGAACTTTGGCCGTGCATGGCGAATACACACACAGACAGACAGACAGACAGACAGACACAAGCCGTATATATATATAGATGCACACACACACACACACACACACAGAGCTGGCTGCCCTGTTTAGCATGTGTACTGATTTCACTCAGGGATGAGATGCACAGAAGTGTGTAATGTACATGATGAATACAGTGGAACCCCCTTTTAAGACCCCCTGATTTAAGAATACCCCTTGGGCCCTTTAAAGATCCTAGGCCATATGTTTAGTCAGATTATTTGTTCACAGCCTCTGTAAATATATATCCATTTTAAGACTCCTTCCCTATCTAAGATTTGATTTTCTCAGATTTTTGGAGGTCTCCAAAAAAAGGGGAGTGGGGGTGGCACTGTACTGTGTTTGTCTGTTGCTGTATGCCACACAAACAAATATCTGACCACAAATAAATACAAATACACACAAAGTCTTGTTTGTTTAACACATTTCACTGTTTACTATTTCAATACATACACACCAGACAACACATCACACTATACTCTTATGATGGCATTTGCATACTTTTAAGTATCGGTGCTCCACTCAAACACATATCAAAATGATTCAAAGGCACAGTCCTACTACAGTAGTACTGTCTGGACCTAGTTTCAAAGAGATTCAAAGAAACAAGTCTTGTAATTGTGACAATAATAAATGTATTATGTGTACATATGTAATTTTGTCCTTTCACTTTGAAGTAAAATCTGGCAACCTTGTTTGCACTACGACAATTCACAACCATGTTGCATTTAAACCTTAGATGTTCTGGATCACAACAGAACTCACATGATAATTTATTGCTTCTTATTCTTTTGCATTTATTGGCTGCAGCTCCTATGTACATTCATGTGTACGAGCACATTTTAACTCGAGGCATTTTTTCCAGCCAGTTAGGCAGCCATGCTCCATTTTTAATGTTACATGTACTAAGTTAATTCTGACTTGGGCCGTACGTACTTTTTTGCTTTCCTTGAAACAAAGAAAATATTGATTGTCATTCATATTTTCCAGTTTGGATTGCAATGTATGTACTTGCAAAATCTGATTGGTATCATATTTACCTGTACTTTCATTACTGGTTTGTGAGTGTTTGTGTGTGTCTGTGTGTGTGTGTGTGTGTGTGTGTGTGTGTGTGTGTGTGTGTGTGTGTGTGTGTATGTGTAGATAGTGTGTGTGTGTGTGTGTGTGTGTGTAGATAGTGTGTGTGTGTGTGTGTGTGTATGTGTAGATAGTGTGTGTGTGTGTGTGTGTGTGTGTGTGTGTGTGTGTAGATAGTGTGTGTGTGTGTGTGTGTGTGTGTGTGTGTGTGTGTGTGTGTCGGATAGAGAGAGGAGGGACACTTCAAGCATGGCATGGTATAGTACCTAAACCCCTTGACTGCCTTGATGGATAGGCCTAGGTTCCTAGGACATCACAAAGAATCAGTTCTCCGCCAAGGGAAACAACCACTGTAAATTATCCTTTCATTTCCAGAAAGCTGATTGCCTCCAGCAGGGACCTATATTTATGTCTATGCCTCCAGCTATTGCCTATTTTCTCAGTTTTGGGCTCTTTGGGTTTTTTTGGGGGGGTGGGGCTTGTTAGCAATGATTTTCATCTGATTTTTCAATTGTTTTTCTGGTAGTCAAGGTGTTAAAAACTGAATGGGCTGGTAACCTACATCTGGGCAGGTTTTAGGCTTTACCAGTTATAGAAAACAGATTTTGAGAAGCCCGAAGCCCAAAGTTTGAAAGATGAGAAAGAACCAAAAACACGTACGCCTCAGTTTATATTCAAGATGATGTACAAGTAACAAAGCTGCACACACACATGAGTAACATGCTATAAAATAGTTCTCTCAATGTTCAAATATCACAAATGAATAGATTCTAACACAAAGCGTCATTCTGTCTCTCTTGCAAATCTGAACAGGAGTTTTCATATTTCAAGCAGAAATTTTTTATACTCAAAATGCAGCTAATACTGGGGTTAAAGCTAATGAAAATACTACACAGATTGCAGAAAATCTGTAAAACAGCAAATCTGTAAAACTCCTGAAAGAGTTGCTGGTGGATTTTTAATGCTTTAAAAAAAAATTAACCCTTTTTCACTTTGCTTCTAAATTTTGTTTGACTACAATTTCAATTAATTTACAGTTGAAATAGAGACAATGACAATGACATTTAATTACAGTATTGGCGTTAACCGGTAATTACAAGTATTTTACCGGTTGAAATGAGGAAATACCGGGAAAAAATTGGCTGCCGGTATGACCTACCGGTTGATTTTTAGAACTACCGGGGTTTTCTTCCCTGGTAAAACAACAAAACCAGTACTCTGAGTTGGACTCTTACTGGTTCCAATGACCAACCTACCGGGTTTTTTCTGGACTGTTTGCATCATAAAAGTTTGTGTACCGGTTTGAAAAAATATTAGCGCCATCACTGCATTTATAATGATAACAATTTCGACAATATGTGTCAATTTGTACTGTGAGTGTGTACAATACCAATGCTTATTTTGCATTCAGATCAATGGAACACACACCACACTTGTGCAGAAGGGACTTTGGTGGATGATATGTGTCATATGGAAAAGTTAAAAACAAATTAATTTAGAAGCAGAAAAAAAAGGGTTAATTTGTTTTAACCACCAATGATACACTCCTCGCCTCCCCTCTAGCAACACACACACACACACACTACCTTATTTACCCTAATAGTACTTCTACCAGATGTGTCAATCTCAGCTGCATCCAGATTAAAACAAGTCAATTAAGTTGTCACCGAACAGCAATAACAACTTTGTGCAAATGGTTTCATCTTTTTTCCAATTGCATTCAATTTCACACATGATTCCACTTGCAACGACAGCTATAAATGCAACATATGTACAGCAATCACACTTGGTATTAAATCAAATGACCTGCATATACATCAGACATGAGACCAGCAAATGTTGAAAAAGTAGGAAAGTGAGCCGGGGTCCAGGGGCAACGCCCCGGTAGGGGGTTCAGGGGGGCTTCGGAAAATGAATGTTAGAATTATAAAGGCCATTTTGGGGCCTCTCCTGATAGCAAAAAATGAGATCATGCCTTTTTAAAAAGCTATAAAACCCACAAGAATAATATGTTTTAGCATTTTAAACAAAAGTGTGATTTATAACAATCACACACACACACACAAAACTTTCCCCTTATTTTTTCAGTTGCTAATGAAAGATGAAACACCCGACTACGTTCTCATCAACTAATTTCGGTGGTGCACTCGCCCTATCGCAAAAAGAAAAAAATGACAAAAGTTCGTTTGCATTTATTTTATAGAATTCTCGCGACCTGGCGAAAAAAATGTCGATGCACCTCTAGCCCTATGTATCTGCTAGTGGTACCGGTCAGTATCGTCCACAACCAACCACTCAAATCGACGTACTTTGCCGTAACCTGACCCTGGGGTCCGGAGCCAAATCGCCGACCGGATTTTTGAGTGGGCGTGGTTTGCAGCGAGAGTTATCTTTTCCTAGCTTGCCCCATGCATAGATGCTACACCAAGTCCATATTTCACCAAGCAGTGGCCGTTGTCGCACCACGTGCACACGGCCTGACCGGGAATGGATATCTTGGCGATACTGTCGCCAATGAGCTGGCGCCTTTCTTTCTTGTTGATAGTGACAGTCACTTCTTCTGACAGCCAGTTGGCTTTCCACTTGTTTTTCACACTTTGGTGGTCGATCGTAAGAGCTTCCACAGCCGACAAAACAATACGGAATCCAGACGCCATGATGCTACCTTTTTCACCTTCGGCGTTTGGAGATCGGCAGCCAATCAAAACAACCCACAAACCGCCATCGGTGAATAATTAAGCCCCGGCGATAATCGTCGGAGATCGACAGCCAATCAAACGCGACCCATGATACTACTATGGGTTCACGCGAGTGCTGGGGTGCGAATGCACTGACTTCAGACGCAGACAGCTTCAGCTGAACGGTTCATACCACCACCTATGGGTTCACGTGAGTGCTGGGGTGCGAATGCACTGACTTCAGACGCAGACAGCTTCAGCTGAACGGTTCATACCACCACCCCCCTCCCCCCCTTTTTTCTCAACGAATTTGCATCGATCTCAAGAATGGTCTGTGAGCTAAGGAAAATATCGGAATTCCGATAAAAATCGGACCAGTCCCATATCTGATATATGCATAACAAAACAGTGTCTGGCTGACACTTCCAGTTTTTACAGCAGAATTAATGTCAATAAAAACAAGTCGCGTAAGGCGAAAATACAATATTTAGTCAAGTAGCTGTCCAACTCACAGAATGAAACTGAACGCAACGCAACGCAGCAAGACTGTATACTCGTAGCATCATCACTCCACCGCCCGTGGCAAAGGCAGTGCCCGTGGAATTGACAAGAAGAGCGGGGTATTCGTTGCGCTGAGAAGGATAGCACGCTTTTCTGTACCTCTCTTCGTTTTAACTTTCTGAGCGTGTTTTTAATCCAAACATATCATATCTATATGTTTTTGGAATCAGGAACCAACAAGGAATAAGATGAAAGTGTTTTTAAATTGATTTCGAAAAAAAAAATTTGATAATAATTTTTATATATTTAATTTTCAGAGCTTGTTTTTAATCCGAATATAACATATTTATATGTTTTTGGAATCAGCAAATGATGGAGAATAAGATAAACGTAAATTTGGATCGTTTTATAAATTTTTATTTTTTTTTACAATTTTCAGATTTTTAATGACCAAAGTCATTAATTAATTTTTAAGCCACCAAGCTGAAATGCAATACCGAAGTCCGGGCTTCGTCGAAGATTACTTGACCAAAATTTCAACCAATTTGGTTGAAAAATGAGGGCGTGACAGTGCCGCCTCAACTTTCACGAAAAGCCGGATATGACGTCATCAAAGACATTTATCAAAAAAATGAAAAAAACGTTCGGGGATTTCATACCCAGGAACTCTCATGTCAAATTTCATAAAGATCGGTCCAGTAGTTTAGTCTGAATCGCTCTACACACACACACACACACACACACACACACACACAGACATACACCACGACCCTCGTTTCGATTCCCCCTCGATGTTAAAATATTTAGTCAAAACTTGACTAAATATAACAAAACCACACAACAATGCAAATAAGTGATCAAACAAAAGGTACCATCCTTACTGTCTAGATCATGTTATATCTCAATGAATCTGTCCTGGCCTGTCACTGTCTAGATCATGTTATATCTCACAATGGATCTGTCCTGGCCTGTCACTGTCTAGATCATGTTATATCTCACAATGGATCTGTCCTGGCCTGTCACTGTCTAGATCATGTTATATCTCACAATGGATCTGTCCTGGCCTGTAACTGTCCAGATCATGTTATATCACAATGGATCTGTCCTGGCCTGTCACTGTCTAGATCATGTTATATCACACAATGGATCTGTCCTGGCCTGTCACTGTCTAGATCATGTTATATCTCACAATGGATCTGTCCTGGCCTGTACCTGTCTAGATCATGTTATATCTCACAATGGATCTGTCCTGGCCTGTAACTGTCTAGATCATGTTATATTGCTATTTCATATGTTACGTGGATTTCCATTGGTCAATTGGGCAAAACTGAGCTCAGTGCAAAAGTGATATCGACGACATTTCCGTCGATATCAGTTTTGATATCGACGACCTCTTTATTGCTTCCCCACTTCAAAAACAAAAACACCTGCATTTAAAAACAAACAAATATATATGAAAATGTAATTATCCCAGAATTTAGTTGAGCAAGTGACTAAAGACTTTTTGAAAGAAAAGACATTTTGAAATACTGAAAAGTACAAGAAAAGAGTGAACAAAAAGAAATAATAATCAGAGGGAGGGATATGGAACAGCCAAAACTGAGACAAATACTTTTGTAATTTCTTTACAGTAAATACAAAATGTCCAGAGAATTAGCAATATATCTAACATTGACTGACTGTGTGACGATATCTTCTGCTATTGGTCTGTTTCGACAATGATATCAAAATCTCGACCTCCGGTCTCGATTTTGATATCACTGTCTCAACAGACCATAGCAGAAGATATCATCACAAAGTCCGTCAATATTAGGTAATATTTCACAATGGATCTGTCCTGGCCTGTAACTGTCTAGATCATGTTATATCTCACAATGGATCTGTCCTGGCCTGTCACTGTCTAGATCATGTTATATCTCACAATGGATCTGTCCTGGCCTGTCACTGTCTAGATCATGTTATATCTCACAATGGATCTGCCCAGGCCTGTCACTGTCTAGATCATGTTATATCACAATGGATCTGTCCTGGCCTGTAACTGTCTAGATCATGTTATATCTCACAATGGATCTGCCCAGGCCTGTCACTGTCTAGATCATGTTATATCTCACAATGGATCTGTCCTGGCCTGTCACTGTCTAGATCATGTTATATCTCACAATGGATCTGTCCTGGCCTGTCACTGTCTAGATCATGTTATATCTCAATGGATCTGTCCAGGCCTGTAACTGTGTAGATCATGTTATATCTCACAATGGATCTGTCCTGGCCTGTCACTGTCTAGATCATGGTATATCTCAATGGATCTGTCCTGGCCTGTACCTGTCTAGATCATGTACGTTATATCTCACAATGGATCTGTCCTGGCCTGTCACTGTCTAGATCATGTTATATCTCAATGGATCTGTCCAGGCCTGTAACTGTGTAGATCATGTTATATCTCACAATGGATCTGTCCTGGCCTGTCACTGTCTAGATCATGTTATATCTCAATGGATCTGTCCAGGCCTGTCACTGTCTAGATCATGTTATATCACAATGGATCTGTCCTGGCCTGTCACTGTCTAGATCATGTTATATCTCACAATGGATCTGTCCTGGCCTGTCACTGTCTAGATCATGTTAGATCTCAATGGATCTGTCCTGGCCTGTCACTGTCTAGATCATGTTATATCTCACAATGGATCTGTCCTGGCCTGCCACTGTCTAGATCATGTTATATCTCACAATGGATCTGTCCAGGCCTGCCACTGTCTAGATCATGTTATATCTCACAATGGATCTGTCCAGGCCTGTCACTGTCTAGATCATGTTATATCTCACAATGGATCTGTCCTGGCCTGTCACTGTCTAGATCATGTTATATCTCACAATGGATCTGTCCTGGCCTGTCACTGTCTAGATCATGTTATATCTCACAATGGATCTGTCCTGGCCTGTCACTGTCTAGATCATGTTATATCTCACAATGGATCTGTCCAGGCATGTCACTGTCTAGATCATGTTATATCACAATGGATCTGTCCAGGCCTGTCACTGTCTAGATCATGTTATATCTCACAATGGATCTGTTGTGGCCTGTCACTGTCTAGATCATGTTATATCTCAATGAATCTGTCCTGGCCTGTCACTGTCTAGATCATGTTATATCTCACAATGGATCTGTCCTGGCCTGTCACTGTCTAGATCATGTTATATCTCAATGGATCTGTCCAGGCCTGTAACTGTGTAGATCATGTTATATCTCACAATGGATCTGTTCAGGCCTGTAACTGTCTAGATCATGTTATATCTCAAAATGGATCTGTCCAGGCCTGTAACTGTCTAGATCATGTTATATCACAATGGATCTGTCCAGGCCTGTCACTGTCTAGATCATGTTATATCTCACAATGGATCTGTCCTGGCCTGTAACTGTCTAGATCATGTTATATCTCACAATGGATCTGTCCTGGCCTGTCACTGTCTAGATCATGTTATATCTCACAATGGATCTGTCCTGGCCTGTCACTGTCTAGATCATGTTATATCTCAATGGATCTGTCCAGGCCTGTAACTGTGTAGATCATGTTATATCTCACAATGGATCTGTACAGCTTTGTTCCCAGGCTTCAGTCTCTGACGGCGCATATACTTTTATTATCGAATATATTGGTCTGACCCCTGTCTAGTCGACCGTCAGATAGTTTGGACATGTAGGAAGTTTTCTGACCATCAATGCATGTTTCCTACTACGTGGACAGAGCAAAACATTTGGACCTATACATATTTTGAATCCAGCCTACTGCCTTTTGCGGCTCAAGAACATTACACTGGTTAGGATTTGTGGACACAATCATTTACAAGAGGTGGAAGATACCTTTAAATCTAACGAATAGTGCAGGGGTAACAGGGTGGTGCTGGGCAGCTGAAGGTAAGGTTCAAAATAATAATATAAAACAACAGGCCAGTGAAACTAAACCTATCTCAAGATGCCTTATAAGAGAGTCACGTTTTGCTGAACAAGATAATGTTAGGCAACTGGTTAAAGATGCAAATGAAATGAAACCCTTCTGAGTTGAACAAAGAAATGCATTGAATTGTGACATGCTTGCATATCCCAGGGTATTATTGCCAAGCAACTGGCCAAAAGCAAAATATTGCTCAGCTAATACTCCTTTCGGAACAAAATAGGCTCTTCAAAGAACGTACTCCTCAAAGAATACATGACAACATGTGCCTTTATCAGAGCGGATGAAATGCTCACAATTTTAAATGCAAACACATGAAAAACATTTCTCAAACCAGACTAATATCAAAGTAAACAGAATGAACATTGGTCTGAACTGTTCATCATTCTGACTATTTAACTATTGTAAGAGTAAATATCAAAGTAAACAGAATAAACATTAGTCTGAACTGTTCATCATTCTGACTATTTAACTATTGTAAGAGTAAATATCAAAGTAAACAGAATAAACATTGGTCTGAACTGTTCATCATTATGACTATTTAGCCATGGTAAGAGAAGATTAAACACAAATCTACATGATTGTCCAAACTGTTCCATCTTTGTGACTATTAGTCAGTGAAAGCACAGATCTAACACAAATCTGTTTTCAGCACTTTAAATTGCTGTGACAATAAATGTACAGCAACTGTATGTTACAGGTACAGGTTGCATGACTTGCATCAGATGTTGTTCAGCAACATGACCACTAAACCTGAGATTGAGCAATTCGATAAATATAGCTGCACTTGTGTGTGTGTGTGTGTGTGTGTGTGTGTGTGTGTGTGTGTGTGTGTTTGTGTGCATACAGGTGTGTGTGTGTGTGTGTGTCTGTGCGCATACATGTGTGTGTGTGTGTGTTCATACATGTGTGCGTGCATGTGTGTGTGTGCATGTGCATGTGTCACTGCATGTGCGTGTGTTACTCTGTGTGTGTGTGTGTGTGTGTGTGTGTGTGTGTGTGTGTGTGTGTGTGTGTGTGTGTGTGTGTGTGCGTGAGGGGACTTGCACATGAATGTAACTGATAATCATGTACATCAGGTAAAAGTATAAACCACCCAGGAAACAATCATACAAAAACATTATCAACAGATTCCTTTGGCACTTAAACTAAAAGGCTTCCATTTAATTTAAGACTTCTGAACTTAAAACTGTATTTTACAAACCTGCCTTCAGATACATGAATTTTCTTCAAGACAAAAGTATCTTCTCGTACTCAGAAACAAATGTGCGTTTTTGTCAAAAACCTTTCAATCCTGAATCTCAACAAAACAGACTCAAGCCGCAAAAGAAAATAGTTGCCCATGATCACATTAAACAGTGTCCATTCTCTTTTTCTTTGATTGGACCCTTTTGTTAGATCTAGCTTTAAAAACAAGTTGCGTGATGCAAAATTACTACATTTAGTCATCTGTGGGACTCACAGAATAAAATTGAACACACTGCATTTTTTCACACAATTTTTTTTTTATAGCTCGGTCTAGTAAATCGCTCACACTCTCACGTAAAAAAACTTTGAGAAATTGACAAGCCCGTATTGCCATTTGTGGCGCTTGCGCATAACAGGAAAGCGCACTTTTCTTTATTCGTTTTAACTTTCTGAGATTGTTTTTAATCCAAACATAACAGAAATGATAAAGAATAAGATGAAATCATTTTTGATCAATTACTACAATTTTTATTTTAATTAGAATCTTCAGATTTTTTATGTCCAAACTCATGAATTAATTTTAAAGCTTCCCAGCTGAAATGCAATCCCACAGTCCGGGCTTCATTGAAGATTGCTTGACCAAAATTTCAATCAATTTGATCGAAAAGTGAGGGTTTCACAAAAAGCCGGATATGACATCATCAGAGACATTTATAAAAAATAAAAATAAAAATTCTGGGGATATCATACCCAGGAACTCTCATGTAAAGTTTCATGAAGATCGTTCCGGTAGTTTTTTCTGAATCGCTCTACACTGTCATACACACACACACACAGACACACACATACACCACCACCCTCTTCTTGATTCTCCGTCTATGTTAAAACATTTAGTTAAAACTTGACTGAATGTAATGATACAACGTTACAAGCAGAAATAAAAGTTACCAGGACAAAATAGATACATGTACATTCTTTATCACCCTTTTCAGTTACAACAAAAACAAAACTGCCAGCCACCATAATCCTTCCAACTAAAACAATTCCAAAATGTGTAACATTAGACAAATAGTGTCATGACCAGACTACAAAGATCGTATTGTGACCAGTTCTACAATCATTTTGGCTTTATCACTATAATTCAAATTTCTTTGCTGTACAGAGCAAAATCCTTCAACCTTGACAAAAATGCTTTTTTAAATTCAACTGGAGTTCATCCACACTTGAAATCTACTGCTGACATCACTCCTATCCTCACAGATCCATCAACATCATCAAGTTCATACGTGTATCTAAAAGCTAGAGTTACTGTTTTTTCTCTCATAAATAAGGACAAAGAGCAAGAAAAAACAGGACTGTTTTATATTTACATGGGTGCAACCTGGAAAATTCCAAAAACCGGCAAAAGTTGGGGTCCAGCTTTTTTAGTATTTAAAATGCAAAAAAAACCCTCTCCTGGAACAAAAACATCGGCAGCCGATGAAACCAAAAACCGGCTGCCGGCGTGTAGCCGGCAGAGTTGCACCCATGTATTTACAGCACATCTTGAACATTCATCTCTTTTTCCCCCGTCTTCTCAGAAAACACCATCACCATTCATATCTATCTACCATCACTCCTCTAAGGCAACATGGTGGGCAGGTGCTTCACGTACCATTGCACAGGTACGGATGCACCTAATGCACCAAGGTGGACAAACTTGTATCACAAACGCCTCTACACCTGCTCCCACTATCAAACCTGCCATCTGTACCCTTGGATGAATGGTAGACCTGTAGGCACTCGGCGCTGGTATTCCAAGTAATCTTCCCCGAAAAAGTTCAGCAGATAAATTTCCTCTTCGTAAATTCGTTCGTTGAAAAATCGCCATGATACGATAGTATAGCCAATCAGACAGCAAGGATTGCACAGCATAATCTGAAACAATAAGGCATGCATTCAGAAACTATATATACATTTGCCAATAGATCAAATAGGGGGAAAGAGCTGTAGTATGTGTGTGGCCTAAATAAATAACAGTCCAACTCAAAAGTAAACTCAAAAGTACATATCACTGGTAACAACATTGAACAACTGTAAATCATTTGAATTCCTACAGCAAAAACAGATGACACACACTTACAGTGTTTTTGCTTGTTTTTGCTTGTAAATTACACACACAAGACATCATACAAGATACCTGTCACACAGACGATATGGCATTCGATCATTGCTTACACTCCCAGACCAACCACACTGAAAGGGGAGAGGGGAGGGGGGGGGAGGATGGAGAGAGGGGTGACAGGGGTGAAGGTGACATGGAGGCATCTCCCGGTCTTGACCTTTTGTGTTGGATCAGTCAGGCTAAATTACTAGGTATGAGGACATGATACAAGTGTTTATCAGACTATTTTTCTGAAAAAAGCAAACAAAATATCCGGAATCAAAAAACAGGAATGGTAAGTTACTGGAGCAAACTTTATGTATCCAATAATTTATTTATTTATTTATGACTGTTTTTCCGTCTTCAGAATGCATGTGCCTGTAGTTGGTATGAGTGAGTGCGTCGCGTTCTCGTTCTCTGCGAGTGTATGAGTCCGAATGTCTTGGTCCTTGTCGATTTGTGTTTCGTATAATGTTCACTATGTATTGTATATTTTGTAAGCGCCTAGGGCTATATTTAGATTAGGCACACAAATGTTCATAATAATAATAATATTAATAATTTGTGTCCATTTTTGTTTAATTCTAATCTCAATGTAAAAATCTGTCCATTATTATTGCCAGAGACTAAGCTGTAAGTAAGCATCAGCAACAATTTTGAACCTAAGTTTATTATCTTTGTTTGTCTGTCTGTCTACTTGTGATTGTTTTGTTTTGTCATAAATTAAACGTTTCAATTACTTACTGTTCTTGATTTTTGGCTCACGTAAGTGTAGCCTATGCGATCGTAACTTTGTCTGTCTGTGCGTGTGTGCGTGTGTGCGTCTGTGGTAGAAACTTTAACATTTGAAGACGTCACATTATGGCGTAAGAGGGTTAGACGTCACGCGAAGGAATTACTGAAAGTCTCGGTCATTGTTATTTTGAGCGGGCCGAGACTAGTTGGCAGTCGTGTCCCTGTAAGTTACAGGCTACATGCAGACAGACAGATCTAGATCTAGTGTCTCGCTTTCTTGCACAGTGTCACCTATGCTTACTGTGTGTGTGTGTGTGTGTGTGTGTGTATGTGTGACGGAGTGATTGAGTTTGTGTTACTGTTTGTCGATTTCTTACGTGAGCCTTGAAGGCTTCGCCTTTTGTTGTTCTAAATTTTGGAACATTAGAAGTCTATCTGATTTGGGATTTGTTTTAGAATTTGTGGAATCCAGCGAATCTGGATGTACGGTTTCATCCATGAATATATATCAAACCAACATGCAGAACCTTATGAAAATGGCAAGCTGAATTAAAAAACACACCTGCCTTTCCTATGCATAGTTTATAACTAAAATATGTCAAACCCACCTGAGTGCCAATGGACCAGTAGAACCAGCCTACGTAGGACGGATGGCGAAAGAGTTTGTAGACACCGTTGGTGACCAGCCGATGGTCTTGGTGCTTTGTGTGCTGGACGTAATGGTTGAAGTTCCTGCCTGCAGTGAACATGCTAGCTTTTCGCAAAGCCTCCCCACCAATAGTAATGATCAGGCCCAGGATGTTGAGGAATCGTACTTGCTTCATGCCTGCAGGGAGAGAGGTGATCAAGTTGTTCATGGAGTGTCTCAATTAATTTTTATTTATTTATTTTATTTTATGCTGCTTGTTATCACGCGCATATTTCAACATACGGATTCAAGGCGCAGGGATTTATTTATGCCGTGTGAGATGGAATTTTTTTACACAATACGTCACGCATTCACATCGGCCAGCAGATCGCAGCCATTTCGGCGCATATCCTACTTTTCACGGCCTATTATTCCAAGTCACACGGGTATTTTGGTGGACATTTTTATCTATGCCTATACAATGTTGCCAGAAAAGACCCTTTTGTCAATCGTGGGATCTTTAACGTGCACACCCCAATGTAGTGTACACGAAGGGACCTCGGTTTTTCGTCTCATCCGCAAGACTAGCACTTGAACCCACCACCTAGGTTAGGAAAGGGGGGAGAAAATTGCTAACGCCCTGACTCAGGGTCGAACTCGCAACCTCTAGCTTCCGAGCGCAAGTGTGTTACCACTCGGCCACCCAAATTAACTGGGCCAAGTTGACTACGTGAAGTATACTTTGCGAAGCTGGCTGCACAGAGCTTTAGCACTTTCTTTCTTTCTTTCTTTATTTGGTGTTTAACGTCGTTTTCAACCACGAAGGTTATATCGCGACGAGGGAAAGGGGGGAGATGGGATAGGGGAAAGGGGGGAGATGGGATAGAGCCACTTGTTAAGTGTTTCTTGTTCACAAAAGCACTAATCAAAAAATTGCTCCAGGGGCTTGCAACGTAGTACAATATATGACCTTACTGGGAGAATGCAAGTTTCCAGTACAAAGGACTAAACATTTCTTACATACTGCTTGACTAAAATCTTTACAAACATTGACTATATTCTATACAAGAACCACTCAACAAGGGTAAAAAGTGAAGAATTTTATGGGTGAGAAAAGGAAAGTAAAAGGACTTTGGGGAGGTTGAAATAGAGAAGAAACAAGAAAAAGATCCTAATTAGGTTCACGGCATCGAGAGTGATGCGACCTTCTCTCAGAAGTTAGTAGAGAAGGCTCCCCCATCCACCACCCGGGGGACGCGCCTCTACGCCAATTAGGGGGCGCGAGGAGCTTTAGCACTGGGGTTTGGGAAAAAAGACTTTGCAAAGTCTTGGCGAAGTCGACTTCTGGCTTACTTAAGGACCGCCTTTAGGAATGAGGAGCTTTGCAAGTTACTAAAACCTGGGACCTCGCTAATGCTGCTATCAATTTATTTCTTTGGCAAATTTTCTGAAATGGTCATCGACATTTTTGTCAATTTTATTCAGTTTTAAGAAGTCCTTGGAGTTATCTTTTACCCACGGTGACGCAGATGTGCCAAAATGACAGCAAAGTTTTCAGCAATTTAAAGAAGTTTCAATGTTTTGCTTGGTCTTGTGCCTGCGTGTACACACAGAAGGGGATCATTAAGGCACTAGCAGGTCTGCACATAATTAAGTTTAGATCAGAAAAATCTTCACCCTCAACCCACCAGGTGGGGCGGAGATGTAGCTCAGTCGGTAGCGCGCTGGATTTGTATCCAGTTGGCCGCTGTCAGCGTGAGTTCGTCCTCACGTTCGGCGAGAGATTTATTTCTCAGAGTCAACTTTGTGTGCAGACTCTCAAGTGCGCACGAAAAAGATCCTGTAATCCATGTCAGAGTTCGGTGGGTTATAGAAACACGAAAATACCCAGCATGCTTCCTCCGAAAATGGCGTATGGCTGCCTAAATGGCGGGTACAAAATGGTCATACACGTAAAATTACACTCGTGCAAAAAACACGAGTGTACGTGGGAGTTTTAGCCCAGGAACGCAGAAGAAGAAAAAGAACCCACCAGGTACGGCCCGGATTTGAACCCCAAACCTTTCACATCCTTACCACTAAACCACATGCCGAGTCTGCTTAATACGTTTCTTTTTTCTTAGATTGCGTGCAGATTAGAACTTGATCGAGAGGACAGCACGTTCCGCCCTGCAGTCCGGACTGACGATCTAACAGCGAACGACAAGAAGAAGAACTTGATCGAGAGGACAGCACGTTCCGCCCTGCAGTCCGGACTGACGATCTAACAGCGAACGACAAGAAGAAGAACTTGATCGTTATTCACTGTGACACCAACAGCGTTTCCACTGGTTGTTCCCGATGAGTCAAATCTCTGCTTGCCTCAACTTCCAAGGAATTCGACTCTTCCACAGCCCACAAAATCCCGACAGAGCTATTAATGAACATCGTCTAAAGCAAGTACCTGGAAAGAAAAACCACTCCAAAGTAAATTCAGTCCAGCTGGCCAGTGCAGCCAACTGGTATTCTCGACTGTGGTCAAGGAGGAAGGACTCTAGGGTCAAGGAACGAGTGTTGGTGGCTGCCGTGGTGAAATACTCTGACCAGTGGAAGAAGGTGAGAGCAGTGAAGTACCAGCCAAACACGCTCCAGGAACCTCCGTAGAATGTAATCAGCACTCCTGAAGCAAACGCCACGCCTAGGTTGCCAGCACGTACCGCAATCTGCACACACAGAGCAAGTTCAGTCAGGGTTTGGTACAGCGAAACCCCCCCCATTTAACGTACAAATTCCAAACACCAGTGAAAATCAGGTCTTAACAAGAGGCGAAGCCATCAAGGCTCACGTAAGAAATCGACAAACAGTAACACAAACTCAATCACTCCGTCACATATACACACACACACACACACACAGAGAAAGAGCATAGGTGAAACTGTGCAAGAAAGCGAGACACTAGATCTAGATCTGTCTGTCTGCATGTAGCCTACTTACAGGGACACGACTGCCAACTAGTCTCGGCCCGCTCAAAATAATAATGACCGAGACTTTCAGTACTTCCTTCGCGTGACGTCTAACCCTCTTACGTCATAATGTGACGTCAATGTAATGTGACGTCTTCAAATGTTAGAGTTTCTACCACAGACATACACACGCACGCACGCACATACGCACGCACGCACAGACAGACAAAGTTACGATCGCATAGGCTACACTTACGTGAGCCAAAAAGGAGGTAGTCTTAAAATGATGGTCAACTTATTGTGGAACTACCAATTTAATTCAAGACCTCCAAACACCTGTGAAAGTCAGGTCTTAAAATGGAGGTAAATGTAAGTCTTAAAATGATGGTAAGTTTATACTTTAGAGGTTATGAACAGCAAAACCGGCACGGTTGGCCTAGTGGTAAGGCGTCCGCCCCGTGATCGGGAGGTCGTGGGTTCGAACCCCGGCTGGGTCATACCTAAGACTTTAAAATTGGCAATCTAGTGGCTGCTCCGCCTGGCGTCTGGCATTATGGGGTTAGTGCTAGGACTGGTTGGTCCGGTGTCAGAATAATGTGACTGGGTGAGACATGAAGCCTGTGCTGCGACTTCTGTCTTGTGTGTGGCGCACGTTAAATGTCAAAGCAGCACCGCCCTGATATGGCCCTTCGTGGTCGGCTGGGCGTTAAGCAAACAAACAAAAAAATGAACAGCAAATGTAGAGACCATGATGCAGTCCTTACAGGGAGATTCTACTGTATGCACAATTTAGTATCACGACATACACATTAGCAAGATCTAGATCAGCACTTTTCAAGACGTGTACGGAAACGTGTACGGGTAACGTCATCAAATCTAGTTTTAACGTCACGCGTTTGCCAAGATCTGCAGTCTTTGTGGGAGCAAAACAACGTATGCATTTGGAACATTGGAGAAAAAAGTGAGTCACGGGTGACGCAGTATCTACATGTACACGTACAGGTTTTTGCTACACGTTCGACCATGATCTAGAACACTGTATTGTACTTGGGTACACTAGTGAACACTGACTCGGCCTGACATTTTTGGATAGGTTGAGGGTGTACAGGGATGAGCTTAACACTATCCTCATATCACTGAAACTAAAAGTAAAAACATCGATAAACACATCTGACTATAGTATATGGCCTAAACCTAGAATTACAGCAATGTGATAAGGCTCATTCTGATAGGCTCTAGCTGTCCCAGAAAAACAACAACAACTAAAGGTCCCAAAAAGAAAGAAAGAAAAAAAAAAAAAAAAAAAAAAAAAAAGACGAAAGAGGCAAAAAAGATGGGTTGAAGCAGCCTTGCATGCAACTGAGGTCAAAAAAAAAAAAAAAAAAAAAAAAAAAAAAAACCAACTAAAGGTACATGTGAACAAAACCAGAGGAATCATCATCCAACAGTACTGGCAGCACTAAGAGTTTTTGAGGAAGAGTTTTTATGCACCACATGTACTTGTGTAAGAAAACAACAAGATTGCAGAATTCTATTTGCCTCGTTGTCTAAATAGAGAATACTACATGGCTTGCTGTGTCGTACCAGATTTACACGAGTTTGTTTTTTAAAATATATTGAACTGCGAGCGAAAGCGAGCTGTTCACTATTTGAAAAAGCAACGAGTGTAAATCTGGTACGACACAACAAGCCATGTAGTATTCTGTTTATCCTACATACATGTACTGTACTTACGTGTATTTGACTGAAAATGTCCTGCAGTCGAGGCAGCTAAATTGAAGACGCTTGTTTTGGAACCTCGATCTCTTCTAAAGCCTCGTGCAATCTATTACATCAAAGCAAAGAAACGTCACTCTGAAAGTGTGGCGTGACGTGTTAGTTCTAAAGATTCATCGAGGGTAATTAGCGAGCGCAAATTTTGTTTCTATAATGACGTTTGTCTCGGTGACTTTGGCATCATAAGCAGTGGAAAAACAGGTCCTTGCCAGACTTGCTGGACATGACCTCATTTACATGATATACACACGTGTGATTTGAACGATTATCTCACGGGTGTCTCTCTCACACATATATATGTAGGATAATAACTTATTAATAAGCATGGGAAAACTGTTCTGTAAATTAAAAACAAGAGCATTAGTTTTACTTTGAAGATGATGACGTCTTCTAAGTTAATCTAACCGAACAGCCTCAAGAGTAGACTTGACGCACACTATAGCTGGCAAAATCTACCCTCAAAATATGACCCCGATTGTGACATAGTTGTTGTTACTTTCACCGCCAGGCAGTGCTACCTTTTTGTGTATTTGTTTTCCCATGCAACTTTGTGAACAGCCCCTCACTGGCCTCAACTGATCAAGTCAAGTCAAACATGTTTTTGTAGCCAGGGCAATTAATTGAACCTATACATATTAATTGTTGGTATCTTCTTCTTCCATTAGACGCCCAGGGTCAACATTCTGACTATTAATGACGCCTGAGTAGGCATGCTGGGTATTTTTGTGTTTCTACAACCCACCAAACTCTGACATGGATTACAGGATCTTTTCCGTGCCCACTTGGTCTTGTGCTTGCGTGTGTACACACGGAGGGGGTTAAGTCACTATAGCAGGTCTGCACATAAGTTGACCTGGGAGATCGGAAAAATCTCCACTTTTAACCCACCAGGCGGCAGCGACGGGGATTCGAACTCACGACCTTCCGATTAGGAGGCCGACGTCTTACCACCATGCCACTGCGCCCGTCTAGATCCAACTGAACTATTGTCCTCTGGGAACAACACTGACATTTATTTGCCTTGTTAGCTTATGGAAAATAATAGAATGCTGTAAACTCGAACAAGAAATCAGATTCAGAGTTTGAAATTTAAACAGGGTAGACACAACTTCATTTGCCTTGGACAGAGCTTTTCTGGCTGTTTGTCGACCACGAAGAAAGGAATCTATTTTCTACAGTGTCGCCGTCACACAGTCGCCTGTTTTTATGTTCTCTAGGGTTTCCCCCCCGCTTGTTGGGAAGGGAATAGAGAGAACGAAATACGAAGGCGAAGGAGAAAGTGATTGTTTCACACGTACCTTGTACGTGTCTCTTTCTTGCATGTACACGAGAACCAATACTCCATTGTACACGACCGCATACAGCAAGACAACGAACACTTGAAATTCTCCCCATAGGTAGCTCGTCGTTTGGCTTATACCAACAATAATTGGAAGCAGACAAGCAAACGCACCGACCAGGAAGGTGCTCAGGCTCAATCTTGCTTGCCTGATCAACGCCATCTTGACAAACAACACCGCAGCAACGTAAACTTTCTTATTTCATTGGTCCAATTTGACAACTTCGTCTATAAGAGTCACGTCCCTTGTCCGTTTCGTCTGCTGTTGGTTGTGGCTTAATGGTAAAACATTAAATACCCCACCCCCCCCCCCCCCCCCGCCTGACCTAAATCATACCGTTCCCATCATTTGCGTGTGTGTGTGTGCGCGCGTGTGTGTGTGTGTGTGTGTGTGCGTGCGTGTGTGTGTGTGTGTCAGTGTGTGTCTTGTCTTTCCATTATTTGCCCACAATCAGCAGTAGTGTGTGTGTCAGTGTGTGTGTGTGTGTGGGTGTGCCGTGTGTGGGTGTGCCGGGTGTGTGTGTGTGTGTGTGTGTGTGTGTTTCGGTGTGTATGTTTGTGTGTACTATATGTGTTTAATCAAGGCGACGTTGGTTATGAGTCACATGATACATGTAATTAGAATAGACATCATCCTTATTTGAACACGTTGACCTCATATTATATATCTTATATTGAGTTTGTTATTACACATGCCAAAGTCCGTCAACACTCAGTAATGCTTATACAATCAGTATCATTTTCAAATGGAGTGTAGAAAAACAAAAGAGGAAAGGGGTTTACATCATTCTCTCCAAAAAAAACAAGACTCTTTTGACCAGAATTTCAACATTAACTAGACAAAACAGGGGGCATCAATAGCAACTGTTGACTGTTTTAAAAATGCAAGTACATGTATATTACTTGCTGAAAGTTGGGGTATATATTTATATTGATATGAGTCTATGATCAAAGTAGACTGTTTTATAAAGTGCATCAGCAATGTTTTGAAATCATATTTTCAGGTATATTTTTGACATTACCATTGTCAATCTGCTACTCAGTTGTAACTCTCTATCGAAACTCACCCAATCATCTCTCTCTCTCTCCGTCTCTCTCAGTCTCTCTCTCTCTCTCTCTCTCTCTCTCTCTCTCTCTCTCTCTCTCTCTCTCTCTCTCCGTCTGTGCGAGTGTGTGTGAGGATGTGTGAAAGAGAAAGTGTATAGTATGCTTCCATTAACAAGCACATTTTTGAATTTTTTATTTTTATTTTGTTATACTTTTCCCTGCATGATTTTGTTTTATTTGATTTTTTGTGTGTGATTAATTTTTTATTTTTTATTCTTCATACTTGTTCTTTGTTTCATGTGTGTATTATAGTAGGGACTAGCTGTAAGAAAGGACCATATGGACCTAATGCTATCATCCCTCGGTAATAAAGTTTTCGAGTTCGAGTTCGAGTTCGAGTTCTCTCTCTCACTCTCTCTCTCTCTCTCTCTCTCTCTCTCTCTCTCTCTCTCTCTCTCTCTCTCTCTCTCTCTCTCCGAGTCTCAGGGTGAGGTGGGATGGTTCAAAAAAACAAACTCGCGTGTATGCATATGCCACAACCCTCGTAAATAAATCTTCTCTTAACTTCTTTATGATTATCTGTGAGAAGTTTGCTACTCCATATTGTTGAAAACTGAGCTTAACAAAATCATGTATGCTCCTGTTCTGATTTAGAAAAAAAGGAACAAAATAAATTCTGTGAGGTTTTTCTGCTGCAATCTACGTCTCTAAATTTGCAGAACTTGTCCTTGTGAGTATACCGAAAAGTCATTTGAAATACCATTCGAGTTACGGAAGGAACTGAAAAGGTGCGTTTTGAAAAAAATATGACATCGGAAATTTTTCAGAACGAAACTGACAAACAAAGGAAGACCAAAAGTATGCTTTTTACCGCTTTGGCCAAAGAAACAAATGATGAAATCATGCTGTTTTGGAGCTCATCAGTTCCGTCGATTAGTGCCACAACTCAAATTAATTCTATGCATTGATAAAAGTGACTTGTATCAAATATTACTCAATAATGGTACTGGATTCTGAGCTTTGAATTTACTACGCTAAAGTTTGAGCTGCGAGTTCAAGCTGCATAGCAACCAGATCGCTTCTGGCGGAGTACATGTACCATCATTATTTGTCACCGATGCACCACATCGGGAAGTTCCGGTACCTCTCGGAAAATCCCCGAAGAACAGAGTGTCCTCGATTCGATTCGAGTCGAGATTGCGCGAAGCTCTGTGGTAGCCAAGTGCACATGTTGTGAACATGGAAGACAACCTGTCTCTCCTCAAAACCACCGTGCTGTTTTCTGTGATTGGCTATGTCCTGTATAGGGTGGTTGCAGCAATTCAGAATTTTCGATCCTATGCCAAGCTTTTCAATGACTGTCCGGGAGAGACAGAATTTCACTGGCTGTACGGGAGCTTGCACAAGGTAAGGCGCTGTCTAGAGCTCTGACAAATTACAACTCTAAGAGCATGACACGAGAGCATGTCCAGAAAAACGGTGGAATGCGTAAAGCCAAGGTGCATGCGCACCTATCACAGTGCGTGTGTACTACCACTACTAATAGTAATGTACGGCTCCGTGCCCTAGTGCGCGTGTACCAGAAATGTACTTTAATGAGTTCGCCGCACTCCCTCACTTCTGGTTGCAGGAAACTAGGATACACATTGACGAACATGTATTGTACACCTGCAAGAGCACACACACCGCCAGAGGGAACACACACACACCTGTGCACACACATGCAGACACACACATGCAGACACACACACACACACAGTGACACGCACACAAACACACACACACTTAGTGCGCCTGTACCAGTAATGTCTGTACCTTAATGATTTCTGCATACCCAGAACCCTCACTTCTGAGTGTAGGAACATGTAGAATACACATTGAGGTCAGAACACACACCTGAGAGCACACAAACTACTAGAGGGCAAACATACGTATTATATGTGTGTGTGTGTGTGTATATGATCACAAACGCACAAACACACACACACACACACACACACACACACACACACACACACACACACACACACACACACACATTAATGTCAAACTTCAGCATTCAGTAGGGATAGTCACAGCCCTGGCTGATAAAAGTTCAGTCATTGAGGGACTGGGTGGCCGAGTGGTAACACACTTGCGCTCGGAAGCGAGAGGTTGCGTGTTCAGGCCTGGGTCAGGCCGCAATTTTCTCCCCCCTTTCCTAACCTAGGTGGTGGGTTCAAGTGCTAGTCTTTCGGATGAGACGAAAAACCGAGGTCCCTTAGTGCACACTACATTGGGGTGTGCACGTTAAAGATCCCACGATTGACAAAAGGGTCTTTCCTGGCAAAATTGTATAGGCATAGATAAAAATGTCCATCAAATACCCGTGTGACTTGGAATAAAGTGTAAAAAAAATGCCATCTCACACGGCATTAAGTCTCAGGGCTTGGAAACATGAATACACGCATGCAGGAAAAAAAAAAAAAAATGGGTAGCGCCGTATACTGTATGGCAGCTCGCTTTCCCCAGGGAGAAAGCAGCCCGAATTTCTGTGAGGTTACCCTCATGGACTATATAAAATCTTATCCCTTATACTTATCTTATCTTATACGTACATGATGTCAAGTTCAACTCAACAACAAACATTACTAAAAGTTAGCAGTTTACCACTCACATTAGCTCATATACTAATTATCGTGATAACATTATTTTTCAGTTCCCAGGACCGAACGAGGCAGGCATCAAGTATGACACAGATATGATGGTGAAACGTCCGCGTTTTTCACGAGTTTGGGCTGGCCCATTTGTGCCCGTCTTGCTTCTCTACCATCCTGATCTCGTCCGCATTTTGCTGAAGTCTTCAGGTAAAAAAGATTCAATAACAATAATAACAATAACAGCACTTTATTGTCCATTAAAATATTACATAAAAATGGAAATTTTTCTTCGGCACACCCTGTCTGCCTGTAAACGATTATAACAACAATTGTATAGGACGACACACATAAAACATAAAACATAAAAGGGATACAATCAAATATGATATTGCACTATGTAAATTTACCCTCTCATATCACAGGAGTTGGGTTTCACAGCCGAGTAATCACATTACAAATATTTCCCACACACCTTCACATGTACACATTGTTTGTTTTTTCCCAGCCGACCAGCCTCTACGTGATGCGAGAAGAATTTAAAATGGTGACTGCAGAAGGCAGGAATGACTTTTTAAACTGGTTTTTGCGTGCCAAAGGGACCTTATAACGTTTACCTGAAGGGAGAATTTCGAAACAGGGGTTGAGAGGATGGATCGGATCACGGCAAATTTTGAGAGCTTTCCGCTTAATGCCAGCTTGGTAGAGACCGGTCAGCTGTCGTTGGGGTTGCCCAACAAGCTTGCTAGCCGTCGCAACAATGCGGTGGAGTTTAGCTTTGGGATAGAGCCACTTGTCAATTGTTTCTTGTTCACAAAAGCACTAATCAAAAATTTGCTCCAGGGGCTTGCAACGTAGTACAATGTATTACCTTACTGGGAGAATGCAAGTTTCCAGTACAAAGGATTTCTTACATACTGCTTGACTAAAATCTTTACAAAAATTGACTATATTCTATAGAAGAAACACTTAACAAGGGTAAAAAGAGAAACAGAATCCGTTAGTCGCCTCTTACGACATGCTGGGGAGCATCGGGTAAATTCTTCCCCCTAAACCGCGGGGGGTTTGAAAAGAATGGGTCACACATGATTTGAAGATCTTACAATGAGCAAGTAAAACATGCTGCGGAAATATTTTTTAAACTTATGCGCAGTAAAACAACAGACCCATATTGTACCTCAGCAATCTCCATTTAAGTGTTCTTGCAAGATGCATGATATCATGTTTTTTTACCAGTTTATTTTATTTCAGAAATACATGAGCATTTCTGTTTTTCTGCAGAATAACTGAATAATGCCAAAATGCTGAAGAAAAAGTGTAAAAAGTTTTTCTGCAGTAAAACAACATCACCGTTTTACTGCAGCATTCTTGATTTCAATTTTACTGCAGTAAAACTGTTTTACTGCAGAAAAAAACATTGCTCTCGCGAAAGATGACATTATGCAGAAATGCTGCAGAAAAGACAGTTTTTCTCCAGCATTTCGGTTTTTCTGCAGAATAACTGAATAATGTCATAATCCGCCAAGAGCCAGTACAAAATGCTGCAGAAAAAATAAAAACAGGTTTTCTGCAGTAAAACAACAGCACCGTTTTACTGCAGCATTCTTGATTTCAATTTTACTGCAGTAAAATGTTTTGCTGCAAAAAAAATCGCTGCTTCGGCGAAAGATGACATTATCCAGAAATGCTGCGGAAAAGACAGTTTTTCTCCAGCATTTTGCTTTTTCTGCAGAATAACTGAATAATGTCATAATCCGCTAAGGATAGTCTTGCAGAAAAGATGTGATAGGCAATGAAGTATACAGTGGAACCCCCAAATTAAGACTCCCTCCTTTTTAAGACCTGATTTTCCCAGACTTTTAGAGGTCTTAAAGGCGAGGTTCCACTGTACATGTATCTTGAAAAGAATCTTTACTTTCTTTATTTGGTGTTTAACGTCGTTTTCAACCACGAAGGTTATATCGCGACGGGGAAAGGGGGGAGATGGGATAGAGCCACTTGTCAATTGTTTCTTGTTCACAAAAGCACTAATCAAAAATTTGCTCCAGGGGCTTGCAACGTAGTACAATGTATTACCTTACTGGGAGAATGCAAGTTTCCAGTACAAAGGACTTAACATTTCTTACATACTGCTTGACTAAAATCTTTACAAAAATTGACTATATTCTATAGAAGAAACACTTAACAAGGGTAAAAAGAGAAACAGAATCCGTTAGTCGCCTCTTACGACATGCTGGGGAGCATCGGGTAAATTCTTCCCCCTAACCCGCATGGGGTTTGAAAAGAATGGGTCACACACGATTTGAAGATCTTACAATGAGCAAGTGAAAGATGCTGCGGAAATATTTTTTAAACTTATGCGCAGTAAAACAACAGACCCATTGTACCTCAGCAATCTCCATTTAAGTGTTCTTGCAAGTTGCATGATATCATGTTTTTTTACCAGTTTATTTTATTTCAGAAATACATGAAAATTCCAATAAAAGATTCCTTTATTCCCCTGTTAAAAACAATTTTTCTGCGGCATTTAAAATGCCTTGGAATGTTGCAGTTGTTGTCACCATTCACTAAGGACAGAGCAGTTTAAAAAGGACCAGCAGTGCTTACATTAGATTTAAAACGGAAACTGTGCAGGTGTGATTCATGCTTTGTGAATCTGGCAAATGCAGGCGACAAAGGCACAAAGCCTGACATAGGGATATCTTGCGCATGCCTGACGGTGTACAGAGCAGGCTGACAGTGAGGTATTGTTAAGCCCGCTACTAACTACAGCCGAACCAAGCTGAACTCGGTTCGGCGAACGTTCGGCGAATGTTACACCGTGTCTTGTTCAGTGTACAAACTAGCGGCGAATGTTTTGGTGACACCGGTCACATGATCAAGAAATATCACGTGCGAAGACACGTGATCAGTTGACAGCGTTAATAATAGCCGCCATTATTGTCACTCTTTAAGGATGAAGATAAACAAATATTCAACCAATGAAAAGTCAGTTCGTCTAAGGTTACAGTGACGCGCTGCAAGGTTTGCAGGAGTGAATCGCCGAACCTCGAATGTTAATGCAGCTGCAACCCCCAAAAAAGGGAATCCCCTGATTTGATGACATCGTGCAACGTTCGCCAAACCTAGTTCGGCTTGGTTCGGCTGTAGTTAGTAGCGCGCTTTCGATGTTGTAAACCAGAAAAACATACCTCACCTCTGATCCCTCCCCTCCCTCCCTCCCCTCTCTCTCTCTCTCTCTCTCTCTCTCTCTCTCTCTCTCTCTCTCTCTCTCTCTCTCTCTCTCTAATATATATCATTATTTGACTATTTGATTTTTTGGGGCTAATTATTGTTGTCCTTTCTTTCCAGTTTTATATTGGTACATGTAGTTTAAAGGCCCAGTCTGCCTCAAATGATTTACAGAACGATTTAAATGTTCTCGTGAAAAAAGCAATTCTAACCTTATGGAGCACACTTGCAATAGCATTTAAATGACACAGTTTGTTTTAATCGCTATTTACCTTGCGTAAACCACACACCAGATTTCGTGGTTTATTTTACCCCTGAGCCATTGTGAACCTGTGTCACACACTTTCCTTTTTTTCACAATTTTGTCGTCAGTTTGTGATTTCATTGCGACTCGCTATATCTGCAGTAGCACGTAATTATGACTCTGAATCTAAAATGCAACAAACGACTGCGAGTCACATGAACTTATCAGCGGCGGTTGGCTTCAGAAGCAAGCGCTATGCAGAAAATTTGACTGCTTGCGGAAACACGACCTTTGCGTGACCTGCTTCCGGCTCCCTTTCTTAAAACTTTAAAACTCCTGATCTTGTGTCGATGAAAAAAGAAATCTTTTATGATTAAAGAATATTTGTGTTACAAGCTGTCAATTTATTATTTAGATTTTAAAAGTTAGTTCTAGCGCCTAAACGAGGCGTCCGATTGTGGTACTAGACAATCCGGCTGGCCACGCAAAAATAAATTCTTTGAAAAATGCTCGCTCTTTACGGAGGGCACCTAGGATGTTGTCAAGCGGTGAGTGTTTAAACGAAAGGGTGTTTGTACTGTGTGTAAAAGCCAGACAGTGTCTGTGACCAGAAACTGATGGTTTACGTGAAGCTGTGTGTCCGCAGCCTTTAAAAAATATGATCTTCATTTTTCATCAGTTTTCGTTATACAGCGAGTAAATAATTTTTCACGAAATTTTTCACATAGAAGTGACCAAAGCAAAGGAGACAGACTTTTTGTGAAAAGCAGATATCAGGACCGTTTCAAACATTAACAATAACAATAATGAACTTCAGTTGATAATGTTAAAACATATCGATCGAGAATACTTGTCTGAATGTGGCACACTTAATTTGCACCAAACCCCTGAATAAACAGACCTGCGTTATGCACCAATATACCACATACTGATAAAAAGATTAAAGTCGAGCAGGTTTAATGTCAGTCAAGGCCATTCTGCACTCGTTATTTTTGTAAGTAACTGCATGATAAGATATGGACTGAGACAACCTTCATGCAGCTGTGTCTGGCTTTCGGAAGATTCTACTTCTAGTACAGGTCCCCGTTTCTCAACCGCACTCCCGCACAGCGGCAGCCATTCACACACACAACACCATTCAGTGACAGAATTGTACATAAAAGCTGCCGTCTCAATAAGTTGAATACCGGCACGGTTGGCCTAGTGGTAAGGCGTCCGCCCCGTGATCGGGAGGTCATGGGTTCGAACCCCGGCCGGGTCATATCTAAGACTTTAAAATTGGCAATCTAGTGGCTGCTCCGCCTGGCGTCTGGCATTATGGAGTTAGTGCTAGGACTGGTTGGTCCGGTGTCAGAATAATGTGACTGGGTGAGACATGAAGCCTGTGCTGCGACTTCTGTCTTGTGTGTGGCGCACGTTATATGTCAAAGCAGCACCGCCCTGATATGGCCCTTCGTGGTCGGCTGGGCGTTAAGCAAACAAACAAACAAACAAACAAAGTAAGTTGAATTACCCAAACCTAACATATGAAACGTTCATGAGAATTAAAAAGGATTCCTTTGATAATACATTGTATTGCTTTTGTCCAGATCATGGAATATGTAACTGTTCTTTGAAGATCTGAAGTCAAGCAGTCTTAAAATGGAGGTGTTATTTACAGACTTCATGAATAAAAATAAAAAAGTAAAAAAAGTAAGAGGGGTGGGTCTTAAAAGGCCCCTGCACATGAATTCGAATGAAGGTTGAAGACATTGTGACTTGAATAGAGCTGGAATTTCCTGTCAAATTGACAGGGTAAACTCTTGATAATACCAACCAGCTTACAGCTTAGACCAACAATGTAGATGTGAGGGGTAGGGGGGGGGGGTAATGGTTTCAAATTGTAACCAACACCATAGACTGAACGAGGAATTAATTTCACCTTCCAGCGACACTGACAGTTCTAATTTAACTGTATGCTAATGCAATCCGTAAGAATTACATGTGGTTTGGTTTTACTAAATGTCAGAGCTGGGATCAGATGATTTTGCTACTCATGCGGACAACTGTAATGTTTATAATAGGTGAAAAAGAATTCAGGAATATTTTGGGTTAAAAAAAATGTAGAGTCTAGTTTCACTTACTTTTACGTTCACGTTTTTTTGTTGAAGATTGGTTTTTGAGCAATTTGGCAGCGTGGACAAGCAGAGTGCCAATAATATGTTTTAATTGTCAAATATTCATTCAGTTTCAACTTTAATTAAGATTTTGCTGCGTTAATTTTCAGCCCCCAAGCCTCGAGGAGGGTTCATTGCGTCCGTGTACGAGATGGGCTTGGGCTGGCTGGGTGAGGGACTCCTCATCAGCAATGGAGCCAGGTGGGCTCGAAGCCGTCGTCTGCTGACCCCCGCCTTCCACTTCGACATCCTGAAACCCTACATCCACATCAAGAACCAGGCTGCCAACATTCTTCTGGTTCTGTTACATTGCGTATTATTGTCATCCATGGCAACGTAAATGTCAGTAGGTGTTTGTAATGCGGAACCAATCCTGAAGATAAGAAAGAAAGGTCTACAAAAAAAGATATGTTCATGCAGAATTATCTTTCGCTGACTTCTTGTGTTTTTGTTCAGTAACGATATTTATTGTTCAACAAGATATTTACAGTGGATTTTCTGTTCACAATTAACGAACCTCTTTAAATTTAGCTGCATTCATTTTTAAGACTCAATTTTCCGAGATGTTTCTAGGTAAAAACAAGTCGCGTAAGGCGAAATTACTACATTTAGTCAAGCTGTGGAACTCACAGAATGAAACTGAACGCACTGCATTTTTTCACAATGACCGTAGTCCGCTGCTTGTGCAAAACGGAGTGAAACTGACGAGCCTGTTCAGCGCGGTAGTGGTTTCGCTGTGCTGCATAAGCACGCTTTTCTGTACCGACTCTTCGTTTTAACTTTCTGAGCGTGTTTTTAATCCAAACATATCATATCTATATGTTTTTGGAATCAGGAACCGACAAGAAATAAGATGAAATTGTTTTTAAATCGATTTCGGAAATTTAATTTTGATCATAATTTTTATATTTTTAAGTTTCAGAGCTTGTTTTTAATCCAAATATAACATATTTATATGTTTTTGGAATCAGAAAATGATGAAGAATAAGATGAACGTAAATTTGGATCGTTTTATAAAAAAAACCATTTTAATTACAATTTTCAGATTTTTAATGACTAAAGTCATTAATTAATTTTTAAGCCACCAAGCTGAAATGCAATACCGAAGTCCGGCCTTCGTCGAAGATTGCTTTACAAAAATTTCAATCAATTTGATTGAAAAATGAGGGTGTGACAGTGCCGCCTCAACTTTTACAAAAAGCCGGATATGACGTTCACAAAAGTATTTATCGAAAAAATGAAAAAAAACGTCCGGGGATATCATTCCCAGGAACTCATGTAAAATTTCACAAAGATCGGTCCAGTAGTTTGGTCTGAATCGCTCTACACACACACACGCACAGACACACACACACACACACACACACACACACACACACACACACACACACACACACACCATGACCCTCGTCTCGATTCCCGCTCTATATTAAAACATTTAGTCAAAACTTGACTAAATGTAAAAAGGGGGGTGCCGTGTCTGAATATAGAACTGATTTTGTCAGAGTGTTTTAGTGTTTGTTTAGTTAAGGGGTTTTTACTGTACTATCTTTTTTTCTTTCTTGTTCAGTAAGAATAAAGTGTTCAACAAGAGAGATCTATACATGCCAAACAATCGATCGAATATGATTTCAGGACAAATTGCAGCAGATTTCCGAAGAAAAGAAATCCTTTGACGTTTTTCAACATGTCAGCCTGTGTCTTTTTGACATTCTCCTGCAGTGTGCCTTTGCCCATAACAGCAACTGCCAGACCTCGGGGTGAGTCTTCATGCCATGATTCAGACGGGCGCAGTGGCCTAGTCGATAAGACGCTGGCCTCCTCGCGTGTTGGAATCCCGGCCGCGTCTGGTGGGCTAAGGGTAGAGATTCTTTGGATTTCCCAGGTCAACTTATGTGGAGACCTGCTAGTGCCTCATCCCCCTTCGTGTGTACACGCAAGCACCAGACCAAGTGCGAACAGAAAAGATCCTGCAACTCCTGTCAGAATTCGGTGGGTTATAGAAACACAAAAATACCCTGAAAGCGGTGTATGACTGCATGCATGCCTAAATGTCAGGGTGTGTCATACACATAAAAACACTTTCCTGCAAAAAACACAAGTGTACATGGGAGTTTCAGCTCATAAACGCAGAAGAAGAAAAAGCATACAATGATTCGCAGGTTCCTGCCTGTGGGTGCCGGGAAGGTTACAACCGATGGCATACTCCAGATTGCAGATAAGCATATTTTATCCTACATACGTGAGAGAGACACCCGTGAGATAATAATCGTTCAAATCACACGTGTGTACAGTATAACATGTAAATGAGGTCATGTCAAGCAAGTCTGGCAGGGACCTGTTTTTCCACTGCTTATGGTGCCAAAGTCACCGAGACAAACGTCATTATAGAAACAAAAATTGCGCTCGCTAATTACCCTTCATGAATCTTTAGAACTAACACGTCACGCCACACTTTCAGAGTGACGTTTCTTTGCTTTGACGTAATAGATTGCACGAGGCTTTAGAAGAGATCGAGGTTCCAAAACAAGCGTCTTCAATTTAGCTGCCTCGACTGCAGGACATTTTCAGTAATATACACGTAAGTACAGTATGTAGGATAAACAGAATACTACATGGCTTGCTGTGTCGTACCAGATTTACACTCGTTGCTTTTTCAAATAGTGAATAGCTCGCTTTCGCTCGCAGTTCAATATTTAAAAAACGAACTCGTGTAAATCTGGTACGACACAGCAAGCCATGTAGTATTCTCTATATCTGCAGTATAGGCGTAGTATATTTAGCTGAAAAAGTGATACAGGGGAACCTGCCTATAACGACCACACAGTGGGCTGACCAAAACTGGTCGTTATTCACAGGAGGTCGCTGTGGATCCTTTGGAGTGGTCTTTGTTGGCAAGTTAATTGTCGTTATCAAGAGGTGGTGGGCGGGGATGTAGCTCAGTCGGTAGCGCGCTGGATTTGTATCCAGTTGGCCGCTGTCAGCGTGAGTTCGTCCCCACGTTCAGCGAGAGATTTATTTCTCAGAGTCAACTTTGTGTGCAGACTCTCCTCGGTGTCCGAACACCCCCCGTGTGTACACGCAAGCACAAGACCAAGCGCGCACGAAAAATATCCTGTAATCCATGTCAGAGTTCGGTGGGTTATAGAAACACGAAAATACCCAGCATGCTTCCTCCGAAAGCGGCGTATGGCTGCCTAAATGGCGGGGTAAAAACGGTCATACACGTAAAAGCCGTGGGAGTTTCAGCCCATGAACGAACAAACAAACTCAAGAGGTGGTCGCCCGGGCAGGTTCAACTGTACATCTGTTCTTGTTACAATTGAATGTTTTATTCTACTGAATAAAGTGTGATACAAGGGAAACCAGAGGTTCGTTTTCTGTAAAAGATCAACCATTAGACCAAGAGAACAAAAGCGCTACTCAAATAGCTAGTGTTGCAGAACGTAACAAGAGACTAGAATTGTTTCATGTTCTTGATGTTTTGCATTTTCTATTGTTCTAGAGAGAGTATGAGGCACTGAAATCGATTCATGTTAACGTTACAGCGTTTTGTAACATGCCTTATTGTCTATTTTTCAGAGCAAGTGTAAGGTGCCGGAATTTGTTCATGATGTTGTGTTATGGTTGTTTTATTGTGTATTTTTTTCAGAGAGAATGACCCATTCGTTCAGAGTGTTAATGATCTTGTTGCCATGTGGAGTGAACGATCGCTGTAAGTTTTTCATTGGCCTTCTGAAAGGCTCTTTGTGTAAGGCCTAAAAAAAAAATAGATGTGGTTACGGTAACCCGACCTACCCTATTTTTAGGGGCCGACCCTATAACTTTTTATTACATTTGTCAAAAAAACAAAAAACAAGAGGCGAAGCCATCAAGGCTCACGTAAGAAATCGACAAACAGTAACACACACACACACACACACACACACACACACACACACACACACACACACACACACACACACACAGACACACACACACACAGACACACACAGACACACACACACACACACACACACACACACACACACACACACACACACACACACACGAGAAAGAGCATAGGTGAAACTGTGCAAGAAAGCGAGACACTAGATCTAGATGTTTGTCTGCATGTAGCCTACTTACAGGGACACGACTGCCAACTACGACAAACTCTATGGACCCATGGAGAGCCTCCGGCGTACAGCAGCCTTCATCAGGGCCTCCGGAGTTGCTGTCTGAGCGAACGACGAAGAAGAAGAAGTCTCGGCCCGCTCAAAATAATAATGACCGAGACTTTCAGTACTTCCTTCGCGTGACGTCTAACCCTCTTACGCCATAATGTGACGTCAATGTAATGTGACGTCTTCAAATGTTAGAGTTTCTACCACAGACATACACACGCACGCACGCACATACGCACATACGCACGCACGCACAGACAGACAAAGTTACGATCGCATAGGCTACACTTACGTGAGCCAAAAACGAGTGCAGAAAACGCAATGAAAGCGAAATCGCCCGAGTCGCACACTTATTTCCCTGTCAAGTAGGTTTAATTTGTACACATTAGAAAAAAAAGAAAAGAAAAAAAAAGTAATTGCCTACCTTCCTACCCTATTTTTTTTGGCTATGTTACCGTAACCACACCTATTTTTTTTTTTGGCCTAATCTGTGACACGCTGTATTAACTGTGTTCTACTCTGGAATGTACCTGTTCAGGGAGAAGGACAAATATGTACAAAATGTGGGACATCTCATCGCCATGTGGGTTGAGCGTGCACTGTGAGTTGGTTGCGATCAGGATCATGCTTTCTTTTTATTCATCCTCTCCTTGGAGCACTGTTTGCTGTGTTCACTTTAACATTCACTTTAACAGCTTTGATTGATGGTCCTAGCACTGTTTGTTGTGTTCCCTTTAACAGCTTTGACTGATGGTCCTAGCACTGTTTGCTGTGTTCACTTTAACAGCTTTGATTGATGGTCCTAGCACTGTTTGCTGTGTTTCCCTTTAACAGCCTTGATTGATGGTCCTAGCACTGTTTGCTGTGTTCACTTTAACAGCTTTGACTGATGGTCCTAGCACTGTTTGCTGTGTTCCCTTTAACAGCTTTGATTGATGGTCCTAGCACTGTTTGCTGTGTTCACTTTAACAGCTTTGATTGATGGTCCTAGCACTGTTTGCTGTGTTCACTTTAACAGCTTTGACTGATGGTCCTAGCACTGTTTGCTGTGTTCACTTTAACAGCTTTGATTGATGGTCCTAGCACTGTTTGCTGTGTTCCCTTTAACAGCTTTGACTGATGGTCCTAGCACTGTTTGCTGTGTTCACTTTAACAGCTTTGACTGATGGTCCTAGCACTGTTTGCTGTGTTCACTTTAACAGCTTTGACTGATGGTCCTAGCACTGTTTGCTGTGTTCACTTTAACAGCTTTGATTGATGGTCCTAGCACTGTTTGCTGTGTTCACTTTAACAGCTTTGACTGATGGTCCTAACACTGTTTGCTGTGTTCACTTTAACAGCTTTGACTGTTGGTCCTAGCACTGTTTGTTGTGTTCACTTTAACAGCTTTGATTGATGGTCCTAGCACTGTTTGCTGTGTTCACTTTAACAGCTTTGACTGATGGTCCTAGCACTGTTTGCTGTGTTCACTTTAACAGCTTTGACTGATGGTCCCAGCACTGTTTGCTGTGTTCCCTTTAACAGCTTTGACTGATGGTCCCAGCACTGTTTGCTGTGTTCACTTTAACAGCCTTGACTGATGGTCCTAGCACTGTTTGCTGTGTTCACTTTAACAGCTTTGACTGATGGTCCCAGCACTGTTTGTTGTGTTCCCTTTAACAGCTTTGACTGATGGTCCTAGCACTGTTTGCTGTGTTCACTTTAACAGCTTTGACTGATGGTCCTAGCACTGTTTGTTGTGTTTCCCTTTAACAGCTTTGACTGATGGTCCTAGCACTGTTTGCTGTGTTCACTTTAACAGCTTTGACTGATGGTCCTAGCACTGTTTGCTGTGTTCCCTTTAACAGCTTTGACTGATGGTCCTAGCACTGTTTGCTGTGTTCACTTTAACAGCTTTGACTGATGGTCCTAGCACTGTTTGCTGTGTTCCCTTTAACAGCTTTGACTGATGGTCCTAGCACTGTTTGCTGTGTTCCCTTTAACAGCTTTGACTGATGGTCCTAGCACTGTTTGCTGTGTTCACTTTAACAGCTTTGACTGATGGTCCTAGCACTGTTTGCTGTGTTCAGTTTAACAGGTTTGACTGATGGTCCTAGCACTGTTTGCTGTGTTCCCTTTAACAGCTTTGACTGATGGTCCTAGCACTGTTTGCTGTGTTCACTTTAACAGCTTTGACTGATGGTCATAGCACTGTTTGCTGTGTTCACTTTAACAGCTTTGACTGATGGTCCTAGCACTGTTTGCTGTGTTCACTTTGACTGATGGTCCTAGCACTGTTTGTTGTGTTTCCCTTTAACAGCTTTGACTGATGGTCCTAGCACTGTTTGCTGTGTTCACTTTAACAGCTTTGACTGATGGTCCTAGCACTGTTTGTTGTGTTCACTTTAACAGCTTTGACTGATGGTCCTAGCACTGTTTGCTGTGTTCACTTTAACAGCTTTGACTGATGGTCCTAGCACTGTTTGCTGTGTTCACTTTAACAGCTTTGACTGATGGTCCTAGCACTGTTTGCTGTGTTCACTTTAACAGCTTTGACTGATAGTCCTAGCACTCTTTGCTGTGTTCACTTTAACAGCTTTGACTGATGGTCCTAGCACTGTTTGCTGTGTTCACTTTAACAGCTTTGACTGATGGTCCTAGCATTGTTTGCTGTGTTCACTTTAACAGCTTTTACTGATGGTCCTAGCACTGTTTGCTGTGTTCACTTTAACAGCTTTGACTGATGGTCCTAGCACTGTTTGCTGTGTTTCCCTTTAACAGCTTTGACTGATGGTCCTAGCACTGTTTGCTGTGTTCACTTTAACAGCTTTGACTGATGGTCCTAGCACTGTTTGCTGTGTTCACTTTAACAGCTTTGACTGATGGTCCTAGCACTGTTTGCTGTGTTCACTTTAACAGCTTTGATTGATGGTCCTAGCACTGTTTGTTGTGTTCACTTTAACAGCTTTGATTGATGGTCCTAGCACTGTTTGCTGTGTTCACTTCAACAGCTTTGACTGATGGTCATAGCACTGTTTGCTGTGTTCACTTTAACAGCTTTGACTGATGGTCCTAGCACTGTTTGCTGTGTTCACTTTGACTGATGGTCCTAGCACTGTTTGTTGTGTTTCCCTTTAACAGCTTTGACTGATGGTCCTAGCACTGTTTGCTGTGTTCACTTTAACAGCTTTGACTGATGGTCCTAGCACTGTTTGTTGTGTTCACTTTAACAGCTTTGACTGATGGTCCTAGCACTGTTTGCTGTGTTCACTTTAACAGCTTTGACTGATGGTCCTAGCACTGTTTGCTGTGTTCACTTTAACAGCTTTGACTGATGGTCCTAGCACTGTTTGCTGTGTTCACTTTAACAGCTTTGACTGATGGTCCTAGCACTGTTTGCTGTGTTCACTTTAACAGCTTTGACTGATGGTCCTAGCACTGTTTGCTGTGTTCACTTTAACAGCTTTGACTGATGGTCCTAGCATTGTTTGCTGTGTTCACTTTAACAGCTTTGATTGATGGTCCTAGCACTGTTTGCTGTGTTCCCTTTAACAGCTTTGACTGATGGTCCTAGCACTGTTTGCTGTGTTTCCCTTTAACAGCTTTGACTGATGGTCCTAGCACTGTTTGCTGTGTTCACTTTAACAGCTTTGACTGATGGTCCTAGCACTGTTTGCTGTGTTCACTTTAACAGCTTTGATTGATGGTCCTAGCACTGTTTGCTGTGTTCACTTTAACAGCTTTGATTGATGGTCCTAGCACTGTTTGCTGTGTTCACTTTAACAGCTTTGATTGATGGTCCTAGCACTGTTTGCTGTGTTCACTTTAACAGCTTTGACTGATGGTCCTAGCACTGTTTGTTGTGTTCACTTTAACAGCTTTGACTGATGGTCCCAGCACTGTTTGCTGTGTTCACTTTAACAGCTTTGACTGATGGTCCTAGCACTGTTTGTTGTGTTCACTTTAACAGCTTTGACTGATGGTCCTAGCACTGTTTGCTGTGTTTCCCTTTAACAGCTTTGACTGATGGTCCTAGCACTGTTTGCTGTGTTCACTTTAACAGCTTTGACTGATGGTCCTAGCACTGTTTGCTGTGTTCACTTTAACAGCTTTGATTGATGGTCCTAGCACTGTTTGTTGTGTTCACTTTAACAGCTTTGATTGATGGTCCTAGCACTGTTTGCTGTGTTCACTTTAACAGCTGTCTTACACATCCCCACTTTTCCACATCTTTTTGACGTCCGTTGCTATGGCTAAACACATGCACAAATGAACGCAGGCATGCAGGCAGACAGACATGCAGGCAGGAAGGCAGGCAGGCAGGAGCAAAAATACAAACACGCACACACACACACATGTACGCACGCACGCACACACACCCACACAAACACACACACATGCATGCATGCATGCACGCACGCACCCATGCATGCATGCATGCACGCATGCATGCACGCACGCACCCATGTGCGCAGAAACACATGCATGTACGCACGCACACACAAACACATGCACACACACACACACACACACACACACACACACACACACACACACACACACACACACACACACACACACAGATGCATTGAGTTATACCCTTGGCTTACTTTTTCATAGTCATAACATCTGATCATTCACAAAATTCGTTCTCTCTCACACACTTGCGCATACACGCTCAAACACTGTTACAACAACACACACATACACACACACACACACACACACACACACACACACACACACACACACACACACACACACACACACACACACATACACACCCACACATATAACACACACACACACACATACACGCACACACACGCACACACACACGCACACACACACACACAACCACATGCAAACACACACGCACCCATGCACATAACCTGATTAGCAAGTACCTCTTTAATTATAACTTTCTGCATTTTTTCTGATGATAAATAAAAAAAATTTTGTATGTTGACAATTTTTGATTCACTTGAGAAAAAGTGACTCTATGTAATCGGTCAGTGTTAGTCTGTCCGGCCGGCCATCCGGCCGGCCGTCCGTAGACACCACCTTAACGTTGGACTTTTCTCGGAAACTATCAAAGCGATCGGGCTCATATTTTGTTTAGTCGTGACCTCCAATGACCTCTACACTTTAACGATGGTTTCGTTGACCTTTGACCTTTTTCAAGGTCACAGGTCAGCGTCAAAGGAAAAATTAGACATTTTATATCTTTGACAAAGTTCATCGGATGTGATTGAAACTTTGTAGGATTATTCTTTACATCAAAGTATTTACATCTGTATAGCCTTTTACGAACGTTATCAGAAAAACAAGGGAGATAACTAGCCTTTTCTGTTCGGCAACACACAACTTAACGTTGGGCTTTTCTCGGAAACTATAAAAGTGACCGGGCTCAAATTTTATGTGAACGTGACTCATTGTGTTGTGAATAGCAATTTCTTCCTGTCCATCTGATGCCTCATATAATATTCAGAACTGCGAAAGTGACTCGATCGAGCGTTTGCTCTTCTTGTCTTATTATTTTCTTTATCTATTTCACTTTTAGTTTTGGTATTTTCGAATTTGTGAATGAAACTTGCCACAAAGATTCCTCCTCCCCCTCTCCCGCTCCCTCCTACTCTCCCTCTCCCCCCTCCACCCTGCTTTATGAGCTGCCATGCAAAAGCCTAATAAGGCATAACATTCTGAGTAAGAGTTCTAATTAAATTACATATCTTACCCAACTCACATATAGCAATTAACCCTGGTTCAGTGCTGGTATCGCTGTACGCGTCCCCTTGGTAACAAGAAAGACGCCTCTAAAAAAGAGTGACCGAGACCCGTAAGGGTGTCTAGGCCAGCCCGGAAACGAGGCTGCCTTCCGTATGCGCGCGCATACTCCGCCATATGCATCATTCTAAAACTCAGCGTCAGTGGGACTGGTCGCTTTTTATGTACGCTCTGGCTGTTTCAGCCGTTGTTACTTAGTCTTTTTGACTTTGTTTCGTTCCTCTTGGTCTCTTCTTGTCATCTGGACTTCACAACTATGTTGAGGTGAGGTCGTTCCTTGTATTTTGCTTGATTTTGGCAGTTTTGTTGGCCGTATTTTGGACTTGCGATTTTTCTCAGAAATTTTTTCGTGAGTCGATTTTCCGTCATGGCTGACAATGCTAAGAAGAGGGCAGCTTCTTAATAGGTAGCTGCTGTGCCCTTTTCTCCTTAGAAAGCTTTTAGGAAGTCTAAACAATCCGGTCTATGTCCGTTTCTGTTGTAGATTCTCTTGCTAAAAATCTTTTGATGTGTTGATTGTTTTACCCGCTAAGCCGGTAGACAAGTCCGCTTCCAGTTTGTTTACTACACTGGTGACTATTCCGGAACCCCCATTTTGCCGGCCAACGGCCACTCCACGTTGTAAGCACCGGTTCTCGTCCGATCATCGAAGTTAAGCAACGTCGGGCCCGGTTAGTACTTGGATGGGTGACCGCCTGGGAACACCGGGTGCAGGTGGCCACCTTTGTTTTAAGCCTACGGATTAGTCCGGGCTCGGTTTTAAACATGTTGTTACTGGGCTTGCGTCTGTAGACGTGGCCTCTTTGCTTTTGACTTTAAGTTCACAGGTTTCTGCTTTGGCGACTGAAACTTCGTCATCAAAGGCAGAACTACGTGCTCTCCCGGCCGGGGTTGCTGTTTGTTCGTCGCTGGACAGTGGTCGTTCGTCCCCTGCTGTGACCTTATGAGGGGAGCTCACGGTTTCCGGCGTCTGTTGGTTCACCTTTAGGTGTTCCGTCTTCCTCACAAGGTATGTGGACTACACGAGTAGCTGGGTTCTCCAGCGAAAGTGTAGAGCGTTGTCTTGAGAAAGTAGCCTCTGGTGAAAGCCCAGGTGAAAGTTCCAACCCATCTGCTGACATTAGCCACTTAGTCGGTTGGTCAGTGGGTGCTAGGGGCCCTGACAAGCGAACAGAAGTTCCTATGCTTCCCGCCACGTCAGTAGACGGTGGCCTGGTTGAAAGGCTTCTGCTTCCGCCCAGGGGGCAGGAAGGGGTGCGTCCAAGTTGAGCGTTGTCTTGAGAAAGTAGCCTCTGGTGAAAGCCCAGGCGAAAGTTCCAACCCATCTGCTGACATTAGCCGCTTAGTCGGTTGGTCAGTGGGTGCTAGGGGCCCTGACAAGCGAACAGAAGTTCCTATGCTTCCCGCCACGTCAGTAGACAGTGGCCTGGTTGAAAGGCTTCTGCTTCCGCCCAGGGGGCAGGAAGGGGTGCGTCCACGGTGGTGGACGACATCCAGCTTACTTGCCGTTCAAGTTGTCCAGCGCAGTGACGTGGGCAGCGGAAAACGGCATTTAAGTTTTGTGGAAGTTGGTGGACCGCGAAAGGCGGGGGTCACCTTCCTGATTGCGATTGCGAGCATGAAGGAAAGGATAACGAGGATACTTCCATTTGAGGGTGCGTCCACGGGGATGGACGACACCCAGCTTACTTGCCGTTCAAGTTGTCCAGCGCAGTGACGTGGGCGGCGGAAAACGGCATTTAAGTTTTGTGAAGGTTGGTGGACCGCGAAAGGCGGGGGTCACCTTCCTGATTGCGATTGCGAGCATGAAGGAAAGGATAACGAGGATACCTTCTTATGAGGGTGCGTCCACGGGGATGGACGACACCCAGCTTAACTTGCCGTTCAAGTTGTCCAGCGCAGTGACGTGGGCGACGGAAAACGGCATTTAAGTATTGTGGAAGTTGGTGGACCGCGAAAGGCGGGGGTCACCTTCCCGATTGCGATTGCGAGCATGAAGGAGAGGATAACGAAGATACTTCCATATGAGGGTGCGTCCACGGGGATGGACGACACCCAGCTTAACTTGCCGTTCAGGTTGTCCAGCGCAGTGACGTGGGCGGCGGAAAACGGCATTTAAGTTTTGACTGGAGGGGGTGGTTGAGAGCAAAGCTTTACTTCCTCCACCTCTATCCGGTTTGATGACTTCTGGAAGTTCGGAGGAACAGGATGTTCACTTCAGCTTCCGGGAATCGTTGTCCATTGCCCTGGAGTTGGCAAATGGCCGCGTGTAGCCGGGTTCTCCGGTGAAAGTGGTGTACGTTCGCAGGAGGTAGCAAGCTTTGTGCGGTGAAGTGTTGAAGCCATGTCTGTTCTTCCGCTTTCTGGCGCACGTTCAGCAGCGGCTAAGAGCCCTAGGCAACGTAAGCTTCCGCCCTGGGGGCAGGAAGTTGGTGGGCTGGGTGATTCTTGGGTTGACCATGCGAGTCTCTCTGGGGGTCACTTTCCTACCTTTGATACCGAGCAGGGGGGCAGGAAGCGAGCAGTAGGGCTGATTCTTTGTTGGAGATTTAAGTCTAGCATGGAGTCAGCTTCCGGATTGCACGGAGGTGCATGAAGGCTGTTCAGATTAAGGTGCTCCTGTTTTTCTGTAAAGCACTGATTTTAGGTTCTGTTTCAAGTTAGCAAGTGCAGTGGCGCTCGCAGCTGAAATGGTTCGAGGTACAACGGGATCGTCCGGTGTGTTTCTATGCAACCGGTTGGTCCTGATGTTTACTTATCCACGGCCTGTTGCGCTTTCGCTTTTGCGGCTGTGACTTCTGGGTACAGGACGGGATATCCTTCTACTGTTAACACGGTGGTGTTGGTAGTCGGCACTTTTCAGCTTTTGGCTTCTGGTTCCGTTTCTGCGGTTCCTTTGCCTTTTTTACAGGCTGTTTTCACTTTCTCTTCCAGTCTTCCAGCTGGCGTGAGTCAGGTGGATGGAGATCTGGTCATGGTGTTATGACGTTTGAAACTTTTCAAAACTTTTCCGATTGTTGGCAAGTTTTTGCCTTATCGGGATTGGTGACTGGTTCTCATCATTTCGATGTTCGTTATGATGCTTGAACAAGAGGAGGAAATGGGGAGGCTCATACTTCAGCTGTGTCGCGGTTCGCGGCATTTTGTAGTTGGTTTGAGCTTTCTGAGGAGAATCTTCGAGTGTTAAGTTCTTAGATCCTCTGGCGGGGTCGTCTTGTTCTTGCGGAAGTTTTCGCAAGCGAGTCTTCTTTGTCACCACTACCTTTGTGGGCAACGCACGACTATTTACCTGTGGTGGTGGTGGTGCTTTAGCTTGTTTCTTACGCTCAAGTAGCGTGTCACTCGCGGAGCGCTTTCTGTAGGCTTCGGTTAACTCCAAGCTTAAGAACTTAGGTTCTCTTGTTTTTCGTTCTATGGAACCGCCCTCGGGTTTGGTGATGGCGATAGCAAGGAGAAACTGTCTGTTAGATCAAGGTCTCCTAGCTCTGGTAGATTGCGGCATCTTTTCTTTATGATTGGCTCTTTTGAACAAAACTTGCTTTTAGTCTCTCGCTTGGGCGGTTACGTTTAACAGGTTATCTTTGTGGTCCGACAGGACTCAAATACAAAGTATTTTACTTTGCCGTTTTTACCTGAGAGTAAGCCTCTGCCCTTTAAGTATTATTCTGTTGGCTAGAGGTTAATCTCTTTCTTGTTTGAAAGGTCTCTTTTTGAGCCCGCTTCTATGCACGCGGGTTCTCTAACTAAGAGAATCTCACGGTAAAAGGAAAGCGCAGGGCAGGTCTTGGCTGTTTTTCGTTTCCAAACGAAAAGCTTCAGGCTGGCTGTTATCCACTTTGGGTTTGGGCTCCATACCCTCGCTTTCACAGGGCTCTTTTTGAGTTAGTTTGGGCGACCTGTTGGTCGCACAGTACGGGTCTTTGCAATCTTGGTTTCCAGACCTCTTTAGGCTGGCAAGAAGGCATCTTTGCTTTCTCACATTGGAATTACTTGAATGTCTGCTGTAAGGGTATACTTGAGATACTTAGGGGCTTCTGCCTCAACTCTGGATTTGGTTCAGAGTTTCTGTGTTCTATGCAGAAGGTTTTTTCTGGCTAGGTTTGCTATGGACAGCTTTTTGGAGAAAGACTGATCTATGGTGCTTAGGGTTCCTTCAAAATTTCTGGCAAGTAAGCAGAATTTGGAGAATCCAGCTTCGTTCACATTTTAAACCTTTTAGCAATATTCTGGCTCCTCCAGAGCCATATTTAGCCTTTTGATCATTTCGAGTTCAATGATTTTTCTAACTTGCATGGATCTTTTCAGATTATTGATTCTAACAGCTCTTGTTCTTATCTTTCAACTCCGTCGCTTTTTAACCCTGAACGGTTAGAAACGACGTTAAACACTGGTTAAGGATAGAAAGTTTTTCTATCGACTTTGGTAGAGGTAATGACTTACTTAAGTCAACCTTAGCTTTATAGACTGCCACATTGTTTTGGCAGTCAGTCCTCTCTCTTCGGGTGGCGCGGACTCAACTTTCCTCTCTTGAGCAAGTTTATTGCTCTTGGAGATCCTGATGTACATTTTTGTCCTGTTAGAGCCCTCAGCAGATTTCTGTTTCGGACTGTGCACACTCGTTTGGAGACTCAGAAACTTCTTTTTATCTCATTCATCATGGTACGGTTTAGAGATATGTCGAAAGTCTCGTTAGCCAAGTGGGTCTCCACCATAGCTAGGCAAGCTCTTGGCTGGTGGCAGAGTCAGGCAGGGAATGTCAGGGCAGTCTTGCCCTTTACTACAGCCAGGCCTCATGAGGCAAAAGATTGGGCTTCCACTCTAGTTGATCTTCATTTTAATCTCCTGGCGGAAGTTCTTGAGTCGGCTTACTGGCTTTCTTGAAATGTTCTTCATTGATGTCTTTCTCAGGGATTTCTATGCCTTGAGACAGGATGCGTTTCTGGGTTACCTGCTCGGGTAGAGGCAGGACAAAATCTCGATTCCTATTTGGGTAAAGTGCCCTCCAACCTTTAGTAGCAATCTGCTATATGTGAGTTGGGTAAGATATGTAATTTAATTAAAAATTTTAGTAATAAATTTTCATTTGATTAATATACTTACCCAACTCACATCGTTTATTCCCTCCCGCCTCCCCGCTGTGGGGTTATATATGTCTAAAAAAGAAGTGAGTTGGGCTTCGTTTTAGAATGATGCATATGGCGGAGTATGCGCGCGCATACGGAAGGCAGCCTCGTTTCCGGGCTGGCCTAGACACCCTTACGGGTCTCGGTCACTCTTTTTTAGAGGCGTCTTTCTTGTTACCAAGGGGACGCGTACAGCGATACCAGCACTGAACCAGGGTTAATTGCTATATGTGAGTTGGGTAAGTATATTAATCAAATGAAAATTTATTACTAAAATTTTTAATTTCATTCTGAGTTATGCACTTGTTAAAAAACAGAAAGATTGATTACCAAAATTACCTAGTGTTACTGGAAAAAAACACCTCATTCTGTTTGACACAGTAAATGAAGGCACATTCTGTTTATGTATCTTTTTCCATTATGAATACTTTTTTTAAGACAGTGAAATGTATTATATTTAAGACACTGGTTTTATAGATTTTCTGCATATAATGCCTGTAATTTTACCTCCATTAAAGACCTGATTTTGTGAGAGTTTTCTAGGGGGTTCCAGGTTGTTTTTGTTATAAATACAATCTTCTTGTGCATATCATTTATTTTATAATTTATATTTTTTAAACAGAAAACCTTGGATGCACAATGATTTTCTCTACAAGTGGATGCCGCATGGCCGTCGCTGGTACAAAATCTGTGACTTTGTTCACTCCGTATCAGAGGAACTCATCAGCAAACGTCGTAAAGTCCTGGTATGTGGGTTATTGTTTTTTGGTTGTTATTTTTTTTTTTTAAATTTGGGGGAGGGGGGGGGGGGGGGGGTAGAAATTAATAATGCATGTATCAGAAGAGCATAGTATAAAACATTTGCTGGTTGAATCATTGATTTTTTGTTGGTAAATTAGCTGTTGAATTGAGAGAGAGAGAGAGAGAGACAGATAGAGAGAGAGAGAGAGAGAGAGAGAGAGAGAGAGAGAGAGAGAGAGAGAGAGAGAGAGAGAGAGAGAGAGAGAGAGAGAGTGCAATATTGCTTGTGTCTGTATTTCAATAAAGTGACGTTGCTTCTTGTACATTGGTTACACCTCTCTTTCAGGATCCCAGGATTTAACCCCTCCCCACCCACCCCCTCTCCCCCTCTCCCGCCCCCCACCCTTTCTCCCCTCCATTCTCAGGAGGAAAGTTAACCTGATTTCATCTGATTTTTGGATGTCTTGGAAGGGGCGTTCCACTGTATTGTTTCTTTGGTTTGCTTTGTTTTGTCCATTCTACTATCAACAGGGCAACACGAACTTGAGCAGGTGTCAATCTACAATTTCTAGTGTTTAAAGCTCTAGTTGACTGTTTTCATGTAGCTTTCTTTCTCATTTAGGGAATCGATTCTCAAGTTTTGATTTAAGTTAATGTTAGATGTTTTATTGCTCTGGGATGATTAATTGACATCAGCATTTGGCAAGATGCTGTTTCAAATTGACAGGAATTTATTGCAGTGTGCAAACTTTTTTCACAGTTGAGGAAAGGTGACATTAACAAGGACTGTCTTGTACATGTCCTGGACAATTGTAAAACTTTCCTGTAATTTGTCGAAGAAAACGAATCCTAGCAATATCCTATATGTGACCCTCCACCACGGAATGAGTCGCATGTCACCTTTGCATGATTTTCTTATTTTTACATTTTCCTAAAGAGTTTGTTATGCTCTATCCAGTGGTGAAAACCGTTTTAGAAAAGAGCGAAAACTGTTTGAGTTATAAGCCTGTAACTAAGGTGACCCTAGCTCACACTGTTACCAGACACTCCCCGGACTTATATTAAGCCTAGCGCAGAACCGCGCGAGGTGACATGCGACTCATTTCGTGGTGGAGGGTCACATATTTTGATGCTTATCTCAGTGTCTTGTTCTGCTACCCTCAGGAGGCGAGTCAAGTTGATGAGAAGAGTACAGAATCTAAAAACCCTGACAAAGAATTAGAAGAGCCAGAGAAGAAATGCATGATGAGTTTTGTTGACATCTTGCTGACTGCCAAAGATGAAGACGGAAAAGGAATGACACCGACAGAGATCAGAAACGAAGCAGACACATTTCTCTTTGAAGGTAAAGATCGAGTTTCAGGAGTTGTTGGCAAAGTTGTGTTTCATTATGTATTACAGTGTTCTAGATGGTCGAATGTGTAGCCCTGTACGTGTACGTGTAGATATTGCGTCACCCGTGACTCACGTTTTTCTCCAATGTTCCAAATGCATGCATTGTTTCGCTCCCACCAAGACTGCAGATCTTAAACGCGTGACGTAAAAACTAGATTTGATGACGTTACCCGTACACGTTCCTGAAAATTGCTGATCTAGATCTTGCTATTGTTTGTTTGTCTTGGACTTTATAAACCTGAACATAATTAATTGAGACGTAATCACAAACCAGTGTTATTTTTTTTCACGACACGAGCACAACACGTTCTTTCTCTGCATGTAACTTGGTTTGTCTTATTCTTTCTGAATATGATACAGTGAAACCCCCTATTTTAAGACCATTACTTTATTGTTCCAACACTGGGAAATTCGGGTCGCTTCCTCCCAGTGGAAAGCTAGCAGCAACGGAGTCGCGCTACCCAGGTGTCTGCGTGTTTAGGTGTATTCAGCCACCTGCACTTATGGCAGAATGACCAAGGTCTTTTACGTGCCATTGTGATGACACGGGGGTGGGACATGGCTTCCGTCTCTGGGTCTGCACATAAAGTTGACCCGTGTCCGTCCCGGCCCGAATTCGAACCTGCGACCTTTCGATCACAAGTCCAGTGCTCTACCAACTGAGCTACCGGGCCCCCAGATTTACCTTACAAACAGAACTTTAAAATAAAATAAGATCTTAAAAGGGAGGTTCCACTGTAACTTGGTTGCTTTTAGTGACGGGCGCAGTGGGGACGTCGGCCTCCTAATCGGGAGGTTGTGAGTTCAAATCCCGGTCGCTGCCGCCTGGCGGATTAAGAGTGGAGATTTTTCCGATCTCCCAGGTCAACTTATGTGCAGACCTGCTAGAGACTTTATCCCCTTCGTGTGTACACGCAAGCACAAGACCAAGTGCGCACGGAAAAGATCCTGTAATCCATGTCAGAGTTCGGTGGGTTATAGAAACACAAAAATACCCAGCATGCCTCCCCCGAAATCGGCGTATGCTGCCTGAATAGCTGGGTAAAAACGGTCATACACGTAAAAATCCACTCGTGCTAAAAACATGAGTGAACGTGGGAGTCTAAGCCCATTAACGAAGAAGAAGAAGAAGAAGGTTGTTTTTAGTGCTCTCTTTCTTTGCCCTTTGCCTTTCTGTCATTCTGCAAGTCTGTTTAGATTTCTTTTGAGTATTACATGGCAATGTGTTTTCTCTCGATGCAGGCTTTGACACCACGACTAGCGCACTGAGCTGGACACTGTACAGTATGGCAAGATGGCCGCAACACCAGAAGAAAGTCCAGGAGGAAGTGGACGCTGTCTTGAAAGGTCGCAGCTCAGATGATATCTTATGGTGTGTGAAAAGAACAGGATTTTGTCTGCCTTGATAAAGTGTTAGCCCTTGTCGCTTTACTTCTGTGGCTGTGTATACTTTTTCTTCTTCTGTGTTCGTTTTTTTGTTTCATTTTAGTGTGTCCATGATGGGGCTGTTACGAGCAAGGCCTTAGGCAGTCATACTCCTCTTACGGTAGGAGCTGTATTCTAAAAGGTAAAATTTATAATGCAGGAGCTCAGAGAAAAGTTTTGTGACTAACCTTCTTCTTCTTCTTCAGCGTTCCAGAATGTTCTGGTTACGTGTGAGCTTGTTTGCCCATTTGAGTTCCCCACACTATACTCTGAGAGCATAGTCAGCTCACTCCGCTTTCGTTGAGTAGGCATGCTGGGTATTTTCGTGTTTCCATAACCCACCGAACTCCGACATGGATTACAGGATCTTTTCCGTGCGCACTTGGTCTTGTGCTTGCGTGTACACACGAAAAGGGTTAAGTCACTAGCAGGTCTGCACATAAGTTGACCTGGGAGATCGGAAAAATCTCCACTCTTAACCCACCAGGCGGCAGCGACCGGGATTCGAACTCACGACCTCCCGATTAGGAGGCCGACGTCTTACCACCACGCCACTGCGCCCGTCGAACTAACCTTCAAAAAGGAGTTATAAATTTGATTTTTTTTTTAACTGTCAACTGACTCATACATGTAGAAACAGTCGATCCTGTCTTTCAAGACCACAGAAGGGACTGCCCAAAATTTGTTGTTGCAACTTGTATGAAAGATGGAAAAAAACTCATCGGGGATCGTTTGGGGTGGTCGTGATTGTCAGGTGGTCGTTATCGAGAGGTGGTCGTCAGAGCAGGTTTGTCTGCACTGTGTTATCAACGCTTAACGTAAGTTCTTTTGTTGTTGGTAATTCTCTCATTATTATTTGTTCGTCTGCTTCAAAGACCACAAGGTAAGCATACTATGTAGTGAACGTTTCCTTTTACCCATGATTACACTTTCAAAAACGATAACCATGGCCATTCTTGTTTTTGATTCTTTGCATTCTTATGCACAGAGTAAAATTAATACTATGTTTTTGATTCTTTACTGCCTTTTGATTTTGATATCAGTATATGAACTTTTCTTCACTTTTAAGAATGTATGTATTGCATGTCTTACGCACAGTGTAAGATTAATGGTATGTTTTTGATTCTTTACTGTGTTTTGGTTTTGATATCAGAATGCACTTTTCTTCACTTTTCAAAATGTATGTATTTGCATGAGTTATGCACAGCTAGTGTAGATTAATGGTGCATGTGTTTGATTTGAGGGAAGACTTGAGTTGCTTGCTGTACCCAACAGCCTGCATTGGTTTTGAAGTCAATTTGAACTTTTTAACACTTTTCAGAATGTATTTACATGAGTTTTGCACAGCTAGCATATAATGGATGGTATGTTTGATTTCAGGGAAGACTTGAGTTGTTTTCCGTACACAACAGCCTGCATTAAGGAGGCCATGAGGAACTTCTCAACAGTGCCTTTCATCGAAAGAGAAACAAAGGAAGATGTGATGATAGATGGCCATAACATACCTACTGGTGAGAATTCAGTTGTATTCACTTCTCAGTGGGGGCGGGGATGTAGCTCAGTCGGTAGCGCGCTGGATTTGTATCCAGTTGGCCGCTGTCAGCGTGAGTTCGTCCCCACGTTCGGCGAGAGATTTATTTCTCAGAGTCAACTTTGTGTGCAGACTCTCCTCGGTGTCCAAACACCCTCGTGTGTACACGCAATCACAAGACCAAGTGTGCACGAAAAAGATCCTGTAATCCATGTCAGAGTTCGGTGCGTTATAGAAACACGAAAATACCCAGCATGCTTCCTCCGAAAGCGGCGTATGGCTGCCTAAATGGCGGGGTAAAAACGGTCATACACGTAAAAGCCGTAGGAGTTTCAGCCCATGAACGACCAAACAAACAAACAAACAAACTTCTCAGTAGACGGACGCAATGGTCTAGTGGATAAGACGTTGGTCTCCCAAGTGGAAGGTCGTGGGTTCCTGGCCTGGTGGGGCTTTCCCATCTCCCAGGTCAACTGATGTGCAGACCTGCTCGGGCCTTATCCCCCTTCATGTGTACACGCAAGCACAAGACCAAGTGCGCATGGAAAAGATCCTGTAATCCATATCAGAGTTCGATGGGTTATAGAACACAAAAATACCAAGCATGCATCCCCCGAAAGCGGCGTATGGGGTAAAAACGGTCATACACGTATATAAAAGCCGTGAGAGTTTCAGCCCATGAACGAAGTAGAAGAAGACTTCTCAGGTTTTAATGGTTTTTGAGTCACTTGAGAAAAAGTGACTCTATGTAATCGGTCAGTGTTAGTCTGTCCGGCCGGGCCGTCCGGCCGGCCGTCCGGCCGGCCGTCCGGCCGGCCGTCCGTAGACACCACCTTAACGTTGGACTTTTCTCGGAAACTATCAAAGCGATCGGGCTCATATTTTGTTTAGTCGTGACCTCCAATGACCTCTACACTTTAACGATGGTTTCGTTGACCTTTGACCTTTTTCAAGGTCACAGGTCAGCGTCAAAGGAAAAATTAGACATTTTATATCTTTGACAAAGTTCATCGGATGTGATTGAAACTTTGTAGGATTATTCTTTACATCAAAGTATTTACATCTGTAGCCTTTTACGAACGTTATCAGAAAAACAAGGGAGATAACTAGCCTTTTCTGTTCGGCAACACACAACTTAACGTTGGGCTTTTCTCGGAAACTATAAAAGTGACCGGGCTCAAATTTTATGTGAACGTGACTCATTGTGTTGTGAATAGCAATTTCTTCCTGTCCATCTGATGCCTCATATAATATTCAGAACTGCGAAAGTGACTCGATCGAGCGTTTGCTCTTCTTGTTTTGTTTGTTTTTCTTGCTCTGTGCCTTTTGAAAGAGAAATGACGATAGTATCTTCTTAAAACTTAAGATAATTGGGTTAAGTTGACTTCGTGAATTCTACTTCACGCAGCTTGTTGCATGAAGCTTTAATTGGCATTGAATTTTTGGTAAAAAGACTCTGCAAAATCTTATCTGGAAGTCGACTTTAAGCTCAATTAAGGACAGTCTTAAGTTAAAGCTCAATTAAAGCCTTTTCCGGGGGGCCCTGTAGCTCAGTTGGTAGAGCACTGGACTTGTGATCGGAAGGTCGCTGGTTTGAATTCGGGCTTGGACAGACACGGGTCAACTTTATGTGCAGACCCAGAGACGGAAGCCACGTCCCACCCTGTGTCACCACAATGGCACGTAAAAGACCTTGGTCATTCTGCCATAAGTGCAGATGGCTGATACCAACTTAACACGCATACACTTGTGTATCTCGTCAAAAGCCGTGAGGGCGTAAAACTCGAATCATATAACCCATATCTTGTCCTCAAGAGGCGAAATATTTAGCCTGTAGGACATAAAGCATTCTGACTCTCTCTCTTTTTTTGCCTTTTCCGAACTTGTTTGACACAAGCTCTCAAACATTCTGTCGTATCACTGCAGTTGTAGAGTTGTTTGACACAAGCTCTCAAACACTCTGTCGTATCACTGCAGTTGTAGAGTTACCAGATGCACAAGCTCTCAAACACTCTGTCGTATCACTGCAGTTGTAGAGTTGCCAGATGCACAAGCTCTCAAACACTCTGTCGTATCACTGCAGTTGTAGAGTTGCCAGATGCACAAGCTCTCAAACACTCTGTCGTATCACTGCAGTTGTAGAGTTGCCAGATGCACAAGCTCTCAAACATTCTGTCGTATCACTGCAGTTGTAGAGTTGCGAGTTGCCAGATGCACAAGCTCTCAAACATTCTGTCGTATCACTGCAGTTGTAGAGTTGCCAGATGCACAAGCTCTCAAACACTCTGTCGTATCACTGCAGTTGTAGAGTTGCCAGATGCACAAGCTCTCAAACATTCTGTCGTATCACTGCAGTTGTAGAGTTGCCAGATGCACAAGCTCTCAAACACTCTGTCGTATCACTGCAGTTGTAGAGTTGCCAGATGCACAAGCTCTCAAACACTCTGTCGTATCACTGCAGTTGTAGAGTTGCCAGATGCACAAGCTCTCAAACACTCTGTCGTATCACTGCAGTTGTAGAGTTGCCAGATGCACAAGCTCTCAAACATTCTGTCGTATCACTGCAGTTGTAGAGTTGCCAGATGCACAAGCTCTCAAACACTCTGTCGTATCACTGCAGTTGTAGAGTTGCCAGATGCACAAGCTCTCAAACATTCTGTCGTATCACTGCAGTTGTAGAGTTGCCAGATGCACAAGCTCTCAAACACTCTGTCGTATCACTGCAGTTGTAGAGTTGCCAGATGCACAAGCTCTCAACCATTCTGTCGTATCACTGCAGTTGTAGAGTTGCCAGATGCACAAGCTCTCAACCATTCTGTCGTATCACTGCAGTTGTAGAGTTGCCAGATGCACAAGCTCTCAAACATTCTGTCGTATCACTGCAGTTGTAGAGTTGTTTGACACAAGCTCTCAAACATTCTGTCGTATCACTGCAGTTGTAGAGTTGCCAGATGCACAAGCTCTCAAACATTCTGTCGTATCACTGCAGTTGTAGAGTTGTTTGACACAAGCTCTCAAACACTCTGTCGTATCACTGCAGTTGTAGAGTTGCCAGATGCACAAGCTCTCAAACATTCTGTCGTATCACTGCAGTTGTAGAGTTGCCAGATGCACAAGCTCTCAACCATTCTGTCGTATCACTGCAGTTGTAGAGTTGCCAGATGCACAAGCTCTCAAACATTCTGTCGAATCACTGCAGTTGTAGAGTTGCCAGATGCACAAGCTCTCAAACACTCTGTCGTATCACTGCAGTTGTAGAGTTGCCAGATGCACAAGCTCTCAACCATTCTGTCGTATCACTGCAGTTGTAGAGTTGCCAGATGCACAAGCTCTCAACCATTCTGTCGTATCACTGCAGTTGTAGAGTTGCCAGATGCACAAGCTCTCAAACATTCTGTCGTATCACTGCAGTTGTAGAGTTGCCAGATGCACAAGCTCTCAAACATTCTGTCGTATCACTGCAGTTGTAGAGTTGCCAGATGCACAAGCTCTCAAACATTCTGTCGTATCACTGCAGTTGTAGAGTTGCCAGATGCACAAGCTCTCAAACATTCTGTCGTATCACTGCAGTTGTAGAGTTGCCAGATGCACAAGCTCTCAAACATTCTGTCGTATCACTGCAGTTGTAGAGTTGCCAGATGCACAAGCTCTCAAACATTCTGTCGTATCACTGCAGTTGTAGAGTTGCCAGATGCACAAGCTCTCAACCATTCTGTCGTATCACTGCAGTTGTAGAGTTGCCAGATGCACAAGCTCTCAAACATTCTGTCGAATCACTGCAGTTGTAGAGTTGCCAGATGCACAAGCTCTCAAACACTCTGTCGTATCACTGCAGTTGTAGAGTTGCCAGATGCACAAGCTCTCAACCATTCTGTCGTATCACTGCAGTTGTAGAGTTGCCAGATGCACAAGCTCTCAACCATTCTGTCGTATCACTGCAGTTGTAGAGTTGCCAGATGCACAAGCTCTCAAACATTCTGTCGTATCACTGCAGTTGTAGAGTTGCCAGATGCACAAGCTCTCAAACATTCTGTCGTATCACTGCAGTTGTAGAGTTGCCAGATGCACAAGCTCTCAAACATTCTGTCGTATCACTGCAGTTGTAGAGTTGCCAGATGCACAAGCTCTCAAACATTCTGTCGTATCACTGCAGTTGTAGAGTTGCCAGATGCACAAGCTCTCAAACATTCTGTCGTATCACTGCAGTTGTAGAGTTGCCAGATGCACAAGCTCTCAAACATTCTGTCGTATCACTGCAGTTGTAGAGTTGCCAGATGCACAAGCTCTCAACCATTCTGTCGTATCACTGCAGTTGTAGAGTTGCCAGATGCACAAGCTCTCAAACATTCTGTCGTATCACTGCAGTTGTAGAGTTGCCAGATGCACAAGCTCTCAAACACTCTGTCGTATCACTGCAGTTGTAGAGTTGCCAGATGCACAAGCTCTCAACCATTCTGTCGTATCACTGCAGTTGTAGAGTTGCCAGATGCACAAGCTCTCAACCATTCTGTCGTATCACTGCAGTTGTAGAGTTGCCAGATGCACAAGCTCTCAAACATTCTGTCGTATCACTGCAGTTGTAGAGTTGTTTGACACAAGCTCTCAAACATTCTGTCGTATCACTGCAGTTGTAGAGTTGCCAGATGCACAAGCTCTCAAACATTCTGTCGTATCACTGCAGTTGTAGAGTTGTTTGACACAAGCTCTCAAACACTCTGTCGTATCACTGCAGTTGTAGAGTTGCCAGATGCACAAGCTCTCAAACATTCTGTCGTATCACTGCAGTTGTAGAGTTGCCAGATGCACAAGCTCTCAAACCATTCTGTCGTATCACTGCAGTTGTAGAGTTGCCAGATGCACAAGCTCTCAAACATTCTGTCGTATCACTGCAGTTGTAGAGTTGCCAGATGCACAAGCTCTCAAACACTCTGTCGTATCACTGCAGTTGTAGAGTTGCCAGATGCACAAGCTCTCAACCATTCTGTCGTATCACTGCAGTTGTAGAGTTGCCAGATGCACAAGCTCTCAACCATTCTGTCGTATCACTGCAGTTGTAGAGTTGCCAGATGCACAAGCTCTCAAACATTCTGTCGTATCACTGCAGTTGTAGAGTTGCCAGATGCACAAGCTCTCAAACATTCTGTCGTATCACTGCAGTTGTAGAGTTGCCAGATGCACAAGCTCTCAAACATTCTGTCGTATCACTGCAGTTGTAGAGTTGCCAGATGCACAAGCTCTCAAACATTCTGTCGTATCACTGCAGTTGTAGAGTTGCCAGATGCACAAGCTCTCAAACATTCTGTCGTATCACTGCAGTTGTAGAGTTGCCAGATGCACAAGCTCTCAAACATTCTGTCGTATCACTGCAGTTGTAGAGTTGCCAGATGCACAAGCTCTCAACCATTCTGTCGTATCACTGCAGTTGTAGAGTTGCCAGATGCACAAGCTCTCAAACATTCTGTCGTATCACTGCAGTTGTAGAGTTGCCAGATGCACAAGCTCTCAAACACTCTGTCGTATCACTGCAGTTGTAGAGTTGCCAGATGCACAAGCTCTCAAACCATTCTGTCGTATCACTGCAGTTGTAGAGTTGCCAGATGCACAAGCTCTCAACCATTCTGTCGTATCACTGCAGTTGTAGAGTTGCCAGATGCACAAGCTCTCAAACATTCTGTCGTATCACTGCAGTTGTAGAGTTGCCAGATGCACAAGCTCTCAAACATTCTGTCGTATCACTGCAGTTGTAGAGTTGCCAGATGCACAAGCTCTCAAACATTCTGTCGTATCACTGCAGTTGTAGAGTTGCCAGATGCACAAGCTCTCAAACATTCTGTCGTATCACTGCAGTTGTAGAGTTGCCAGATGCACAAGCTCTCAAACATTCTGTCGTATCACTGCAGTTGTAGAGTTGCCAGATGCACAAGCTCTCAAACATTCTGTCGTATCACTGCAGTTGTAGAGTTGCCAGATGCACAAGCTCTCAAACATTCTGTCGTATCACTGCAGTTGTAGAGTTGCCAGATGCACAAGCTCTCAAACATTCTGTCGTATCACTGCAGTTGTAGAGTTGCCAGATGCACAAGCTCTCAAACATTCTGTCGTATCACTGCAGTTGTAGAGTTGCCAGATGCACAAGCTCTCAAACATTCTGTCGTATCACTGCAGTTGTAGAGTTGCCAGATGCACAAGCTCTCAAACATTCTGTCGTATCACTGCAGTTGTAGAGTTGCCAGATGCACAAGCTCTCAACCATTCTGTCGTATCACTGCAGTTGTAGAGTTGCCAGATGCACAAGCTCTCAAACATTCTGTCGTATCACTGCAGTTGTAGAGTTGCCAGATGCACAAGCTCTCAAACACTCTGTCGTATCACTGCAGTTGTAGAGTTGCCAGATGCACAAGCTCTCAACCATTCTGTCGTATCACTGCAGTTGTAGAGTTGCCAGATGCACAAGCTCTCAACCATTCTGTCGTATCACTGCAGTTGTAGAGTTGCCAGATGCACAAGCTCTCAAACACTCTGTCGTATCACTGCAGTTGTAGAGTTACCAGATGCACAAGCTCTCAAACACTCTGTCGTATCACTGCAGTTGTAGAGTTACCAGATGCACAAGCTCTCAAACACTCTGTCGTATCACTGCAGTTGTAGAGTTGCCAGATGCACAAGCTCTCAAACATTCTGTCGTATCACTGCAGTTGTAGAGTTGCCAGATGCACAAGCTCTCAAACATTCTGTCGTATCACTGCAGTTGTAGAGTTGCCAGATGCACAAGCTCTCAAACATTCTGTCGTATCACTGCAGTTGTAGAGTTGCCAGATGCACAAGCTCTCAACATTCTGTCGTATCACTGCAGTTGTAGAGTTGCCAGATGCACAAGCTCTCAAAGTCGTATCACTGCAGTTGTAGAGTTGCCAGATGCACAAGCTCTCAAACATTCTGTCGTATCACTGCAGTTGTAGAGTTGCCAGATGCACAAGCTCTCAAACATTCTGTCGTATCACTGCAGTTGTAGAGTTGCCAGATGCACAAGCTCTCAACATTCTGTCGTATCACTGCAGTTGTAGAGTTGCCAGATGCACAAGCTCTCAAACACTCTGTCGTATCACTGCAGTTGTAGAGTTGCCAGATGCACAAGCTCTCAAACATTCTGTCGTATCACTGCAGTTGTAGAGTTGCCAGATGCACAAGCTCTCAAACACTCTGTCGTATCACTGCAGTTGTAGAGTTGCCAGATGCACAAGCTCTCAAACACTCTGTCGTATCACTGCAGTTGTAGAGTTGCCAGATGCACAAGCTCTCAAACATTCTGTCGTATCACTGCAGTTGTAGAGTTGCCAGATGCACAAGCTCTCAAACACTCTGTCGTATCACTGCAGTTGTAGAGTTGCCAGATGCACAAGCTCTCAAACACTCTGTCGTATCACTGCAGTTGTAGAGTTGCCAGATGCACAAGTAAGAAATCCCGTTATGCAGATACAGTGTACAGGTAGTTGAACCTTGTTTCTTTTTCTTCCTCCAGGTACATTTGTGGCCATTCAGCTTTGGTGCCTCCACCACAACCCCCAGGTGTGGGATCGACCGCATGACTACATCCCTGAGCGTTTCCTTGGCGACAATGCGCTCAAAATGGACCCCTTTCAGTTTGTGCCCTTCTCTGCAGGGCCCAGGTAAGAGATTTTAAATTGTTCAGCAGAAAAATAGACAGACAGATAGACTAACTGACTCAGTGACTGACTGACTTACTCAGATCAAGTCCTTGTAAAAACATGAAAACCGTTTGGCTCACTGTCTCAGATCTGGCCAGGTGTTTACATGGGACAAGACCATCCCTCCACTTGGTCACATACCACAAATGAACAGCCTGTATGAATTTTTTATGAATAAATTTTGTAAAAGTGTTAAACCACACACTATTTTGACCAGGAGTGGACCTTTGATTGATGTTGACACCGGTCCATGCAATGATTAAAAAAAAATATCATAAGCCATGGTGTATATTTTAGACATTTTGAAAACATTGAAATGTTACTTCCTCGGTGTTTGGATCATGTGTCAAAGACAATAAATGCATCACTAACAGCTAGGTGATTTATTCATTTTGAATGTTTCCTCAGGTTTTTTTCTGAATTGTTTCAGGAATTGCATTGGTCAGAATTTTGCAATGCATGAACTGAAGATTATGGTTGCAAAGATCTGTCACAGGTATGTTTACTGATCTTCAGGTGCTCTCCTGGCTTTGACAACAGGATAAAATATTTTGTCAGTGACTCAGTGTTTATACCATGTTTTTCTTATATAGTTGGCCGCTGTCAGCGTGAGTTCGTCCCCACGTTCGGTGAGAGATTTATTTCTCAGAGTCAACTTTGTGTGCAGACTCTCCTCGGTGTCCGAACACCCCCCTGTGTACACGCAAGCACAAGACCAAGTGCGGACAAAAAAGATCCTGTAATCCATGTCAGAGTTCGGTGGGTTATAGAAACACGAAAATACCCAGCATGCTTCCTCCGAAAGTGGCGTATGGCTGCCTAAATGGCGGGGTAAAAACGGTCATACACGTAAAAGCCGTGGGAGTTTCAGCCCATGAACAAACAAACAAACAAACAAACTTGATAGAATGTATGGTTCGGAAACAGTTCCCTGTTTCTTAGCGGTGAGATGGCTGGGTTTTGGTGAGTGAAGATAATAAGTAAAGCATGTAAAGCTTGTGTTTCTTGGGAAGTGCTCACGCCAAAGAAGGCTAGGATTTGGCAAGAATACATATAGGTTCTGGGATGCGCATCTTTTTGGAGGTGCTTGCACGTGAGAAAACATGGTGTCTTTCAGCCGGCGCATCTGTAGGATGTTCATGCACTGATGACTCTTTCAATGTCAACGAATCATATTTAATTCTTATCTGGCCTAATCACCAAGCTTCTTCTTCTTCTTCTGCGTTCGTGGGCTGAAATTCCCACATACACTTGTGTTTTTGCACGAGTGGAATTTTACGTGTATGACCGTTTTTACCCCGCCATTTAGGCAGCCATACGCCACTTTCGTAGGAAGCATGCTGGGTATTTTTATGTTTTTATAACCCACGAAACTCTGATATGGGTTACAGGATCTTTTCCGTGCGCACTCGGTCTTGTGCTTGCGTGTACACACGAAGGGGGATAAGTCACTAGCAGGTCTGCACATAAGTTGACCTGGGAGATCGGAAAAATCTCCACACTTAACCCACCCGGCGGCCGCTGCCGGGATTCGAACCCTCGACCTTCCGTTAAAAGGCCGACGTCTTACCACCCTGCCACAGCGCCCGTCGTATCACCAAGCAAGCAGCTAGCTTTCTACTTCTAGTATTTTTTTCCCTGTAGGGATTGATCCCCAAGTTTGACGATGGTTTTACTTCCCTTGAGTCAACCTGGCCTGTGCGCAAATTAGTTGGTTAAGTGACCAAATGTTTATGCATATATTAAAAATTGCATGTTCAACATCAAAACATGGACACACATGCAGGTAAAAAAAAGTTAATGTGGTATTGTGTAGGCTAGTTTTATGCAGGGGAAGTAACCATCTCTTAGTACTGAAGAAACACCTATCCTTGCCTCAGTCGATTTTTTTTTAATATTCAATATTTATCACACTGTCAGACATATTTTCTGCTGTGTCTCTGTGTAACTGTTCTGACATTTCTGCTTGAAAAGCCATGAAAAAGAGCTAAAAAAAAACTACCAATTTATTCTGGTTTGTCTTTTCAGATTCAGCCTCTCTCTGGACCCAAACCACGAAGTTCTGCGTGCGCCGTTTGCCACTTTCAAAGCCGAGAAGGACATCAAGATGTTTGCCACACCACGTCTTCACTAAAGGCGGCATTTCTCAACATGACAGTGGAATGTGACTGTATCTAGGATAATAAAATAGAGAACTTTAATATCTTACAGGCTAAATATTTCGCCTCTTAATGAAAAGATATGGGTTATATGTGTTTTCTAGTTTTACGCCCTCATGGCTTTGGACAAGATACACAAGTGTGTGTGTGTTTAGGTGGTATGAGCCTTCTGCACTTATATGGCAGAATGACCGAGGTCTTTTACGTGCAAATGTGGTGACATGGGGGTGGGACATGGCTACCGTCTCTGGGTCTGCACATAAAGTTGACCCGTGTCCATCTCAGCCCGGATTCGAACCTGCAACCTTACGCAAGGACTGTCGTCTGTCGCATTTTCAAAAGGAACTAAATGTCAGACTGTGTGTTGAAAACTAAAGTAAAATTTGAAATACCTGTGGTACCAGCAATGAAAGACATGTTTTTGGCTAGTCATACCTGTCTGTACATTGCAGGTCAGTACCGGTATATTTTGGTCCTAATGATTTGCAGAAGGGACAAAAAAAGGTTGTCCTTTTATTGGGAGGTGTCCTCTTACCAGGGGGTGGGGGTAGGGGGTTGCTCACATGGCAGGTACCACTATGGTACACTCTGAGACTATGTTCAACAGTTAAATATCTGGTATGTGTTTCAACAAGACTGTTAAATTCCCATTACATGCATAAAGAAGAGGTACGAATGTGTTCCATAAGGACTGAAACCACACAGAACTGTTACCTTGTCCTACACAGTGGAACCCCCCATTTAAGACCTCTCAAAATGAGGGAACATCAGGTCTTGGGAAGAAGAGAGTCTTAAAATGGTGGTAACTTTGCAGAGGTCATGAGCAGAACATCTGAGAAAACAGGGTCTGAAAAAGGAGGGAGTCTTAAACTGAAGCCTTAAAAGGGGGGTTCCACTGTAGAAGTGTGACAGGGGAGGCTACCACTCCTTTCACAGCAGACTCTGCACCCGAGTTGTTGGCCTTTAAGTCAACACCTCTGGATTGTGGAATTCTGTTTGTGATGGGGTCTGGTGGTTTCCGATTGTCTGTATGTTCATGGAAACCTTCGGGTTTGCATAACAGTTTTTAATAGGGCTAAGAAATTAGCCCTAACATGTTCAATCCTGTTTGATTGCACTTTGCCTCCCGAGGTGATCGTAGTGTTTCGGCACTCGGTTACAGAAGGAAGATAAAGAAATGTGCTTCATCAATCAAGACTGAAATTGTTAACTGTATGCAATCTGTTGCAAGTCCTTTTAAAGGCAGAGTGAACAATCTGTGATATTGTATGAAACCAATTAGTTACCGGTATTGACCTGTGTTCAGTTGGTTGCTTTGCTCTGCTGTACTGTAACATGCCGCAACAATTAAAGCCATATGTACTCGATGACTATACACGCTAATTGCTTTACCAACAGCTGGAGACATGCTAAATTAAGTTCCCTGCAAAATATTGTGGTCTAGGACCCCTTCAATGTTGAGATATGTTAATTTTCATTTTGATCTGGATCGTCCTATTTATAGATTTGGCAACACATGTAACGTTGATGCAAGGGAGCTAACACCGCGGCTTTGTTGACATCCTCACTTTTTCAGAGGCTAGAACAAGCTGTAATGCATGTATTATGGTCCGCGCATGGTGACATATCGTCATTATATGGTCTTATGGTGCGTTTGACATCGATTATGGGCAAACTACACTTTGTAATCACAGGAGCGCGTACATATGCCTTTAAGTAATCCAAAATTGTGAAAGGGTTAATTATTTTTGCTTCCCTTTGTTTATCAGATCATTATTTGTTAAATTAAAATGGACATTGGATAGTGCGGACCCTGATGTCAGTGTGTTTCACCAATCTGTGCTACCCAAGTGTTCCACGGGGACAATCTAATGGCAATGGACATAATTTTTTACTTTTTAAAAGACTAGAGTTACGTACCATGACCTGCAGATGATTAAAAGGCTTGCATGTTGATTTTTGGTTTCCTCTATATTTAAAGATTATAATCATGTCCTGTCCATCTTGCCCGACATATCTATTATGGTCCAAAATGTGTTGTTGATAATATTTTACCTTTTTTTAAGGCCATGGATAGTATATGCGTTATTTGTATTTTTCACCCAAATATGAAACTTTATACAGATCGAGACAGTCATTGCTCTCCGAGACCGCGCTTATAAAGCAGTCGAGGTGAGCAATGAATGTCGAGATCTGTGTCAAATGTCATATTATGGTCAAAATTATAAATAACATTTGTATGGGGATCTATTTTTATTGGATTAGTTAGAACATGCACTCTTTTGTTGTCTCGGCCAGCGGCCTAAAAATGAGTTTTGTAGTCAACCTCTCAAAGAAGGGCAATCAAGTGTTCAATCGATACATTCTTTCTCAATGTTGAATAGTATATGAATTTTTTTTTTTTTGGGGGGGGGGGGGGGGGGGTATTGTTTTGAGAATTTGTAATGAATGACAGAATGGTAGATTTGGTGAACACATGATTTTGTATATACATAAGATAAGGTATGATCTGGCTGACTCTCTGAAACATGGGCAAAATACCATCACATATTCGGTGCTTGTCATGTTTTTGTGTGCGAATGATAGTGACCATTGTGCATGCAGCGTAAAAGAAGCTTAACACTCTATTCCAAATTCGCCTAAATTAGGTCACATTAGAATTTGTTCATTACAGATCAAATAACCAAAGGGAAGTAAGCTAAATTAGGTCACATTAGAATTCGTTCATTACAGATCAAATAACCAAAGGGAAGTAAGCGCTCTAAATGTATTTGACATTTTTTGTTTGTTCATTACAGCCGTTTGGGGTTTTATAAGTGCACAATATCCTAGATCATTTAGAGTTTGCTTTGATGGTCTTCCTGTTTTCTGGTGCTGATCGACATATCCAACCCCATCTGTTACAGCTATGTTGCATTAAAGTTAAAACAGAAGTCATTTTTGCCAGTGTTGATTGTGACATTTGAATCATCTTATCTTCCAGGATAAGATTGATTAACCTTCACCGTGCTTCGTGGGTCATGGACGACCCAGAGCCTCACAAAGTCGTCTTTATCTCTAAAACTATTTAGAGTTTTTAATTGAGACTTCATGTAATCTCCAATCACAATACGACCTTCCTATTGCCCAACTTTTGAAAGATTATCTTTGTTAACAAACAAATTAACGATGACGTAATTTGAACTACACAGTCCGGATGATGTGGGTCGTGGACGACCCATATGGAATTACGTAAGGAATTTGATCCTTATTCGGATTGCGTGGGTCGTGTACGACCCATACTCTGCATAGAGGCGGAAAAACGTTTATTCCTATTCGGATGGCGTGGGTCGTGTACGACCCATACTTTTTAAGTTGAATCCTTCTTTGGAAGTATGGGTCGTACATGACCCATATCATCCGGACTGTGTAGTCCAAAGCGTGATCCGGTGAAGGTTAATGTGTGTGTGTGCATGTGTGTGTGTGTGTGTGTCAGAGTGTGTGCGTTTGTGAAATATAACACATACACAGAACTGAATTCGGATGTGGATCGAGCAGGGAATGATATGAGACAGGCGGTGTGAGAGAAAGCTGGGGCAAGGAACAGGAGTGAACAGCACACAGGTAACCCCATATGTCCTATGAGCGTGTTTTTGTCTGAGGTACGAAAAAGATACCTACACGTCCATGAAAGTGCCTGAGTCAGTGCGTGTGTGTTTGTATGGGTTGTGAAAGAATGAACACCCTTGCGGCTTTTCCTCAATTCCTTGTGGGTAACGGGTGTCGTATGGCTATCACTTTACATGTCATGTGAAGTTTATAGAAAAAATGAAGAAGACAAGATGAGGGTCACCATGGGGGAGGGGGGGGGTGTCTGCACGTGCACGTTGAGGCCAAAAGTGCCATGCACGGTGATCCACGGTGCACGGTGCACCGTCGTTACGAAAAAGCTCCATGCACGGTGCACGCTACGAGAATTTCCCCATTCACCGGGCGTTCTGAAGCTCTAACAGATGAACCCCACGGTCTAACAACACCGTTGGAGAGCTTTCCACTGCAAGTTGATGTTTTCTTTTGCACTCAGCGTCTGTTGGTGACGATCTCGGTGCTTCACAGTTATTTCCTAGCTCGTGGATGTGATGTATAATATTCTTTTAGAGTTTTTAATAATGTACAGTTAGATATTTGCTTTATTATCCTTTATTTTGTACTTGTTTTATTATTATTATTATTATTATTTGTACGGTTGATTGTGTGGAATGTAAGGTTGTGAGATTGTTATGTACGAGTGTATGCATGAAGCGCCTTTGTAAACGCCACGAGCTTCCCTTTGAGAAGGTGTGCGCGTATAAATAATCATTATTATTATTATTATTATTCCCATGCACGTTACGTCCAAAAAGCCCATTTCTGTTGCACGTGGTAAAGCATCGCCCCCCTCCAAGTTCGTCTGGGGATATCATCTGGAAGACGGAATCAGTTTCTATGAGACTATGTTTAAGTTTCATGAATATCTGTCCAGAAGTTTTCTCGGAATCGCTCTTAACACACACACACTGACACTGTGTGCGCACACACCACGACAATTTTTGTTAGTAAAAACTTGACTAAATGTAAAAAGACAAAAACATCTTGGAGAGTGGAATTTCAAGAACTTTTAATTTAATACACTTTTAGTTCTAAATAAACACATAGAGATCAGTTCAGTATGGTCAGCCCATGACAATTTGGTTTCCGAGAGAGAGATCGAGAGAGAGAGAAAGGAGAATAAGAGGATCTAGGGAGAGACACTAAAGAGAGAGAGAGAGAGAGCTCCGTTTACACATTCTTTGAGATATCTCTGTTATCTCAAACACACGCCGCAGAGAGAAAGATCGAGAGAGAGATTCTCCATTTTGTACAGAGTGACTGATGTGATCATAATTTAATTTTAGATTAGTGACAATACAAGGGAAGTAATACGCCAACAAATGCGCAGTTACTCCCCTTGCATTCACTTCCGTTGTCATGGAGCCAAAACCACAGCTGAGCGCTTGAATCGTGACCGTGGGTTAGAGTGGAGCCGAACCCCAAACACCGGGCGTTCTGAAGCTCTAACAGATGAACCCCACGGTCTAACAACACCGTTGGAGAGCTTTCCACTGCAAGTTGATGTTTTCTTTTGCACTCAGCGTCTGTTGGTGACGATCTCGGTGCTTCACAGTTATTTCCTAGCTCGTGGATGTGATACGTGCGCTTGCTTGGATTCGAGCTCGCGAAATGCTGAGAAAGATAGTAATTATCATGCATCGTCTTTGACATCTGTGTCAGTTGAGAGTACAATGGTGGAGGTTTTCTGTGGTATTTTGGCCTATCGTATAGGTGCGGATATTGTGTTTCTTGATTTGTGTGTGTGTGTGTGTGTGTGTGTGTGTGTGTGTGTGTGTGTGTGTGTGTGTGATCTCATCCCTGTGCACCACCTTACTTTTTCAGCGGTAAGACGGACATTAAGACAGGCAGGCATGCTGGAAGATAGAGACACATACGCATGCAGATGCTAATCTGTGACACTCCTTTTCATGAAAATTGTCTTTCCTTGCTTTTAAATGGTACATTTATTCATCAGTGTTTCTCTGCTGTCTTGGTGTTTCATTGGTTCTTACACAGCATCTGTTCTGTGCACGTACAGTCATAGAGACAAAGACATGAAGATATGCACACAAAAACTCACATGCACATACCCACATGTATACATGCAGGCAGGCACACATGCACACACACACAAGAAATTCCACTGTCACTGAAGAAGGGCTTGGTCAATCAAAGCGAGATACACAATCAGTTATATGTTGTTGGGTTTTTTCAGGTTAACCTCCAGCATTTTACCAACGTGATCCAACCAAAGCCTGGAGGTGGTCTGTGATGTGCAGTCAGTAAAGACTAGACCAGATCAACACTCTGAGGTCAACGCTCCTAGTGTATTCACGGGCCAGTCGCAGCACAGATCTTCACAAAACCCACTGTTCTGACCAGCTGAGTTTTACACAATGACAGAATTATTGTTACTGCTGGTCTGCTTGAAAATAATTGTGACACTTCCGCTCATCAAAAAGTATGGTCACCTATGTGTGAATGTAGAGAATGAGGAGGAGGCCTTCGCAAAAGCTCATATGAAATAAACTGTCTTTGACTTCAAGCTGTCAGGAAATACATTTTTTTTATCATGTTCGTGTGAGACCACCAGCATCATGAACTTGTACGCCTTTTAAGTTTATTGTTATATTTTCTTTTTATAAAAACCTCTGCATTTACAGCTGCAGAACTTTTCAGTGATGATGAAATAACTATACATCCAGCGATGCTTTTATACAATCCTGCACACTATACCCACTACACACTTTGCAGCTGCCATTTAGTTGCAATGGTAATGGCGGCTGTGATTTACCCTGACACAGTTTGACCTGTCCACTACAAACTTCACAAATGCTGACCACCGGTCTGCAGCTCTCTGGAACTCAAATCAACTACCTGGCAGCACTGACAGCACCAGGCAACATCCGCTCGGCCACCATGCCACGCAGTGCCACACAAGGTCCAGTTGCAGTCAACTTGCTTACAGCAAACTGCAAGGTGATGCAGCTGCACCAAAAGCCACTGGAGGTGCGTTCAAAGCTTGTTGTCAATACGACGGTGTCTGTGCTGTCTGTGTACGCTCCTCGACCCACACCCATGACCCGGGCGAGCACGAACACGTTCAACTCAAACAAAAACAAGAAACGGTCGAGCAGCACCTACCCAAAGCCCTTGTTGCAAAAAAGAACTAACAGCTCCCCGACAAGAAATTTGGAAGCTTCTCATGTTGTACGGAAATCTCTTCCCTCAAATTCATCGCCACTTGTAAACAGCATGGAGAGGAGAGTGACCAAAGTGTATCTGTCTCAGAAACAGTCTGCGCCTGTGAAAGATTGTGGCGTCCTGGTACCTGGGGCTCCCCCTGCCACACCCACCCCAGGTATGACAAAAAAAATACAAGAATGGAGGTGGGCGGGTAGAGAATTATGTGTGTGTGAGTGTTGGCGGGGGGGGGGGGGGGGGGGGGGGGGGGGGAGGAGGAGGAGATGTTAGATGATGTTTGTTTGTGTGTGTGTGTGTTTTTTATGTGTGTGTGTGATGCTGGGGAGAATTAGAACCAGAATATAATTTCTGACAATATTTTATAATTTAGTACAGTTTAATAGAACAAGACGGTGTGATTTATATATCATTGTAAACACCAAAACACATAAACCCATGTTCACTTCACATTCAGGTGTTAGTATTTGTAGATTTCCAATAGATTGAAGGCTCAAGGAGAGGGGATGTGGGGTTTCAGACAGGAAGGTTGAAAGAAATATGAACAGAGGTTCTTGCCTGAAAGATTTGTTGATTGATTGATTGACTGATTGATTGATATTTACAGCCAGAGCTTTTAGACTGCTATACATTATTTGAATAAAACCTTTTATGTTCATTTCAGACCATCTGAAACAGTATGAGTACGTGCCAAGCTTGACCGACATAAAAGTAAGTTATGGTTGCAAAATGATTTTGTGCTGACCTTTTGTTTTCTTTTAGCTTCACCTGTTGATTCATGTTCTTTAAACATGATGATCTGATACAAGTACAGACCTATCAATAAATTGCTCAAGGCTCCAAAAACTCAAACGTTTCGTTCTTTTACAAAGTAATCATGCAAGCTTCATTCAAATTTCCTGTAGAGCCTGGAGGATGAACAAAATAGTTGTTTTTGTTATTGTAAGTACATGTATGTAGTTTTGAGACAGACATTTGGCTTAGCCATATAGCCGCTATGGTCGGTGTAAAGTACACCTCTTCAAATCAGTCTGACTTGAAGGTGAGGACGAAAGTCGGACAGATGGCCAGAACAGCGCAGGGCAGTTTCCTTAAATGAGAGCAGTGTTCTGTATAGAACAGAGGCGCGTCAGCCGCGACGGTGCCGGAGCTAAACATTGGCGGTTAATACTGCTCAAAGCCCCACACACAGCACTGTAAATATTCCCCCTCCCTTCACCTCTCTCGCCACCATCCATCCTAATAATAATTTTAGCGGCAAGTGATTATTGGGGCAAGTTTATTGAAATCGCGATGGTCACATCGACAGTCGGACCACCGCTTTGCAACCCGACTCGGACTGTAATTGCTGGCAGGGTAACGATTTAGTACATTTCATGACCACCTACAGTGTTCTGACTGGCCAAGTTGAGCATTACCACTTCCGCATTATTATACTTGCTCATCAAAATGGCTGATATGAAAGAAGCTAGTCTCCGCCCGCTCAAACTAAATATGACTGAGACTTCTTGTAATTCCTTCGCGATGACGTCAAACCCTCTTATAATGTGATGCCTTCAAGACATAATCCTGACCCATCTTCTGGATCAATTACTGCTCCCTATGGATACATTTTGAAGAACAATCAAGTACGCTTCAGAATCCAAACAAGGCCCTTTTTCTATAGGCATATATGCGAGCATTGATCTACTACTCACTGAACGAATAATCACATTTTCTGTCGGATAACAATCGCAGTTGTCCAAATGGGGTGCCTGGGGAGAACAGCACTGGTAACAACCGGGCAACTGACATCTTCTTCGTGAAACCCAATTTTGTAGGAATACTGTATTTTACTTGTTCAACTGCAGTTTAACCAACTGGTTGTTTTTCTGGCCTATGAAAGTTCTGGCCGCTGGTCACATTGAATAAATCCTTTACAGTGGAACCCCTGTTTTGGGACCTCTTAAAAAAGTCATTATTAAAAAAGGATGGAGTCTTAACCCTTAGGCTGGTTGTCACAACATATGTCGCGCTACTTTACGTATACTGTCACCTGGTTGTCACGACATATGTCGCTCTACTGGCTCAGTCTGGTTGGGAAGGCTCCGTTGCACCCATTTCAGGGATGTTGTTACAAATTCACACCCATAGGACAAATGTCCTGACATCTCTTCAGAATCAATAGGACATTTGACCGCTTTCAGAAATTTCAATAGGACATCATAATTTTGTGCAAAACACTGTCCATGGAATGGCTCCAAAATCATGTGCACACACACATGCTTTAACACACACACATATATAGTATATATATACACCGAACATTTTTGCATACATTGTTTTATTAATTTAGTTCCAAATAGGACACACACAAAAGTAAACAAACATCTAAAAAGCTACCAAAACCTTTAGCACTCTTTTGTTGATTGTCTCACAAACTGCATGATGAGAAAAAAAAAAGTCTGTTTCAACACAGATTCGACAAAGCAGGAGTCTTTTTGCTGTCAAGGTCTATAACAAACCAAACAGGGTCAGCCATGGATATTAAAAGACCATTTCGGCAAATTTCCTGCTGTGCCGACACCATGTCCTGTACATGGTTGTGTCAGTTTCAGCGGCGACACTGTCATTGGCATGTCATTTTCAAGAATAATGCTCGCCGTGTTTTCTTCTGTTTTTGACACAAACGGACAATGACCGCGCTCAGTTGAAAACGATAGGACATCTGACCGCCATGCAGCTATGTGAATCGGACATTTGAGCCTTTTAATCGGTCTATGTCCGATGTCCGACGCCTAACAACATCCCTGCCATTTTTAACCTTACGCAGCTAGTGTATTATGTATTTTATTCTAGATAACTGCTGAAAAAGAATGTCATTATGATTTAATTCTGCATTCAGTCTCAGAGACACATGAGGCACAGACTGGAGAGGATCAACAAAGCGGATGCTGAACAAGCAGATAAGAGACGAGGAGAGCAGGCAAAGCAAGAGCAACTCACCTACAAGGAAAAAGTTATAGAACAGAAGAAAAGACAGCGCCAAGAGGTAATGAAATGTTTAAACATGTTTGTTTGTTCATTTGTTTTTGTTTTACAATTGCAGATGTGTTTTACACTTGATTTAGTGAAATGACGGGCGCAGTGGCATGGTGGTAAGACGTCGGCCTCCTAAACAGAAGGTCGTGTATTCGAATCCCGGTCGCTGCCGCCTGGTGGGTTAAAAGTGGAGATTTTTCCGATCTCCCAGGTCAACTTATGTGCAGACCTGCTTGTGACTTAACCCCCTTCGTGTGTACACGCAAGCACAAGACCAATTAAGTGCGCACGGAAAAGATCCTGTAATCCATGTCAGAGTTCGATGGGTTATAGAAATACGAAAATACCCAGCATGCTTCCTCCGAAATATAGAGTGCTGTCCCTTCTGGGCCGAGCGGCTGCATTTCAGGGCTCTCTCTAGTTCATATTGTGCGCCTCGAGTCGGCTTGTGGTGAGATATGTGCGCAATATAAATTTTCGTATTATTGTTATTATTAGTATTGCACTGCCTGTGTTACTCAGAGCTGCCAACTGTTACGCTTTCAATATAGCAATTATTGCTATGTTTTTAAGACAAATTGCTATGTTGACACGCGAAGGTTAAAATTGAACAAATAATAACAGCATGCAACAGTTCCGTCTTTCTTGTGAGTTCCGATACTCATTTCTGCTTTTCACTTCGGTTAGAAAAAATTGGTCCTAAAATATTGTGCACGCTGAAAAGTTGCATTGCAGACACTCTTTAATGGGCATTATTATGTTCCTAAACTAATTAAAATTGTGTATTCTTGCACAAGATTGTGTAAATTAGGATGTGCAAATACATTTTGGACAATGATCGATACACAAGTTAAACACTACGGTATTTGCTACGCTGAAAATTCGAAATAATTCTAAATTGTTACACTTGAGGCTTATCACAAGGGTTTGCAGGTCTGCTTACTTTGCGTGTTTATGTTACTGTGTGTGTCTGTTTCTGTACATGCATGCATGCGTGTGTATGAGTGTATACATGTGTGTGTGTGTGCAAGAGCTTGCGTGTGTCAGTATGCGTGTGTGTGTGAGTACGTGTTGTTTCATAATGTTGCACTGAAAATTAATGCACATGTATGTGACTCAGTGATGACATTGATATATTATTGCCACAGGTTTAGACAATTTAACAATAATTTTGTTTTATTCCTTTGCAGATTTATGCTCTGAACAAGGTGATGACAGATTTAGAGTACATAAACTTTGAAGAATTGGTAAAAACAAAAGGCCTCAATGAATGAGGGGGGTTTTCAACTGCAGAACACTATAAATCGATCCTTGCCACGTACTCTTCCAAAGTACTTAGATTGTTCTGTGAGAACATTCTGATTTGTGTGAGAATGATCAAGAATGAGCAAAAACTTCTGACCTGAGCTTGTTTGAGAACTTCTGGAAGTATTGAGCAAAGGGTGCTTTCACATTAAAACATGTTATCCCAAAGGGATGAAGGAGATTTTCCTGCTGGCTGCAAGGCTATAGCTGCAGCTGTTCATTTGCAAGGACATGTGTGTTGATACAAGCTGTTTTAAGGTAAACCCTGGAATCAATCAAAACTGTTTTTACCATGGCATAGAAGAATTACCAGAAAAATACAATATTCAGTGGAGTGCATGTGGATTGAAAAAACAATCAAAAACAAACAAACAAACAACAACAACAACAAAACAACAACAATTTTCTGATACCATCTGTGATAGCAACATTGTGCAATAAGTTAAGTTTGTAGGTTGTGATGCTATGTATTCCTCTGCTGATGAACAAGTCAGGAACAACAGCAAACCAGGTTGTGCATACAATCTTTTGAAACGCCTTCCTTCTTGTGTCACTATCTTGTAACCACAGCAAATATCTTCATGCCCAGTTTTACACGGGAAGAGCAATATATCTTTCCATTTGGACACAATACAAATCTACACTATAAGCTACTTTCTGCAGAGAGTTGCAATTTTTTGCTGGATTATTATTGTGAATGGCATGCACCTATGTGAATTTGCATTTAATTAATTCAGCAAAATAATTCCAGTCCTCACAGATAGAAGCCTGATGCAGATTGATAAGATTCAAGGCAATTGTCAGCTGTATATGGAAGGATGCTCTTATTTGTGACCCTCCACCACGGAATGAGTCGCATGTCACCTTTTCATGATTTTCATATTTTTACACGTTCTTAAAGAGGGTTTTTATTCTCTATCCAGTGGTGAAAACTGTTTTAGAACAGAGCGAAAACTTTTTGAGTTATAAGCCTGTGACTAAGGTGACCCTCACACTGTTACCAGACACTCCCCGGACTTATATTAAGCCTGGCGCAGAACCGCGCGGGGTGACATGCGACTCATTTCGTGGTGGAGGGTCACATTTAGTGTAAAGCCTTGGGGACAGCAGAGCTGTGGTGCTCTGTTAAGATGGTTTACAGTCATGAAGGAAGGTACAGTCGCACCTCTTGATAACGACCACCTCCCCATTACGACCACCCCCCCTCCAAAAAAAACCAACGGAAAAAATAAAAAATAAATAATTAACAAACAGACTTGGTTCTTTCTTATATATATATATAATTAATATTTCCATAATGACTACCTGTCTGTACGAACCATTTTTTTTGGTCCCTTAATTGAGTGGTCGTTATAGACAGGTTTGACTGTATTTATATAAAAGAAGTTATTTGTTGCATATATGTAAATATTATCTTTGCCTGTGTGATTATTGTGGGTTAATGTTTTTTCTGGCTTTCATGTGATATATCTATTTCATCAAGAATTCTGGCAAAACAAACCTCTAATAAATTATCATTTCTGACAAAGTGTATGGTGGGGAAAACCAAAATTATAGCCCGTACGTACATGCAGTGTGCATTTTTATCAGCATTTTGTTGCATGTGTTTTTATCAAATATATATATATATTATATACACCAGAACTTGCAATGAAAAAGTCAGCGTATACTATAGGACCTAAATGTACAGGAGTGAATACAAAATACATTGTATGATTTGTGCCAAAGTTTTGTTATTGTGAGAGTTGCCATACAAACCAGATCGAATCTCATGTATTTAAAGTACCGGTATTTACTGGAACTGCTGGTTCTGAATTCAAAGCTAGATACAAAACATAAGCATTTGTATTCATGCTTATAATTACATGTCAATAAATAATTATTACAGATGCCAAATTCTGATACTGTAATAGCATATTCATTTAACAACAAGACATGTATTGAGTGATCTCTTCACTGCCATATCAGGAAAAAATGCGATCATTATTCATTTTTCACTCATTTGTCAAAGGGTTTAAGTATTTTTTCTGAATTTATGAACCTATGAACCTTTCAGTATTACGTATGCTTGTAAATATAATATTTTGTAACTGTTGACTGAAATTTTGATTATGATTATTAATACATGTGGTAAGAATAAAAGGAGTAAACTTGGTTACCAATTGTGATAAATATGAATGTTAAAATATGGTTAATTTGTTTTGTTTGCATTTTGTAACTCATTTTGTAACTCAGGCTTATAACTCAAACAGTTTTCGCTCTTTTCTAAAACGGTTTTCACCACTGGATAGAGCATAAAAAACTCTTTAGGAACATGTAAAAATATGAAAATCATGCAAAGGTGACATGCGGCTCATTCCGTGGTGGAGGGTCACAAATGTCCAAGAAACTAGGTATTATTTCACATGGATAGATGCCCGAGGCATGACTGAAAGCTATAGCCTTTGTGCACCTGGAAGTGCCAAGCACAGCAACTTTAAGACAGTGAAAACTGGTGTTTTACAGAACAGTTTACCTCAGACTTAAAGCATATTCAAAGTGAGGATTGTTTTTATTTTTTAAAATTTTTTTTAAAATCAAAACATAATAGCAAAATCTCAAAGTATGTGTGAGTCCACTAACATGGACCACCTTCAACAAATCGAAGAAAATAAGAGCTTAAAGGCTATTTCCATTAATTTAGTAAGAAGCTTGCTAGTGAGGATTGTTTGGCCCCCCGCGGGTTAGGGGGAGTCCCATATTGGTTGGGACGAGAAAGAATTTACCTGATGCTCCCCAGCATGTCGTAAGAGGCGACTAACGGATTCTGTTTCTCCTTTTACCCTTGTTAAGTGTTTCTTGTATAGAATATAGTCAATTTTTGTAAAGATTTTAGTCAAGCAGTACGGTATGTAAGAAATGTTAAGTCCTTTGTACTGGAAACTTGCATTCTCCCAGTAAGGTAATATATTGTACTACGTTGCAAGCCCCTGGAGCAAATTTTTGATTAGTGCTTTTGTGAACAATTGACAAGTGGCTCTATCCCATCTCCCCCCTTTCCCCGTCGCGATACAACCCTTTGTGGTTGAAAACGACGTTAAACACCAAATAAAGAAAGAAAGAAAAGAATTGAATGTGTAATCATTAGGCCAAAAAAAAAAATTGTCTGTTTAGGGTAACATGACCAAAAAAAGTAGGGTCGGTAGGTAGGTATTTTTTTTTTTTTTTTTTTTTTTTTTTGTGTAAATGCTATGTTGGCTGAACATTCACTTCTTTAATTTGATGAATACATGTTTCAAAACTAACGTATAAATAAAACAGAGAGAAAGGGAGAGAAAGAAACGCCAAATGTCTTTTTTTTAGCATTTTTACCTCTTTTTTTTTCTTTTTTTTTTTTGAAATCAAAAAAAAGTTTTTGGGTCGGCGCCAAATCGATAGGGTCGGTCAGGTTACCCTAAACAGACAATTTTTTTTTTTTGGCCTTATTAAAGTGAACATAAACAATGATGTTACTGTAGTCTCTGTCAGCATAAGGCAGTGCTGTTTGTGAAAAGTCACCAACAAAACATATTTCATCACGATTTGGTCGAAAAAAATTAATGTCTTGATCAGCTGTTGAACTGAAGTAATCCCATGGCCAGGCATTACATTTATAATACACTGAATATATAACCGCTATTCATTCTTTGTGTGCTGATTATCTGTTGAGTTGTTGCTTTAAACTCTACGTCATGTGTGTGTGTGTGTGTGCGCATGTGTGTGTGCATGTATGTGTGGGTGTGTGCGTGTGTTTGTGTGTTACATGTGCGAACCTCGGACAATAAAGTTAAATATTACTTTTCACATCAGTGCATGTGTTTGTGTGATAGTGCGTGTTATTACAGTGTGTGTGTGCACGCTTCTGGATGCTAAGATCGCTTTGAGATAAACTAAATTGGAAAAAATAGTGGCAGTGAATCAGTAAAATCAAGTAATTTTTCTTTTGTCGAAAGTGTTCCTTACACATTTATTTTTTGTTTATTGCATGACTGCAACTACTGTATGGTATTGATTGCAAAATTCCTTCTGTTGAATGTTCTCTCAAGTAGGTCCAACTACATCAGACAGGTAAACATTTTCCATTTTATCTGTTTAAATGAATTTATTAGACAGTAAAAAGCAAATTAATACATGTTATGTACATCTCAAATTGTCAAAATTACATTAAAAATACATGTATCACAGTTGAAAGAATTAAAAGAGATTTTTTTTTTTATTGCAATACATGTTCAGGCTATATGAGACCAGCTCTATCAATAAGTCCACACCAAACAAATTAATTTACCCCCAAGTGAAATTCAAAAATGCAGGACATGAATTTCAGAAAAAGTGTAAAAAAACCTAAAAAACAAAACAATTGTCAATCCAGCTTTACACAAAACACGCAGTTTAGAAAAAAGTGTTTGAACTGAACTTTGTTAAACTATTTGTCCAGTATATGTTTTTTTGTTGGTTCTGAGCTTCCACACAGTTAGTTACCTTACAAATTTAAACTCTATCATTAAAAGTATTTGCTACCTGAGTGAAAAACGCCAGTGCAAAATTTTCTTCTTTTTAATTTTGTTTTATTAAGTTAAGAAAAAAAGAAAAAAAACATGGGTCAAGGGCACAGCATTATTAAAAAAACACAAAGAATCTACTGATATTGCATAAAAAGAAGCTTTGAGATGACTCCCCAGGAAGATTTGGTTTAAACAAAAACAATCAAACCAGAACACACACCCTGCACCCCCCCCCCCCCTCCTTGCATAATTGCAAGTACATGCAGTAAAAAAAATATATTTCAGAGAAAAGAATCTGCAAACAGAACAACTTTTGCAAAAATGCAAAGGATAAAAAGGAAAACATTTTGATGTGGCCAGCCACCTTATAAAAATTACAACAATATTAATGCCAAATATTAATTGGACGGAATGCACAAAAAACGTCCGTTTGCGCAGCGTTCCATTGTTGTGGCAGCATTCCTTGGTTGGTACGGGAACGGGACAAAGAACGGTTACTTTTGACACCGACAAACTGAAGAATGAACAGATCTATGAGGTAACCGTCTCAATGGTCCAGGCTCAGGAAACAAAGAGTATATACGGCCTGGGGCGATTGTAGCTTCCCTTCTTCGTGTCCGATAGACAAGGACAATAAATAGTAGAGCATAGTGCAATTTCATGTTGGCATCTTCTCCACTGAAAGCTATAACCCAAAGACTGAAGACCAAAGTGCTTTACCCCACTTCTGACCCGAATCACCCCCCTCCTGCTAGGTACACGTGCACTCAAGTTAACCTCTGCTTTGACCTGTGTGCCAGGAGTCGGATGAGAGAGAGAGAGAGAGCGAGAGCGAGAGAGAGAGACACACACACACACACACACACATAGACAGAGACAGACATAGAAAGACAGAAGCGGAGAGACTCAGAGGGAGACACAGACAAAGACATACATACAGAGAGAGAGGGAGAGAGAGAGAGAGAGAGAGAGAGAGAGAGAGAGAGAGAGAGAGAGAGAGAGAAAACAAACTGTAACTGATCTCGTGAGAACGGTAACAAAACGAGACATGTCAGCTCTCCGAATGCATTGCAATAGATGACCGCTCCTGCGGCCATCAATAAATATGTTATATTCGGATTAAAAACAAGCTCTGAAAATTAAAAATATAAAAATTATGATAAAAATTATATTTCCGAAATCGATTTAAAAACAATTTCATCTTATTCCTTGTTGGTTCCTGATTCCAAAAACATAGATATGATATGTTTGGATTAAAAACACGCTCAGAAAGTTAAAACGAAGAGAGGTACAGAAAAGCGTGCTATGCAGCACAGCGAGACCACTACTGCGCTAAACAGGCTCGTCAGTTTCACTGCGTTTTGCACGAGCGGCGGACTACGGTCATTGTGAAAAAATGCAGTGCGTTCAGTGTCATTCTGTGAGTTCCACAGCTTGACTAAATGTAGTAATTTCGCCTTACGCGACTTGTTAGTTAATTAAAATACACCCCAACTCAACAACAATTTTGTTGTTTTTAATTCCATAAGCAAAATAATTCCTTGAAGTCGCTGAAAGTAGAGACACACATTTCTGAAAGGGCATATAATACAGTCTGTCCTCTATAGTAAATTTAACACTGCATAACAATACTGTACCAACAATTTAAACACTTCTCTTTTGTAGAAGTACTCTTTCAAACTCATGAAGAGCAGAGAAATATATAACACGGAGGGTATAATACAGTCTGTTCAAATACAACTGATAGGCATCAAAGAACTGAAGACACAACAGTCCGTCCACTTGGCGAATCAGTCTGAAAACTACATATGTCACTGGCATTGTGATCAGGCCAGGCCCTTCTTGACATCATCACTTGACCCACTTGACCCGCTGCTGCCAGCCTTGCCCTCTGACCCCAACGATGTCCTTGAACCAAAGCTGCCATCCTTGACCTTCATCTTGTTGAGCTTCTCCATGGTGGAAAGAGTGGGAAGGTCGTTAAGAGGGCCAGAGGTCATCAGGTTCAGGCCTGAAAATTAAAATTCATCCAAATAATTAACCAAAACCACCACAGCTTTGAGTTTTTACATTCAGTCAAGATTTTCTGTTCATAACCTCAGTAAATTTACCTCCATTTTAAGACTCCCTTCTTCATAACACATTTAAGTTCCCCCACTTCAAAGACATAGTATTTTTTTTTTATTATAACGTCAGTAAATTTACCACTAATTTGAGACCTTTTATTCTCAAATAATTTTGTTAGGTCTTACAATTGGGGGGGTGGCAGTATTTCCACTGTAGTCAAAGCATTCAAACTGCCCTTTGCTACAGCAACTTACACTCATCCGCCATGTCCCAGGCATCACGGTCAGCGGCATGATCTCTGACCTGCTCCAACACTGCGTCCAGTTTACACTCCTGCACCTTGTTCCTGTCACAAAGTATATAAAGACAATTGAATGCAGTCGGCAACACACACAATATGCTACATAAATCGGTAACAGATAGAAAAGGTAACGTTTTAAAATCAATAATAAAAAAACAAGAAAGGTTGGTTTAAATCTTGATGTAGAGAATTCAACGCCTATACTGAGCTTAGTTCCTTTCTTTCTCTGTTCATTATTGACATATGTCTGTCCAATAGAAAGACCGTTATATCGACGTACTTGTAAATGTTTCGTTTGGTCTATCAAAAGTTTTATAAATGATCTTCCTTGTTTTTTTTATACAGGAACCACTGTATGACCTCGAGTATCCATTGCGGTCGTGCAGAACTCCGTTTTGATATGAAAATTAAAAATTTGTTGGCACTTATGCAGTTTCAACAATTGACGTTGATGCTGACCTGAGTTGTGGCGACTCCAGCATACAGTGCACCATCTTGACCACCACCTTCTGCAGCACGGCATTGTGGGTACGCACCATGGCGACCAGAGAGTCACGCAGGCTGCTCTGCTTCAGCAACTGCTCGCATGTCTGTAGATGCAGGAACAACGTTAGAAAGCTACCAAAAAATCAAAGGGAATTCGAAGTAAGCAACTTAAAAGGCATATGGCACGGTTATGTCTGTGGATACAGTAACAAAAACGCTCTAAAATGCATGTGGCATGTGCAATATAATAAGAGAATAAATCCAAAAACAAAGCGACCGCCATCTTGTTTTTTGATTGAGACTATGAGAGTATGTGAAATGTTTTGTCTGTAAATACAGTAGCAAGAATGCTCTGTTGTAATACCCAAAAAACAAAAGGAAGTAAGCGCTCTAAAATGCACACGGCATGGGTACTAGAGTATGTGAGAGTTATACAGAACCAGTCTAGTTGGCACCTGAAAGAATAACAAGCATAATTGAAATGAGAAAACCTCAACCACAAGAATTAATTTTTATCCTTAAAAATGTTTAAGATTCTGTTTTAAAACCTCAACAATCTGAGAAAATTGTCTTAAGAAGTGCATTTCAAAACGGCAGTAAATATTAACAGCTATTGTGTTTTCAGCGTAGCAATAGGGTCCGATATTTAGACGAGACAAGTATAATGCCGACGAGTCGAAGACGAGTCGCATTATACTTGTTCGAGTCTAAATATCGGACCCTATTGCTACGCTGAAAACACAATAGCGATTATATAGCTGTTCTAACCTTGATCTGTTGTTCCAATCTTACAAAATGACAGTTTTTGCGTCGATGCGTTGATCTCAGGTTTTGATAGCAGACCCCGTTTCTTATGCGTATTAGTTTTGCGCAGCCGGAGCCACACTGACTTTGGAAAATAACCTTGATTTGACAACACAGCTGTTAAACAGCTTTTTGTTATTTCATTCGTATACAACAAAAAGAAGTTTGAGTTTTTTTAAAAATTTTGAACAAGACTACTTATGAAAAAGACCAAAACACAACATCAACGGAAAACTAGAAACAACTGAAGATCTAGGCAAGAACAAGGGGAGAAGAAGAGAACAGCTGCAGCTATCCGTACAACGCGAGCAGACGACAGCGAAGTTTTCAGTTTGGGTGAATGGTATCGCTTGTCTCGTCATGAAGCGAATTTTTCAACCTCAGTTATAAACGACTGCATGAATGTTAGTGCCATGGGTTGTACATCAATACTTCTGAGGGGAAGTGGGGTATTTACGAGATAAGGAAGTCGGCCATTTTCGTCAATATGCTTTTGGATATTGAGAAAAATGGCCGATTTCCGCAGCATTATGCTTTGATAATCTGGAGAGACCATCCAATCACAGTCCCCGAATTCCCCCACGTGTTCATCAGAATAGCTATATACAGACATCATGATGAATGAACTGCGCCACAGAAATAATCATGTGAGTCACATTCTACCTTTGGGGTTTCAGCAAAGTAGAGTAGAATCTTAGACGCAAGCAGGTAGAGTCGTTCGTCCATTGTTCTGAACGGCAGCTGCAGTATCAGGTCAATCAGTTCTTCCTGTCAACACAAAATATTCATTATCTTTCTTTCTTTCTTTATTTGGTGTTTAACGTCGCTTTCAACCGTTCAAGGTTATATCGCGACGGGGAAAGTGGGGGAAAATGGGATAGATCCACTTGTTAATTGTTTCTTGTTCACAAAAGCACTAATAAAAAAATTGCTCCAGGGGCTTGCAACGTAGTACCTTTCTGGGAGAATGCAAGTTTCCAGTACAAAGGACTTAACATTTCTTACATACTGCTTGACTAAAATCTTTACAAACATTGACTATATTCTATACAAGAAACACTTAACAAGAGTAAAAGGAGAAACAGAATCCGTTAGTCGCCTCTTAGGACATGCTGGGCAGCATCGGGTAAATTCTTCCCCCTAACCCGCGGGGGGTTCATTATTTTTACCTACAACCAGTACAGCACTGTTTCAGGAGACAGTTATATTCTGTGAATAAACACGCATGATATACATACATACAGAATGCACACTGTGCGCTCCATTCAGTCTCACCGAGAAACCAGTAACAATCATCAATCTATGGAAAGGAAACATGAAGATCTCTATGAACTGATCTTAGTAACTTAAACTGCTCCCCCAGAGAGTACACCGAGTTCGGGTATGGTATCTCCTTTAACACACTCATTACCAAAGCCATAGTAATTAATTACTACATAATCAAATCAGCTACTACATAATCAGCTGTGCTTAACATTACGTGTTAAACAGAATTTACGGCAGGGATTTTCTCTATTTGCAAGAGCCAACGTTCAGAACAATTTCTAAGCGGACAGAATTGTATCAGTACAAATTCATGCACAAAGACAGATGCACATGTTAAAGATCCTGAGTTTCCAGCAAAAGTCTGTGTACTTGGAAAGTGCACACAGATACCTAGCACACACACCCTTGGAGACGGCGTCCATGTGGCTGTCATGTAAAAATCGGTGTCGCATGCAAAACTTGCGACCCTGAGAATCTTAACCTCAGAAAAGAAGAAATAGCATCTATCACCAACCCGGCCTTTGCCTCCTGCACAGAAAGATGCTGTCTCCTATGCACTTTCCATGGGAAGTAACTCAGTCTATTTCAAACTTTAAAAAATTGTAGCAAAGCAACCGCGATGAGTTTTCTAAAACTATAAACGCTCAAACCATGCAGGAAGCAGGTTAAAACCGAAAACTATATGAGTCATATTGCATTGTCAGTAATATGAACACAAAATGAAAGTAGGTAGCATGGTGCATAGCGAGCGTTTTCTGGGCGTTTCAGGATCAGCATATGCGTTGATAGCGAGCAATTTTCGGTGCTCTAGGAGACACGGGGTTATGGAAAGGCTCTTACCTGTCTGCAGACGAGGTCAGCATTCTCAATGGCCAGTAACTCGATGGTTTGCAGGGAGAAGCGAAGCGTGTCAGCGTCATTACTGTGGCACAGGTACACCATGGCTTTCACTGCACACCACATGATGGTCAGCATTTTGTTTTGTTTATACAGAAGCACACCCATTGCAAGACTCCTGGTCCATGTAAAACAAATACCCACATCCTTCCATCCACCCCTTGTAAGACCCTGCGATAACCTCCCTCCCCCTCCCCTCCCTCCCCCTCCCCTCCCCCTGTAGGCAATGCTTTTTCCAATTTTCTGTTTATATACTCCGTAAATTTACTTCCATTCTACAAATTCCTCCTTTTGAAGACTTGATTTTCTCTGATTTTTGAAGGTTCTAAACAAGTTCATATAACATCTGTAAATTGACCATCATTTTAAGAATCCTCTTTTTCTAAAGACCTGAATAATTTTCTCATCTTTCTTTCTTTATTTGGTGTTTAACGTCGTTTTCAACCACGAAGGTTATATCGCGACGGGGAAAGGGGGGAGATGGGATAGAGCCACTTGTCAATTGTTTCTTGTTCACAAAAGCACTAATCAAAAATTTGCTCCAGGGGCTTGCAACGTAGTACAATGGAAGAATGCAAGTTTCCAGTACAAAGGACATAACATTTCTTACATACTGCTTGACTAAAATCTTTACAAACATTGACTATATTGTATACAAGAAACACTTAACAAGGGTAAAAAGAGAAACAGAATCCGTTAGTCGCCTCTTACGACATGCTGGGGAGTATCGGGTAAATTCTTCCCCCTAACCCGCGGGGGGGTGAAATTTGCCCTGACGCACAGCAATACCAAAATGCTGTTATACTGTGGCAGTGAAGGGGTTAAGACCTGAATAATTTTCTCAGATTTGTTGGGGTCTCAAAGGGGGTTTCACTGCAGTGCCAACTATCTCGAAAGCATTCTCAATGCACATAAAACCCTGGACAGCTGACTACAACATGATGGGCTGAAACTCCCATGTTCGCTCATGTTTTTGCACGAGTGGGTTTTTAACGTGTTTGACCGTTTTTACCCCGCCATTCAGGCAGTCATACGCCGCTTTTGGGGGATGTAACATGATTATAAAACAAGAAGGAAATTGTCCCTAACAGACCTGGCCCTGGTCGGCTAGCCATGACAGCTCGGACGTCGGCAGTGAAGGCCAGCTCCAGCATAACGGTGGACACAGTTCTCTGACAGGTGATGGTGCCGTCCTGTGCTGCATGGCACAGGTCCTCCAGTCTGGGTACAATGCAGAAATACAAGGGTGGTTAATAACACAGACCTTTTGTGGTTTAAGGTATGTAGCCCTCTCGATCTTGAGGATTGTTTTTTTTTTTACCTCAACCACACACACACACTGACACACACACACAAACCAACTGACACACATACACACACAAACTACACATGCACACACACACACACACACACACACACACACACACACACACACACACATACACAGAAAAACAGACACACACACACTGACACACACACACAAACACACCCCCCCCCCACCACACACACACTGACAACCCCCTCTCCCCACCCCACACACACACTTACACCCCCACCCCACAACACTCACACAAACAATCTCAACACACCCCCTATCAGCAACAACAGCGGACTTGTTCTCCTCAGAGTCAGCGACAATGGTGTAGATGGCGTTGGCCGCTTCCTGCATGGCGCGGGGGGAGGGGGAGTGCAGCACGGCCATCAGCGTCCCGACTCCTCCCGACTCCACAAATGTGTCCTGAGAGATAGATGAAGATATTTAATTTTCCTTTGAGAGTCGAGTCCTTCAGTTGAACCCACTTTTTTAAGACCTCAAAAAAGCTGAGAAAATCAGGTCTTAAAAAGGGGGGAGTCTTAAAATGGAGATAAATTTAACGATGTTATGAATAGAACATTTGATAAATGGCGGTCTTTTGTTTTGAGGTCGACCTACCCCTTTCTAAATTGGGGGAGGGTCTTAAAAAGGGGGTTCCACTGTACTGTCAGAGATTGTAAGAGGTAAAGACTCCGTCCTTTTTAAGACCTGATTTTCTCGGATTTTTGGAGGTATTAAAAGAGGGGTTCCTCTGTACACAACTACTTGCAATGCCTTGAACCTCATTTCCATCCCGCCTCTGTAGCCACCATTCAACCCTGCTTCCATTCACATTTCCATCCCGCCTTTGTAGCCACCATTCAACCCTGCTTCCATTCACATTTTCTCTCACCCACCATGCATGCATGTGCACCACCCCTTCACAGCATACCACTCTTTACCTGACGATGCAACACCTGGTGACGAACGGTTGAGGGAGAACTGAAGGCCCTGAACCAAACGTGGGGTACCATCCAGATTCTCGACCAGAACAGACAGGAGTGGAGGTCCTTTGTTGCTGTCCTAAATGCCAACCGGCAGCAGAATTAATGGGCAGTAAGTAAGTAAGTAAGTAAGTAAGCAACTGACCTGGATGGTGGGGATGGTGAGGATTTCTGACAGGGCCTCCACAGCGTGTTCCTGTGTGACTTCATCCCGCGACATGGCTAGCGACGTCAGCACCTCCAGTCTGGCGATGGATATACAAGTTTTTATAGATTTGTGAAACAAACGGAAGTAAATGCTCTAAATGCATGTGACATGTGCAACAGAGTAAGAGAGAGTTATACGGAAACAATCTCCTGGCACCTGAAGTCAGCACCTCGAGTATGGCGATCGATACACAAGATTTATAGATTTGAGAAACAAAGGAAAGTAAGCACTCGATCTACATGCACATGCAATAGAGTAAGAGAGAGTTATATACGGAAACAATCTCCTGGCACTGGAGAGATAATAACAAGCATTGAAATGAACAAGCGACTTTTATCCTTCAAAGAGGATGATCGCCACAAGCTCCAATATGTTTATCATTCTCCGAGGCACTCTAACTAAAAACAGATTTTTAGTGACAACCTACTGGTTAACTGATTACTTCCCTTTGTTCCTTACATCCTACTGGTTGACTATCCGTTCTGTTAGCAATAACACAAAAATACAGTTAATGACAGCTAGTTTTCTTGGCTCATACAAGGCAGACAGATTGACAGAGAGAGAATTATGGAAACAGAGAAAGACAGACAAATTAAGAGCAACAATAAGTTAAGGAGATGTACATACTCGTGTACACTACATTGGGGTATGCACGTTAAAGATCCCACGATTGACAAAAGGGTCTTTCCTGGCAAAATTGTATAGGCGTAGATAAAAATGTCCACCAAAATACCCGTGTGACCTGGAATGATAGGCCGTGAAAGGTGGATGCAGCGCCTATAGGCTGTTGATCTACTGGCCGATGTGAATGCGTGATATATTGTGTAAAAAATTCCATCTCACACGGCATTGATAGGTAACATGCGCCTTGTGTGGTGAGATACGTGCACGATATAAATCCTTGTAAATAAATAAATAAAATAAAAATACATACCCTCCTTCAGCCACAATGAGGAATTTGTTATCATCACAGGAGGCAGACATGGCTGCCAAGTCACAGGCTGCGATGCGTTTATCTTTTACCCTGGAATAAACCGCAGATTACAGTTACACAGTTAAAGGGGAACAGGTGTTGTTTTTGATTTGTTTTGTTTTAGAATGAATGCTGATCAAAGCTAGCTGTTGAAAATACACACACACACACACACACACACACACACACACACACACACACACACACACACACACACACACACACAGACAGACACACACACACAAACATCTTTTCTTCTCTTCAAGGAGATAGATACATAAAACCAATGTTGAAAACGATTGACTATGCAGACTCACTTTCCGTTTCTTGCAGCATTCATCACCTGTTCGATGTCTCTCTCTTGCACCAAGTACTTTTCAATCAGATCTCCTACCTGTAAAGGCGAGGAAAATAATTCACAAAAGTGTTGATTGGACAATCGATTCCTGCAATTGTCTCATGCTTGACACGAAATCTTCCCAGTGCTGCCTTTGTGTTACTGATATCTTACTGCGAGCACATTTTTTCAGTGTGAGTGTATGTGCCCACGTGTGTTAAAGGCATATGTACTCGATGACTATACACGCTAATTGCTTTACCAACAGCTGGAGACATGCTAAATTAAGTTCCCTGCAAAATATTGTGGTCTAGGACCCCTTCAATGTTGAGATATGTTAATTTTCATTTTGATCTGGATCGTCCTATTTATAGATTTGGCAACACATGTAACGTTGATGCAAGGGAGCTAACACCGCGGCTTTGTTGACATCCTCACTTTTTCAGAGGCTAGAACAAGCTGTAATGCATGTATTATGGTCCGCGCATGGTGACATATCGTCATTATATGGTCTTATGGTGCGTTTGACATCGATTATGGGCAAACTACACTTTGTAAACACGGGAGCGCGTACATATGCCTTTAAGTCTGCATATAAGTATACAGGGTTTCATCTACTAGTGCGCCCTGCGCCATTGGCGCAATATATCTGAAAATGTCCCATCACAATTCCCTTCAGTGCCTCAAAGGGGGCATAGACATTACGTACCACTGCGCCACCAAATGTACACTTTACATAAGATTACACACACACACACACACACACATATATATATACAGAGATAACACGATATAGCGGCTAATTCTCAGATGGCACCATATTGCACCATTTTGCATCTTTGGTCAAAAACGCGTACATGCAATTGACGCCCTTTGCCTTCGACTATGTCCCATCTGAATTTAGTCGAGAGGGACAAATGTCCCATTGCCTTTTTCTCCCAAGCTAAACCCTGAGTTTACAAGCATACATGCCTCTACAATTGTGCATGCCAGTGCATTTCTCATGAATTCTGTTTCAAGCCATGACGTTACAATTTTGACATGTAGAATTATCAACTTTGTCTTGCTTCACTAGGCTGCAAACAATTTCCTTTTAAAGCCTACTGAACTTGTCAAATCCAGGTGCACGGAGCCTCTGGGGCTTTTAGTCATACCTCAGGCAGCTATCCGTTAGAAGAACTACCAAGTTTCATTGACTTGCACCCAAAGAGTCAAGAACTGCAATTTTTTTACGAATTAATTTCGTACTCAGACCCGGCTGGTCTTGACCTATTTTTGGATCTAAATTTAGATCAGGTAGATCACCACATCATGCACAAAAAGACACGTCACTAGCAAACTATGTCAGACGTCATCATGAGTTTGTGTAAAACAAAATGGAGGCCGGAATCACTCAGTTGAATCGAACTCCGACCAAACACCACGTAATAACTAGGTTAATTTATGCACTCGCGTGAACAAGAAACTGTCGAGCTTCACAGATGTCGTCGTTGGGTAGTTTTGGGTTTGTTTTACTACCATAGGAGGATTTTTGAACTGTAAATGCACTCAGCTGCAACAAAAACGCAAAACAAAGGCTGTGAGCTGCACTGTGCCTTTAACTTGCTTCTTTATTGGCGCATTCTTTTTCCTATGGTACACATGAATGATCATAATTTGACTTTAAACTACAATGACTGTAACTTCAGGGAGGGGGGTGTTTGGAATCTTCCTTACCTCTATGCGAAAGTTTTTCAAAAGAACCCAGGACAGACCGCAGGTGAAGAGAAGAACGACCGAGTGAAGCGTGAAGAACACGGCCGTGTAGATGTTGCGAGGCGAGCAGTCCACCTGCATCTGCCAGTCTGTGCAGCCATCGTCCTGAAAACACAAGTCCCATTAACACCCTAAAGAAACAGGGCGGGGATGTAGCTCAGTCGGTAGCGCGCTGGATTTGTATCCAGTTGGCCGCTGTCAGCGTGAGTTCGTCCCCACGTTCGGCGAGAGATTTATTTCTCAGAGTCAACTTTGTGTGCAGACTCTCCTCGGTGTCCGAACACCCCCCGTGTGTACACGCAAGCACAGGACCAAGTGCGCACGAAAAACATCCTGTAATCCATGTCAGAGTTCGGTGGGTTATAGAAACACGAAAATACCCAGCATGCTTCCTCCGAAAGCGGCGTATGGCTGCCTAAATGGCGGGGTAAAAACGGTCATACACGTAAAAGCCGTGGGAGTTTCAGCCCATGAACGAACAAACCGTAAAGAAACAAAAATAATGTGTGGAAAAGCTGCCTGCCCTAGTTTGCAGACACTGACCTTCTGACCCCGAGTCAATGACCGAGATTTCGACTATGAGACCTTTGATGTCTGAGATGAAACTTTTTCCAGATCATAGAAGCAGAAACATGCATATCACTAGAGAGGGAGCGTTCTGTTTCTTTTTAAGCGATGTGTGTACATCTGTACTCTTCCTTAACCCTAGCCATACACAAGGCGATACTGGTCAATAGGGTGCAGGGGTCAAAGTTGAGGAATGCACCTAATAATAGTCCCGAAAGCTCAGTTGGTAGAGCACTGGACTTGTGATCGGAAGGTCGCAGGTTCGAATTCGGGCCGGGATGGACACGGGTCAACTTTATGTGCAGACCCAGAGACGGAAGCCATGTCCCACCCCCGTGTCATCACAATGGCACGTAAAAGACCTTGGTCATTCTGCCATAAGTGCAGGTGGCTGAATACACCTAAACACGCAGACACCTGGGTAGCGCGACTCCATTGCTGCTAGCTTTCCACTGGGAGGAAGCGACCCGAATTTCCCAGCGATGGGACAATAAAGTAAGGAAATGGAAATGGAAATGGAAAGTACCGTAATTTTGTTAACACCTGCATTAATTGCTTCAAACAGCATTAAGCAGTTGCTTAGATTTCAAAAGTGAAGCTGAAGGTTTCATCAATATGATTTTCAATGCAACAGATACTCAAGCAAAGTTTAATCATAAACGTCAAGAGTCGTGCAGTTACACTGATTTGTGTCTCAATTTTAAAGGGATGAAAACTTTAAAAACAAAATAAAACTGCAGTAAAACATTTTACAGTGTATGACTTAAACTCACGGAAATACTCATCCACTCGTAGACAGCAAAGTACAAAGCTGCAGCCAGGCACGCCAAGGTAGCAATCCCTGATCCAAGGCAGAAGGTTTGGCGACTGAAACAAACATCAAATCTGGCTGTCAAACTGAAGATCACCGCTTCATACGCCACCACCTAGTACTACTACCACTTACCTAAATGCCAAGCTTCATACCCTGTGATCAACAACCCAAAAACCTCACCACCATCACTATAACAACAACAGCATAATCATCACATAAATTCGCAACAAATTTGTTTGCAAAAGTAGCTGAAACAAATCCCATATCTTCGCCCCCAAAATCTTTATATTTAGATAAGATTCTCTGCCGTCCAGTGGGAAGTGTTAATTTCAAACCAGCTTACTTATTCAAAGCTTACCAGAACAGTAGAAAACAAAGATAACACATCTAAAATACAAGCAGAACAGTGGGTTTTCTTTGCTTGTTTTTGTTTGAGTTTTTGTTTTACAACCAATCTCAAACAGAGAGTGAAGTAAATATTACACCTAAGTTGCACACATACTCCCTCTAGATACACTGAAGTTTTTGAAACAGAAACACAGTCCACCAACGAGCAAAATTACCCATTAACAAGCAAAGTAGCACATGTTGTTACACCCATATTCATCGAACGCAGAAGAAGAAGAAGAAGAAGTTACACCCATATTGAAACTGTTTCACGTGATAAGGCCAAAAAAAAAAAAGGTCTGTTAACGGTAACATAGGCCAAAAAAATAGGGTCGGTAGGTCGGGATTATTATTTTTTTTTTTCCCTCCAAAAAAACCATATTTTTACGTTATTTTGCAAAAAAAAACCAAGAATTTTTTTTTTTTTTTTCTCCCCCCAAATGCCAAAAAAAAGTCTAGGGTCGCGCGAAAAAAATAGGGTCGGTCGGGTTACCGTAAACAGACCTATTTTTTTTTTGGCCTAACCAAACTTACATGTGTGATGTGTTTCCAACAAATCCACCAAGTCTGGAGTAAGTGGGGACAAGGAGAACTGCCAGAATACAGAATACGGCCAACCAGATCCCTGCATACCAGCGTGTTGTCAACAGCGAGAGTATCATTGCTATGCAGTGGATGTAAATCAGTGCCTGAAATAAAAAGAAGAAGAAATCGGTTTGAAAAAATGACAGCTGGAGTGTATATACTTGCCCAACATTTTTTGTATCATCGATAACACAGAAATGTACAAAAACCTATTAATTTGTTGACAGTTAAGTTGACAACACACAAGGATTGTGCTGCTCTGCAAGTGGCATAATTCATATGTATTCTGGTACAATTGAGCTTTGGTATTAGCATTCCTTTAAGAATGTGCTGCTCTGCAAGTGGCATAATTCATATGTATTCTGGTACAATTGAGCTTTGGTATTAGCATTCCTTTAAGAATGTTTTTATGTCCTCAATCCCCCCCCCCCCCCCCCCCCCCCCGATCTGTACATATGATAATCACCATGTCATCTTTAACACCTGCATAGTTTTATTTCATTTTTTCATTTTCATTTCATTTTCATTACTTTATTGTCCCATCGCTGGGAAATTCGGGTCGCTTCCTCCCAGTGGAAAGCTAGCAGCAACGGAGTCGCGCTACCCAGGTGTCTGCGTGTTTAGGTGTATTCAGCCACCTGCACTTATGGCAGAGTGACCAAGGTCTTTTACGTGCCATTGTGATGACACGGGGGTGGGACATGGCTTCCGTCTCTGGGTCTGCACATAAAGTTGACCCGTCTCCGTCCCGGCCCGAATTCGAACCTGCGACCTTCCGATCACAAGTCCAGTGCTCTACCAACTGAGCTAGCAGACACCAGAGCACTCTAGTACACAGCTTATAATTGCAAACAATAATGTCAAGCACTGTTTAGCCTTGTGGCCCCCCCCCCCCCCCCCCCCCCCCTTCCCCCTTTGTCCCTCCCCCGCTGACTCACATAATAATGAACACACATGCAGGCACATGGACAAACACATAGTTTAACACACAAACCTTAAAGTCTCCAAGCATCTTTTCCCGCCTGTCAAACATCTGGATCTCTTTCTCAAGTGCAACCTTGACACTGGCAGGCTGACCTAGGGCACTGAGGTCAGACGTCAAACTGCTGTTGAGTGACTGAATTTCCATCAGCACCTGAGATACAAAAGAACACTCATAAGGATTAAGACTGCATGCAGCTACCTGCTTCTGCCTCAAAGAAACACAATAACAAAATTTGCACAATAATTTCTTTATGTTACAAAGAATTAAACAATTTTCATTATTTTGTTTTCTCAAATTGATCGCAGGCTTTCTTGTGAAGTAAGTATAAGCAATTATAGGTTGAAACCCAATGGAAAAAAAGACAATGTGCGCAGCCCACTTTTATGTTATGCTGTTGCATTGTTTAGTTTTGAACCATTGATTTCTTTCAAATACTTTTTCAAATTTTGTTTAAGAAACATTATCTTAGAACTTCCAAAGTTACAATTCTTTAATCAAGAACGATACAAACATTCATACCTTTCACTAGTAGATCTTTACGACATCTGAGAAGCTCTTGCAAGATCATATCTGCGAGTCATGCTCTTTGTTATGCTTCGAAAGTAGCGAGAACTATATGAACTTTGGCCTTATTCTTCTTCTTCTGCGTTCGTGGGCTGAAACTCCCACGTACACTCGTGTTTTTGCACCAGTGGAATTTTACGTGTATGACCGTTTTTACCCCGCCATTTAGGCAGCCATACGCCGCTTTCGGAGGAAGCATGCTGGATATTTTCGTGTTTCTATAACCCACCGAACTCTGACATGGATTACAGGATCTTTTCTGTGCGCACTTGGTCTTGTGCTTGCGTGTACACACGAAGGGGGATAAGCCACTTAAGCAGGTCCGCACATAAGTTGACCTGGGAGGTCGGAAAAATCTCCACACTTAACCCACCAGGCGGCCGCGACCAGAATTCAAACCCTCGACCTTCCGATTAAGAGGCCGACGTCTTACCACCCCGCCCGTCGCATCTTTGGCCTTATGATTCATGGCTCTCGCAAGATACAACAAGCTTTGAAGTTAGCGAGAACTTGGAATACCAATAGGGTCTATTGTCATTACAGTGGTCCGGGAACATAGAAGAAGAAGAAGAAGTCATTACAGTGGTACTTGCCATGTATAGCCCCTCTGATGAAAGGACACCTCCCTTAAAAGAACACTTTAAGTTGTCCCTTTTTATATTTAGTCAAGTTTTGACTAAATATTTTAACGTAGAGGGGGGAATCGAGACGAGGGTCGTGGTGTATGTGTGTGTGTGTGTGTGTGTGTGTGTCTGTGTGTGTGTGTAGAGCGATTCAGACTAAACTACTGGACCGATCTTTATGAAATTTGACATGAGAGTTCCTGGGTATGAAATCCCCGAACGTTTTTTTCATTTTTTTGATAAATGTCTTTGATGACGTCATATCCGGCTTTTCGTGAAAGTTGAGGCGGCACTGTCACGCCCTCATTTTTCAACCAAATTGGTTGAAATTTTGGTCAAGTAATCTTCGACGAAGCCCGGGGTTCGGTATTGCATTTCAGCGTGGTGGCTTAAAAAATAATTAATGACTTTGGTCATTAAAAATCGGAAAATTTAAAAAAAAAATAAAAATTTATAAAACGATCCAAATTTACGTTTATTTTATTCTCCATCATTTGCTGATTCCAAAAACATATAAATATGTTATATTCGAATTAAAAACAAGCTCTGAAAATTAAATATATAAAAATTATTATCAAAATTAAATTGTCCAAATCAATTTAAAAACACTTTCATCTTATTCCTTGTCGGTTCCTGATTCCAAAAACATATAGATATGATATGTTTGGATTAAAAACACGCTCAGAAAGTTAAAACAAAGAGAGGTACAGAAAAGCGTGCTATCCTTCTTAGCGCAACTACTACCCCGCTCTTCTTGTCAATTTCACTGCCTTTGCCATGAGCGGTGGCCTGACGATGCTACGAGTAAAATGGCATTGCGTTCAGTTTCATTCTGTGAGTTCGACAGCTACTTGACTAAATATTGTATTTTCGCCTTACGCGACTTGTTCTTTTATATATCTACCACATTATACCTGTCATGACAGGCCACCTGCAATGTGGAGACACTTTTGACTGGTCCTAAGGGTACCCTTTCATCGCAGGTACCACTGTACTAAAAGTTAACTTACGCCTTTTGATTTTCCCATGGGAATCATGGTGACCACAGCATTGTCAGTGATGTTGTAGTCACTGACGGGGAAGGCGTCACGCATGACCTGTCCGTTGTAACGCAGGCGGAACTGGTGGTCATCCTTCCCCAGCTCGTATAGAATGTGCAGAAGATGACCGCGGATGCGAGCGACCTTGTCTCCTGGCGAAACGCTCACGAGGAACGTCTTCAGCTATAATTGTAAGCAGATGTCATGTTTTAGTGTGAACATACACATTTCATAAAACTGCACATTTGATTTTCATTTGCCATCTTAAAATGGAGTGCCTGCCTCATACCCTTTTTACCCAAGAATTATGGACAAGTATGTCTACTCTAAAACACTCTGTCATTGTCACTGAATTACCAAGCATCTATCTCTATCAGTATCACATGTCCACATGACATATAGATGCATGACAAACACCAGCAGCAGTAGTTAAACACTAACGTTTGTTTTAAGCAAAGTTTATATATTTTCCTTTTCAGGTGACATTTTCTTTGAAGCACTGATTGTTTTGATCATATACAATTGTTGCAATTATACCTCAAGAATCTCAAATTTTGCTGCTGCAAGTTATCAGAACTTGAAAACGAAGGGAAACCAAGCCTGAATGTTTTTACTGAAAGAAAATTATACTGAACCAGAATAATCTTGACTGAGAAAATCAATCCAGTCTGTAAACCCCCATTGGACTGCTAATTGTTAACAGAGAGAGAGTTCATTTTGGACACCAAAGCTTTAATCATTTCAGTATTGATGAATATAATAAAGGTAACTATGAGAGAGAGAGAGAGAGAGAGAGAGAGAGAGAGAGAGAGAGAGAGAGAGAGAGAGAGAGAGAGAGAGAGAGAGAGAGAAAGAGAGAGAGAGAGAGAGAGAGAGAGAGAGAGAGAGAGAGCTACTGAACCGAAACGAAAGAAACGCGAACTCTCCTCCGAGTCCTCGTTAATTAACATTCATTTCACATTGAAAATTAACATGACGCCATTTTCCGCAATAACTAAATGACAACCAATAAGCAAAATTATAACACACTTACAGGAAAGGCCTTGTTTTTCACGTAGACCAACATTTTGAGAAGACTTGGACCAGTTCCAACTAACTTGGGGCCATATTTGTTGTCGCAAATTCCAAGGAAGTGCCCAAGGGAGACCAATCTGAATGCTTTTCCAGATGTTGGTAACTGGGTTATCTCGTACAGGTGCGTGTGCATTTTAGAAGAAGAAGAAGACGAAGAGAGAGAGAGAGAGAGAGAGAGAGAGAGAGAGAGAGAGAGATGATTATTCCGGGAGGTCATGATGTTTTAAACATTATAGGTTTGCGGCAAGGGAAAAGTAACCTTGGCATCAAACATTCATGAATGTCTGTGTGAATTTTGTTTTGTTTTTTTGTTTAGGACAATCAGGGTGTCGCAAATGTGAGTTGCTTTTTATAATGCTTTGAATAATATGAATAGTCGTATGTATAAGTCTTCACTTGAAGAATGATCTCAGTAATTTTCTTTCAGTTTACTGACCTGAAATAACAAATTTCAGAGAACGGTAAGGTATACCCCAGACTGAATAGGGAAGACCTGTATAGTTTCAAGATGGTCTTATTAGTACCTTCTCGCAATGAATCTTGCCATATATATGCTTGTATAAATAAATTCAGAGAGTTAATTTGATGTTAGACTTAGAGTGTACATATGAATCGTATCTTGCACGTATTGTGGTATGGAGAAGCTATATATGTTACAGTAAATTCATCAAACCAGTAAATTTGTAAATTTACTGAAATTTTCAGTAAATTTGTAAATTTCCTGGGTGTCAAACTCAGTAAATTTGTAAATTTCCTGAATTTTTCAGTAAATTGGTAAATTTACGGAGTGAATTTACAAATTGACTGGTTTGATGAATTTACTGTAACATATATCGTTTCGCTATTTTCCCCCCAAAGCGACAAGTAACCGGACGAAGCCGACGAGATGTCTCGATATATCTGTTGTTGTTTCTCTCCCCCCTCTCCACCTTATTTTGTGTCTGTGTATATGCCGGTGTGTGTGTGTGTGTGTGTGTGCGCGGCGCGTGCGCCGCGTGCCGCATGCGGTGTATGTGGGTATGTTTGCGTGTGTGTGTGTTCGATGGATCTAAAAATATTATTTTAAAAACTTGGATGAACTCACTGCCTTCGTGCAACTGACATATGCGCACTGCAACAGCTGGCGTCGAACTGCAACGGTGTGTCAGAGCGTGTCAGTTGCACATGACATGCTATGCATTGCGTGCAGGTAAAACTGTGCGATGTAGACATAACCTAATTTCCACTGACAGACGCATCGTCTAGCGGCACCAGTCACGCTAGCTGTGTCATATTTACTGACGTTCTATAGATACACAGCTGGTACTCGAAGGATGCTTGTATGTTAAGTGAAATTGTAGGTGTGTTGGTAAAAGTACAGGCACACGATTTGACGTTGATTGGTGTGAAATGAAGTGAGTAATGGGGAGGTTTTTTTTTATGAAGGTGGGGAGGAGTTATTAATTAAGATGAAAATGCCGTTTTGCGTCGTACGTGTGCCGTGTGTGTGTGTGTGTGTGTGTTTGTGTGTGTGTGTTCGTGTGTGTTCGTGTGTTCGTGTGTGTGTCAGTGTGTGTGTGTGTGTCAGTGTGTGCCGGCAGTGTCACCGT
>NC_090254.1:9587597-9629931 GCF_037325665.1 Littorina saxatilis | reverse complement strand
TGCATGTTTACACATTGCGCAATGCCCCCCCTCCCCCCCCCCCCCCGACCTTCTACCCGTCATCGCATCTTAGCTATATAGTGCCAGAATTTTGATTCCTGAACCAATAGCTTGTAAAACGGTATTGTATTGTAGTTTGTAAGTGAACTCTTTGAATCCCGCGGTCTATGAATAGTGTTGATTGTATTTTACCTACCAACGCAGAAGGAGTCTATGTCGACCAAAGAGTGGGTGGATTACCTGCAGGATGATTTCCTGAAGGCGTTTTCCCTGTACACGGGAAATAAACCCGGGTGCATTTCCTGTAGCGTTTCGCCGATCTCTCTTAAAGCCATATGTACTCGATGACTATACACGCTAATTGCTTTACCAACAGCTGGAGACAGACTAAATTAAGTTCCCTGCAAAATATTGTGGTCTAGGACCCCTTAAATGTTGAGATATTTGAATTTTCATTTTGATCTGGATCGTCCTATTTATAGATTTGGCAACACATGTAACGTTGATGCAAGGGAGAGAACACCGCGGCTTTGTTGACATCCTCACTTTTTCAGAGGCTAGAACAAGCTGTAATGCATGTCCGCGCATGGTGACGTATCGTCATTATATGGTCTTATGGTGCGTTTGACATCGATTGTGGGCAAACTACACTTTGTAAACACGGGAGTGCGTTAGTATGCCTTTAAAGTCACGTGATGCTTAGCCGGACATCGGTAGAATTAATTTGATGTTTTCGATCTGTTTTGGTATTTTATAGGAGTTCTATTCCGTTGTGCTATTTTTTTTATTGAAAAAAAGTTCAAATCAATAACTAATTGAAAGAAAACGCAGGTGAAATAAACACACCCCTTATCAGAATGACCCCTCAACAGCATCGGCAGCGGCTATGCGCTTGGCACGAGATTGAACGGTATCGTTGACTTTCCTACAGGGAATCCACCCGAGTTTATTCCCTGTATAAATTAAAAACTTTGAAAGGCTACAGGTAGTCCACCCACGTTTGGTCAACATGGACCCCTTCAGCCCTTCAAACTGTACATGTAGTTCAGTGTGTTCAGTTGTGAACGTGCGCGCCAGTGTGTGTGTGTGTGTGTGTGTGTGTGTGTGTGTGTGTTCGCCGGTGCGTGCGTGCGTTCGTGCGTGCGTGTGTGTGTATGTGTGTGTGTGTGTGTTTGTGTGTGTGTGTATATGTGTGTATGTGTGTTAGTGTGAGTGTGTGTGTGTGTGGGTGTGTGTTCTCAGTCTTCAATTTTTATGATTATTATCACGATTATCTGCTGTCGAATAATCTGTTCCCAGACGTGACAACAAAATACCAAAAGAAAGTGTAGAGATGATAGACATCCAACGGCCATGACGTTATATGAATTATTACAAAAACAGAAAAACAGAAATTAGTACGCTGATGTCGATCGAGTGCGTCTGATGTTGGTTCCACTGATACGTATAAACATTCACAGGAACATTTCTTCACTTGGTTAATTCATGTGCGCCGGAAGCATGGGTGCAAAAATGTCAAATGCGACTTTGCGGTACAGTCGTTTACCTTTGCCCTAGTTTCGTGTGCTTGTATGTATGTATGTGTGTGTGTGTGTGTGCGTGTGTGTGTGTGTGTGTGTGCGTGCGTGCGTGCGTGCGTGCGTGCCTGTGTGTGCGTGTGTGTGCGTGCCGTGCGCGCGCGCGTGTGTGTGTATGTAGTGTGTGCGTGCGTGCACGGGTGTGAGTGTGTGTGTGTGTGGCGCGCACACGCGGGCCATGGGGCGATGTTGTTCCTCAGAGGGTGATTGTGAAACTGGGTGGGTCAGAGCGGTACTGTCAGGGGTGGTGGTGAAAGTAAGTAAGAAGAATATATTCACCAAGAAGTGTGGGCATACTTGTTTGCAAGTCTGAATGTGCTTGCACTCAGTTTGCTCAGCCATGTTAGCTTTGCACCCCCGTTTTCTGTAGTTGGAAAGGTGCACGGGTACACGGGCGGATTTCAGCCGCTATATGACATCATGGATGCCAGCAGAGACTGTAGAGTACACTACAGTCTCTGATGCCAGTGTGCCCTGAGCACAGGCACATGTACCGAAGTAGCTGACGTTTGGTCTAAAACAAGAGGTTGTTCGGCAAATTAAGTGTCTTGTGACACAATATAAGTAAACAATTAGGGCATAAGTTCAAACTGATGAGCTAAGTTTCTAACGTGGCCAAAGCAAATACAGAATTGCGTGAACGAAAATGGTGGTGGGCGTTACGACATTAACATGCAATACAGTGATGATAAGACGAATCAGTGATAGCCGGGGGGTGGGGGTGGGGGTGTTTGTTGGTTGGCTGTTGGTGTGGCCGGTTTGGGGGATTTCAGGGGCGGAGCAGTTAAGCCGGGGGGGGGGGGGGGGGGGGGGGGGGGTTACAACCTGTGGTCCAGGGGTAGACCCCTTGTGGGGTACATAGGCAAGGCCCTGTTGGGGGGTCTGGGGGGCGAATCCCCCCTTTTATGAACAATTTATGGCTTATCCTTGATTTTAAACATGATCAACTGGTGTCAGCAGCCACTCATTATTTCTTTTAAAGTTAGTATTAAATCTTTTTTTTTTGACAGCCGGGGAGGGGAGGGGGGTGTTTCGGAACCCCTGTAACCACCCCCCTAATCCGCTCCTGGATTTTGTGTGTGTCAGCGGTGTGTTTCGCTTTTGATACCACACAGTTTTGATTTACGTTTAAAAAAACGTTCTAAAACGACACTTTAAAGAAAACTTCCCCGGAAACAGGATGTGTCCAATCGCTCCAAAACTTACGACATGGGAGAACTTGTTTAGCGAAGGTGAGCAGGCAGACTGCAGTCAGTGACAGGTAGGACAAAAACTGACACCCCCCAAGAACGCTGAAATGAATTGATTAGGCCCGGCGCTCACCTATGTAATTTCAGCAGGACAGACGACGCACTGTAGATTATTACAGCCCGCTGCACGCTGCATGAAAAGAAAACATGCCTAGTACTCGTCATAATCCCAACCGCGGCATCAATAATCTGCAGTGCGTCGTCTGTGCCGCTGACTCTGCGCAGGTATATTCTGCCCATAAGCACTTCGAATTCGTGTACCGTGCCTATGCTCGTTCTACCTTGCTTCTAAATCCGCAATGCGTAAGTGTGTGTGCGTGTGCATTCGCTGTCTGATCCCTTTTTTTCTGTTTTTCTCTTACCTGTGTGTCTGACTGTTTCTGGCGAGAAGGAAAAGGTGTGTCAGTGTGCTGGTGTGGAAGGGGGGGGGGGTTGGGGGTGGGAGGGGGTGGGCCTAAAGCCGGGAGCAGCTCACAGCATACTAGCTTTTCACACGAAGCCGGCGGTGTGGGAGTTTAAAGCTTACCTGTAAAGTGTTGTACCACCTGTGAACCTCTCTCTGTCTCTCTCTCTATATCTCTCTCTCTCTCTCTCTCTGTCAGTCTCTCTCTCTCTTTCTCTCGTTTCTCTCTCTCTCTCTTTCTCTCTCTCTCTCTGTCAGTCTCTCTCTCTCTCTCTGTCTCTCTCTCTCTCTCTCTCTGTCAGTCTCTCTCTCTCTCTCTCTCTGTCTCTCTCTCTCTCTCTCTCTCTGTCAGTCTCTCTCTCTCTCTCTCTCTCTCTGTCTCTCTCTCTCCCTCTCTCTGTCAGTCTCTCTCTCTCTCTCTCTGTCTCTCTCTCTCTCTCTCTCTCTCTCTCTCTCTCTCTCTCAGTCTCTGTCTCTGTCAGTCTCTCTCTCTCTCTGTCAGTCTTTCTCAGTCTCTCTCTCTCTCTCTGTCAGTCTTTCTCAGTCTCTCTCTGTCAGTCTCTCTCTGTCAGTCTCTCTCAGTCTCTCTCTCTCTCTCTCTCTCTCTCTCTAGTAATACTGTACAGGGCCGGACCCAGGGGGGGGGGGGGGGGGTTCCAGGGATTCCGGACCCCCCCCCCCCCCTGGAAAAAGCATGTACCTTGCTTTGAGTGTGTTTAAAAAAAAAAAAAAAATTTTTAAATAAATTTTGTGTGTGTCTCTAACAAATTTTATTCAATGTGAAATCCGATGAGAAAAAGGTACCCCCCCCCCCCCCCCACAATGCTGCTCTTAACCCTCAAAACAAGGCCCAGAATGCACCAGATTGCACAGATTTTAACCGTTTTTCAAAAATTTTCCGGGGGAGCATGCCCCCGGATCTCCCTAGTTCGCGCGCAGGCGCGCGCTTGTGGCTTCGCCACTTCGCTGATTTGCCCCCCCCAAAAAAAAAGGAGGAACCCCCCCCCCCTTACAACTCATTCGGTCTGGCCCTGCAGACTGTATGATTGCGATTGACAATTGTCCTTTTATTGTCTTTATGTTTATGTCTTAGTTTAGCAGGGACAGATTGTAAGACAAGGCGTGAGCCTAACATCTCCATCCTTGAGTAATAAAGTTCGTTCGTTCGTTCGTTCGTTCTCAATCTCTCTCTCTATCTCTCTGTCAGGCTCTCTCTCAGTCTCTCTATCTCTCTCTCAGTCTCTCTCTCTCTCTCTCTCTCTCTCTCTCTCTCTCTCTCTCTCTCTCTCTCTCTCTCAATCTCTCTTTCTATCTCTCTGTCAACCTCTCTCTCTCTCAGTCTCTCTATGATACGTTACATATACGACGCTTAATATTTGTGTATGATATGTAATGTGTAAATATTCATAATTATGTTGTTGTTTTTCTCCACCTTTTTTCTCTACGTGAATGTCCGTGTAAATTATGTGATTAGATTAGTCCCCTCTCTGGGCGAGGGCTGGTTGAAAAAAAAGCTCTTTGTATTGCTTATGCCACAACCCTCGAAAAATAAATTTGATTTGATTTGATTTGATCTCTCTTTCTCTGCTTCTCTTTCTCTCTCTCGGTCAGTCTCTCTCTGCCACTGATTCAAGTTTTGGGACTCTGTGTTGAGTCTACTTTGTGTCCCATGCAAAACGAGTTTTTAATATCCTCGCTATTCATACCTGGCTGCCATTGCTATTTGTTAAAAAGCTTGTTGAAGCCAGTCGACAAATATAAAGTTTTTTTTAGTGCACTCAGGCTGCTCAGTTAAAGGCACAGTGCGCCTCCCGTAAACCATCACAGATACTGTCAGGCTTTTACACACAGTACAAACACCCTTCCATTTGAACGCTCACCAAACGGTGCCCTACGTAAAGACCGAGCAATTTTCAAAGACTTAATTTTGCCGATTGTCTCAGTAGACAATCGGACAGTGGTGCGTTTTGGCGCTAGACCTTCCTTTTAACATCTAAATAATAAATTGACAGCTTGTTACACAAACATTCTTAAATCATAAAAGAATTCTTTTTTCATCAAGACAAGATGGTCAGTACAATTCGAAGTTTTGAAAGTTTGAAAAAAGAAACGCCCGGAAGCAGGGTCACGCAAGGTCGTGGTTCTCGTAGCAGACGACGGTTTATGCCTATCGCCAGTTCCTCTGAACAGTCAAAAGCCATCGCGAGAGTTCTTGTGAACCACAGCCGTTTGTTTCGTGCATAGTCAGAGGTACATAATAACGTGCTATTGCAGATAAGCTCACAGCGAGTCGCATTCAAATTACTAACTGACGACTGCATTGTGAAAAAGGGAAACTGGATCACACGGGTTCACGATGGCTCCACGCAAAAATAAATTCTTTGAAGATTGCTCGCTCTTTACGGAGTGCACCTAGGATGTTCTCAAGCGGTGAGTGTTTCAATGAAAGGGTGTTTGTACTGTGTGTAAAAGCCTGACAGTATCTGTGATGGTTTACGGGAGGCTTACTGTGCCTTTAAACTGTCACCGAGGCCGCGGTCACACCTGACTGCACATCCGTCGCACGGCCCGACTGAGGCCGCTAAAGTTCAACGGCCGACCCTGAAATATTTTAACTATCACCGAAGCTCCGGCATCGGTTTTACCCAGTACTGCCACCACCACCACCACCACCACTGCCGCCATCACTGACTACAACCACCACCCCCCCCCCCCCCTCAGTGCAATAAACCAGTGACGTCACCCAACACACACTCGCTGTTAGCTGTTATATCGCGCTCTCCCTCCTTCTCTCACCGTAAAGGAATTGTTTGAGGAAGCTAGCAGCACACAGCCGACTCACTGAATCAGCAGGCTCATCCTCCCGTCTTATTCACGAGTCCTGGAAGTGGAACAACAACAACGAATTCCTCCTTCGTTACCTGTTCGCTGTGCTTGCGCGTTGAACGTCTTCCAACTTGGTGTGCAGTGCAGTGCTTGTTGCTAAACGTGTTTCTGCTCGATTAAAGCTGGTCAGTGTTTCTGTTTGCTCAAAGTTGATCGGTGCTTTTACGGCCGGTTTGCTAAAAGTTAGTCAGTATATTATTTCTGTGTGTTTAAAAGTAGATTGAGGAAGAGAAGGAGGAATACAAGTTTGAGCCATGGCATCGGGGGATGTTGAAGAGATACAACTGCGTCGCTACGATAGCAGCCAGCAATGGGGATTCCGTATGCAAGGAGGATCGGAACAAAACATGCCCCTCTACATTGCGCACGTAGGTACCTGTAGAATTAGTCTGGTCCGCTGTTACTGTTGAAATGCTGTTATTGCGTGTTCTCTAACTATTTGATTGCTTTACCGTTTTCACCAATAGTAGCACCTACCTCCAAATGTACATAGAACTTAACTGTTCTTATCATCAGAGTCATTTTCACGCATCATCGGTCATAAGTTTTAATCAGCAGCTTTTGCCTTTCACCAAAAGTAGTAGCTTTCACCTTTCACAGTAACTGTAGCACGTACCTTTTACTCATCGACAAAACAAGAACCTTTCACTACCACATTTCAAACATCACCAAAACTAAAAACCTTTCATTCATCACCAAACGTAGAACCGTTTACTCATATTGCGTTCAGACCGGGTAAAGACCATTTAGGCAGCACAGTCGGTTGCACTTCAGTCTGAGTATAATCATACTGGACGGTCCGGTAGCTCAGTTGGTAGAGCACTGGACTTGTGATCGAAAGGTCGCAGGTTCGAATTCGGGCCGGGACGGACACGGGTCAACTTTATGTGCAGACCCAGAGACGGAAGCCATGTCCCACCCCCGTGTCATCACAATGGCACGTAAAAGACCTTGGTCATTCTGCCAAAGTGCAGGTGGCTGAATACACCTATAAACACGCAGACACCTGGGTAGCGCGACTCCGTTGCTGCTAGCTTTCCACTGGGAGGAAGCGACCCGAATTTCCCAGCGATGGGACAATAAAGTAATGAAAATGAAAAAAATGAAAATGAAATGAAAATATATCCCCCTCTTCCTCGTCGTCGTCATCCTCCTCCTTTTCTTCCTCCTCCTCCTCCTCATCGTCATCCTCAGTCCTCCTCATTATCATCATCGTCGTCATCCTCCTCCTCATCATCGTCGTCATCCTCCTCCTCATCATCGTCGTCATCCTCCTCCTCCTCATCGTCGTCATCCTCCTCCTCATCATCGTCGTCATCTTCCTCCTCCTCCTCATCATCATCCTCAGTCCTCCTCATCATCGTCGTCATCCTCAGTCCTCCTCATTATCATCATAATCGTCATTCTCCTCCTCATCATCATCAGTCCTCCTCATTATCATCATAATCGTCATTCTCCTCCTCCTCATCATCAGTCCTCCTCATTATCATCATAATCGTCATTCTCCTCCTCCTCATCATCATCATCCTCAGTCCTCCTCATTATCATCATCCTCCTCCTCCTCATTATCATCATAATCGTCATCCTCCTCCTCCTCCTCATCATAATCGTCATCCTCCTCCTCCTCATTATCATCATAATCGTCGTCATCCTCCTCCTCCTCATCGTCGTCATCCTCCTCCTCATCATCGTCGTCATCTTCCTCATCAGTTTCCCAATTCACTAACTCTAATTGTGCAACTACCCCTTCTGCACACGGGACACTGAATCCTCACCTGCACATGGACTGTGTGGTACGTCCCTCTGATGAAAGTACATCTTCATCTTAAGAGTGCAAGCAAAGGACACCTTTTACTGTCCGTTTGTTTATTCTGTTTACAAAAGTAACCCTTCCCTTGCCCCGCTGCAATGAAGGCACTTTCTGGATTTGTTCCTTGGGTCTTCTCGGCTGAGTACAGCAATTACTGTAACTGTTTAATTTCATCGTAGGACTGGATTTGATGGATGCCGACTAACTATGCGTCGTTTGTCATGTATCGCTGCGTAAACACTCTTGAATCACGGTAATGAAGGGTCTTGACAGTTCACCCCCCCCCCCACACAGGTAAATGGATGGAAATCTTGCTTCGTCATAGCTTGTTGTACTCCAAAATAACTATAAACTAGGCCTACCATCAGCATGGTATCCGTGCGTGTTTGTTCGTTTTACTGAATATGCTTACTTTAGTTGCTCCGAGAAATAAAGATTGTTGTATTCCAAAATAAACAATTATAACCAGTGTTGCAATTCTTATTACATATTTGTGTCACGCGTCATTCGCTGATCTAATCAGAATTCCACTTACTTTAATTATGTCTAACGTTTTGCCCGACATTGTATCGCTTTGACGCCCACAGCGATGAAACTGCTCTGTCGCCTTGTTTGGAGCGTTTTCAGTCTCCCCACAACTCGCATACAACTCAGTTTGGTCCCAAAGGCAAAGTGACATCTATATATAAACTGTGAAGAAAATGCTTGTTTAGTGCGACCTCAATCTTTGCACAGTTCGCGACACATCTAACGGCTATGGTCCCGAGAATAGCATTCACTGTCAGCAAATTCTTACTTGGTGCGAATCTCGCCATGGACTCTCTCGGCATCTTTAGGTCAGTCGAAGAGGCACGCTTTACTTTTTTCTGTTCATTATCTCAGTATCATTTGTTAGTTCGTCTACTTCAAAGATCAATACATCACCTCACTAGTGAATGTTTTGTTTTGTCTCATTTCAAACGTTCCAATCGCCAGCCTTTCTTGTTCATTTTTCTTATTCTTGCCTTTGGAACTTAAAGCAGTATGTCTGCTTCCGACTTCTTACTTTGTGCGTTTTCAATCTCCCACAATTATTCACAGTACTATTCTGATTTTGGTTTCCAAAACGGCTTGCTTTATGAGCAAATTAGGTTTGTTTGATGTGTTCTCTTTCGCCACATAGTTCGCAATAATCTGATACAGGTCCTGAAAATGGCAATCACTTTAAGCGGCGAATCCTTACTTTGATGTGTTCTGTGATCTGAAAACCGCATTCACTATGAGACACAAAAAATGTGTGGTTGAGGCGTTTACAGTCGTCAAACAGTTCACGATTCTACTGACACTGGTCCTGAACATGACATTCGCTGTCAGCAACCCCTTGTTTGTGTAATCCCGCAGACTGCACTGTTCCTGATTCTATTGGCGTTGGGCCTGAACATGACATTCGCTGTCAGCAACTGCTTTATTTGCTGATTATTTTCAAATTCTGTTTATATGTTAACACTCGAGTGGAGGAAGATCCATTGTGCCATCAGCGATGAAGAGATTGGACCCAAGAGGACCTAAAACGAGTGTATTCGTTTTCTAACTAATACATGTTGTTGTCACGATTTCGGTTTAACCCAGCAACATAATAAAATAAATTCTTCCGTGTAATTTTGACACGGGACTGAGAAATGGTAGTTTTTTTCTTCTTCTTCTAAAAACTAATATATTCATGTGCCTGTTCCTTTCGCATCAGCTGTTTTCGGTTTTTAGTTTGCGTTAGTTGATCTTGCCAAGTCATTACTGCTCTTCTTTGTCTTATTGCCAGACTGTGTTTGAAATGTCACTGGTACAAGCAAGGTGGAATCGGTGTGCAAAACAACGCGAGAGAAAAGGGGAATGAAGAAGAAAAGGAAGGGCCGAGACGAAAATCTGGGAGAAAAAGGGCAGTAGGAAAAAGCAAATGAAGGAGACGAAAATCTAAGAGAAAATATAGAGGGCAGTTGAAACTTCTTCTTCTTCTTCTTCTTCGTTCGTGGGCTGAAACTCCCACGTACACTCGTGTTTTTTTTTTGCACGAGTGGAATTTTACGTGTATGGCCGTTTTTTACCCCGCCATTTTTGCAGCCATTCGCCGTTTTCGGAGGAAGCATGCTGGGTATTTTTGTGTTTCTATAACCCACCGAACTCTGACATGGATTACAGGATCTTTTTCGTGCGCACTTGGTCTTGTGCTTGCGTGTACACACGGGGGGTGTTCGGACACCGAGGAGAGTCTGCATACAAAGTTGACTCTGAGAAATAAATCTCTCGCCGAACGTGGGGACGAACACACGCTGACAGCGGCCAACTGGATACAAATCCAGCGCGCTACCGACTGAGCGACATCCCTGCCCTTAGTTGAAACAAAATTAAGGAGATGAAAATTGCTAAGTAAAATAGAAGTTTGAAGAACAACCCCCCCCCCCCCCAAAAAAAAAATGCATGAGACAAACCTCTGAAAAAAATAGGGCAATGTAAAAAACAAAACACAAGAGAAGAGGATCTGAAAAAAAAAGCTTTACGAGAAAAATTACAGGAGATGCGAATTTGAGAGGAAAAGGGCAGTATGAAAAATCAAAAGCAGGAGACGAAAGCCTGCGAAAAAAGGGGGGATAAGAAATAAAGAGAATCTGAGATAACAAGAACAGTAGAAATTAATGCAGAAAAGAATCTGAAAGAAAAAAAGGCCAATAAAAAAAAATTAAAAAAAAATTGACTAAATGTAAAAAGAGCAGTATGAAACGAAATGCAAGAGATTAGGACCTGAGACAATCTGAAATCAAAAGGTCAGTAAGAAAAAGAAATTCCTTCGAGGTGGGAAAAACACCCCCGTTGGTCAAAGGGAAATAACCATTCTCACTGCCACCAACTGAGAAGGTTATTTCCCTTTGACACTCTATAAGTCCTTGTAGAATCTTAATCCACCAATAACTCCCTAACCGTGTGTTTGACTGGTCCCAATTTTTGTAAGGACCGTCTCAGGAATGTATAGAACCTGTTCACCAAGTTTGGTGACGATCGGTCCGTTCATTCTTGAGATCTATATGCGAACACAAACACACAAACAAACACATGGACCGAATCCTATACACACCCCTATACCGGGGGTGTAAAAACAATGGAGGAGAGGAGAATCTCAGAACAAGTCGCATAAGGCGAAATAACAACATTTAGTCAAGCTGTCGAACTCACAGATTGAAACTGAACGCACTGCATTTTGTCACCAAGACTGCATACTCGTAGTTTTGTCAGTCCACCGCTCGTGGCAAAGGCAGTGAAATCGACAAGCCAGAATAGTGCGGTAATGGTCGCGCTGAGCGGAATAGCACGCTTTTCTGTATCTCTATTCTTTTTAGCGTACTGAGTTTGTTTTTAATCCAAACATATCATATCTATATATGTTTTTTTGAATCAGGGACCGACAAGGAATAAGATGAAATTGTTTCTAAATCGATTTCGGACAATTAATTCTAATCATAATTTTTATATTTTTAATTTTCAGAGCTTGTTTGTAATCCAAATATAACATATGTATATGTTTTTGGAATCAGAAAATGACGAAGAATAAGATGAAATTGTTTTTGGATCGTTTAAATTTTTTTTTTAATGACAAGTTTCCGATTTTTAATGACCAAATTCATGAATTATTTTTTAAGCCACCAAGCTGAAATGCAATACCAAAGTCCGGCTTTTGTCGAAGATTGTATTGCCAAAATTTCAATCAATTTGATTGAAAAATGAGGGTGTGACAGTGCCGCCTCAACTTTTACAAAAAGCCGGATATGACGTCATCAAAGACATTTATCGAAAAAAACAAAATGTCCGGGGATATCGTTCCCAGGAACTCTCATGTAAAATTTCATAAAGATCGGTCCAGTAGTTTAGTCTGAATCGCTCTACACACACACACACACACAGACAGACACACAGACAGACAGAGCTATTGCTACAACTGACTGCTTCCCACCTGCAGCCACCTCCCAAGGTCACCCAAGCAATCTGAAAAGAGAAACACGGAAAATTCATATCCATCACACCAGACACAAACAATTAGGCGTGTGTCGCAAGATGGAAGTTAGCAGAGTGGAGAGGTGATATTATTTCCAGCGAAAGCAGAGGTTTGCGGAAAAAGGCAGATGTTGAAATGGAAACTGAGAGCTGGACAGGTGCCAGAGCGGAGGAGCATCGCTTCTTCAAAGTTCCGACCGTCTTATCATCTTCAGGAATGTTCTGCCGGCGCATGACACGTGGTGCCATAGCCGCTTAATTTGGAGGTGGTTGTTTCTGCTGTAATGATTTCTCTTCTTGAGTTCCGTTGACATTTCTCTGCAGAAGTGAAAATTTGGCGCCGGTGCGTGTGTGTGTGTGTGTGTGTGTGTGTGTGTGTCAGTGTGTGTATGTGTGTTTGTATAGGTGTGTGTGTGTGTGTTATAAGGGTGTGTGTGTGTGTGTGTGTGTGTGGTGTGTGTCAGTGTGTGTGTGTGTGTGTGTGTGGGGGGGGTTACTCTGTCAGCGCAAGCCGGTTTTGTGACACAGCGGCAGTCAATGACAAACTAATGCATTTGGTTAAAACAAATTACTACCGTCATGTAAGATGATAAGCATATTAGGAATCAATTAACAAAATACAGCATTCAGTTATGGTTGTGATCTTATCATTATACACACAAAATAATGATTATTTGAGAGATTTTTCACAATTCTCTTTGACACTCACTGACCAATGGTCAAAGTAGTTATTGACGGCCAATACGTTATAACTACTTTGACCTTTGGCCAGTGAGTCAGTGAAACTCAGGCTGTGCCGTGACAGATCATTCTTCTTGGACTCTGGTTGTAGCAATTAAGCGACCACTGTGTGGTTGTTTCGGCATGATGAAAAATCCGTACATGGTGGCGACTTGCGTTTTGTCCTTGTGACCTTCCCTCATCTCGTCACTTCTTACGAGATTCACAATGGCGCTGGAAACATGTTTATCACTGTGGCTAAACTGGGTTAATCAAGACTAGAGCTGCAAAACGGGTGTACCAAAATACTGGATCGGCTTCGGGATGCGCTTGTGAAGAAAAGTAGTCTATGAATTTTTTTCTCGTCGTATTATCTTTTTCCACTGAGCGTACTGACTGTATTATAGACAAAGCAGGCGTACAAAATACGGCGAAATCGTATGGGTTCCCAGGTCTGTTGACCCTTTCTTGGTAGGTTGGTTGTCTGATAAAGGAGGGCGTCGCCATTCGGAGGTTAGTCACAGTGTGAAACACATCCGTGCCCAACTGTTTTCCATGTTCCGCATAGAGGCCGCTATAGCAGGGACCTATATTAGGTCTATGGCTATAGTGAGCAAGGCAGTAGATTTGGTTTGCCTTCCTCTGTCCAGTATAAAAAAAAACAGCACCCAAAATCCAAGCCCTGTGTAACGCCCTTATTAATGTATTGTTTATTTATAGGTGTCTCCAAGTACGGCCTTGGCAAAGCAGGCAAAGCAAATCAGGCAAAGCAAAGCAAAGAAGGCAAAGCAAAGCAGGCGCACATGCACAGTAAGGAAGCCATTCTTGAGCTTGGCAAACCCAATCCACATCATATTTTGGTCTCACTCACAGAAATATCAGGCCATATATTAACTAACTTGTCCATGTATTGGCTTGTTGATGAACATATCTGTTTGCAGGTATCTCTCACATCCAACCGCCTGGACAGGCATAGACAATGGAGACACAATCCTTCCCGTCTATACAATTATATGGGTATTCACACACAAGCAAAATTATCCTTGTTTGCTCAATGGCTGAATGATGGCTGATTTGAACTATAATTACGTGCTTGCAGGTATCGTCCAAGTCGACAACGGACATGGCATTGACAACGGAGACGCCATCCTTGTGAAATAAAAAGCCAGCATATGGGGGTACTCCCACACAAATAACACAAGTCTTGTTTATTCGTTAGCTGATTGATGACTTTTTGAACCATCTGTGATTGCAGGTATCTCCCAAGTCGATAGCGGGAAAGGCAGGAGTACGCAATGGTGACGCCGTTCTTCAGATCGACAAAGCCAGCACACAGGGGTGGTCACACTCACAAGCCAAACAGGCCATAAACCGAGGAGGCAACGAGGTTGACGTGGTCGTTCAGAGGTCAGTACTAAAGGGAATGATTTCCTGCCCCCTCCCTTATACACGCACACAAACAACAACAACAACAACAACAACAACAACAACAACAACAACAACAACAACAACAACAACAAGTTGCCCCACGGTTCGGATTTTCGTTGCTGAAAAAGCAAATGCAGAGACTGTAATGCGTATGCGAAGTCATTTACTCGTAGACCTTGTCCAAAGGCATATTTTCACAGTGTAGAGGTTTTGCAGGAAAAACACCCGGATGGAGAACCGTACGTGGCGGGTGGGGAGAGGGGGGTTGGAGGATGGGTTGGGGTTATAATGCGCAGCGAGTTCTACACGTGACCAATTTGTGCATGCGCAGTCACTCGCTGGTGATGAGGATGCGGGCATACAGGATTTAAAAAAAAAAATTCTTCTTGATTAATATTTCTAGGCCGTATCAACCTCTCATGGTCAGTCTTCAGACGTGTTTTTTTTTCTGTCTCCTGATGGGGCTTAACGGGGAATAGATAAAGCAACTTGTGATAATCTTGGATGGTTTTATTCACTGATTCAGGGGCGTGGAAGCTAAAGAGAGTATAAGCGAGTGTAGGGCATGCACATCTGCCACTCATTTAGCGTTGTCGCCAACAGGACATTCTAGTTGAGCAAGGAGAACCACCTGAGGTTGATGCTTAAACAGGAATCTGATAATCTGACATCTGTCACTCACTGTTTCATTGGGGTGGTCGACACACCAGACATGCCTTCTAAGCACGAAGGAAAGGCGAGGGTGGAGCTTGATGAGCTATTTAGTCATCTGACATCTGTCACCGATAGTTTTAGGGACGAGACATGCCGGTGGATCCCGAAGGAGAAGCGTGGTTGGAGCTGGACATGCCTGTGGGGAAAGAAGGAGAAGCGTGGCTGGATCTTGGCGAGGAATCTAATAATCAGACACCTGTCAATCACTGTTTCAGGGGCGCGATCAACGTGCAGGACATGCCGGCGGAGGAAGGAGGCTCCGCGAGGGTGGAGATGGACGAGGGCAGCATCAACCCCCACATGAACGAGGGCTCCAAGTTCCGCAACGTCAAGCCCAAGTCCTATCGCATGCTGGAGGCGCAGCTGGGAGGGCCGGCCCCACCCTCCGTCCTGGGGAAGAAGAAAGCCCAGCCTGCCCCGCCCCCTGCTGCTGCCGCTGCGGGTCCTCCGGGTGAGTGAGGGCAAGGTTTTTTGTGATTGACGAGGCGTTGGAAAAATTTTCAGAGTTCCCTCGATTTTCAGACTTCAGAAGGAAAGCTATCTTTCTCCAAAATATGTGGGACTCATCTGGAACGATTTCTGACCAACAACACCTTTGTAGAATAAAAGAGCGAAAACCAAATAACAACCAAACCCCCAAAATTCCCGGCCTACCAACCTACATGTACCCCATTTGTGTACGTGGGCCTTGTCAACGGAAACAAACGATTATTTGTTTGCCTACTGCAAGGATTTGAACTCGCTCTTCTTCTTTTTCTGCATTCGTCTGCTGCAACTCCCATGTACACAAGTGGGTTCGAGCGGGCGTTTACATTTATGGCCAGTCTTCCCCGCCATTGGTCAGCATTACTTTGCTTTCTGGGGATGTGTTCTGGCTATTTTGTGTTTCTGTAACAAACCGAACTTTGACATTTGATCAAGGGATATTTTGCGTGTGTAAACTTGGTCTTGTGCTTGCTTGTACACACGAAGGGCATTTGGCATTCGCTGCAGGTCTGCACAGAAGTTGACCTGAGAGATCAGAAAAGTCTCCAACCTTATCCCATTAATTTTTTGATGAATTAATTTCCTAGCGGATACCAATCAATCAATCAATATGAGGCTTATATCGCGCGTATTCCGTGGGTACAGTTCTAAGCGCAGGGATTGTAATTTTTTTTAATGCAATTGATATCGCGCACATATTCAAGGCGCAGGGATTTATTTATGCCGTGTGAGATGGAATTTTGTTTACACAATACATCACGCATTCACATCGGCCAGCAGATCGCAGCCATTTCGGCGCATATCCTACTTTTCACGGCCTATTATTCCAAGTCACACGGGTATTTTGGTGGACATTTTTATCAATGCCTATACAATTTTGCCAGGAAAGACCCTTTTGTCAATCGTGGGATCTTTAACGTGCACACCCCAATGTAGTGTACACGAAGGGACCTCGGATTTTCCGCGTCTCATCCGAAAGACTAGTGGCAATCCAAGCAAGTAATAGTTCTCACTGTGTACAGGAAGCAATCAGAGTGTTGGTTTTTGGTATGTGTTAGACGGGCGCTGTGGCGTGGTGGTAAAACGTCGGCCTCTTAATCGGTAGGTCGTGAGTTCGAATCCCGGCCGCGGCCGCCTGGTGGGTTAAGTGTGGAGATTTTTCCGATCTCCCAGGTCAACTTATGTGGCTTGGTGTGTTTGTTTGTTTGTTTGTTTGCCAAACGCCCAGCGGCCGACCACGAAGGGCCATTCCAGGGCGGTGCTGCTTTGACATATAACGTGCGCCACACACAAGACAGAAGTCGCAGCACAGGCTTCATGTCTCACCCAGTCACATTATTCTGACACCGGACCAACCAGTCCTAGCACTAACCCCATAATGCCAGACGCCAGGCGGAGCAGCCACTAGATTGCCAATTTTAAAGTGTTAGGTATGACCCGGCCGGGGTTCGAACCCACGACCTCCCGATCATCACGGGGCGGACGCCTTACTACCAGGCCAACCGTGCCGGTACTTAATCTTGGATTCTTAGAAATAATAAGCGATGTGTCACCTTGATTTGTAATGAGGGCCCCAAAGGGGGGGTATCATCACGATCACGGGAAGGGAAATTTTTGCTTTCACGATCACAGTTACCTTGATTTTTGTTTTCACGATCACGAACACCAGTGGCAAATCACGGTCACGGTAAAAGTTGCATGTACAGAAAGCACGTGTCAAAGTAAACACAACCACACAGTAATTCGCTCCTCTGGATCTATTGTTTATTCAACACAAAGTGACAACTGTTGCACTTTTTTATAATTATTTTTTGAATTCTCTTTCATACACACATAGAAATACATATCATGATTTGTAATCAGTAACAAGAATGTTGTTTTCATTGGGTTTTTTTTTTCTCTCTCTCTCTCTCTCTGTCTCTCGTTCTCTCTCTCTCTCTCTCTCTCTCTCTCTCTCTCTCTCTCTCTCTCTCTCTCTCTCTCTCTCTCTCTCTCTCTCTCTCTCTCTCTCTACACTCATACACATTCAACTCCCACACCCTCACTCACACACATGAATATATAACTTGCACAATTTCACATTTCCAGAGCTAAATCTTGTAAACCCATTTTCTCAAAAACTATTGGGTGGATTGAAATTAAAGTACATGTATGTGTGATGGGTTTTTTATTTTCAACTTTGCCGTACAATTTGAGGTACACCATCGCCTGGTTCCATGGCCTTGAATAAAAAACAGGAATGCTACAGGCCAAAAACGGTTTTACCTGAAAGAAGCGCGCAGTACCAGTAGCGAAGCCACAAGCCTGAGCCTGCGAAGCAGGCGAGCCAACTAGGGGGGTCCGGGGGCATGCCCCCCCGGAAATTTTGTCAAAAAACGGTTAAAATCTGTGCAATCTGGTGCATTCTGGGCATCATTTTAGGGGTTGTAATAGTGTTGTGATCTTGTTAAAAATCCCATTTTAGCCTCCCCCCACCACCATTCAACACACCTCCAAACTGGTGAAAACAACACTACTGTGCGCTGGCTTCATTGAGACCGGCGCCCGGTCGCGTTGCGCGATATTCACACGGATCGTTTTTGCGGAAATTTTTCAACTTCACCGGAAAAAATTTGACTTTACCGGATTTTGAAAACGGCTTTATCGGATTTCCGGCAATTACCGGAAAAGTAGCATGCCTGACAAAATCCCCAACGAACATGACTTTGATCGTCTTTGACATGAGGATCAAGTGACCCAAACTGGCGCGTCTCCCCGCCATTGTTTCTGAATTTAACCCATTGTTGATATTAAAGTTTACAGGCGCTAAAATAAATCCAAGCTTAATGCAAAGAAGCGACAATTAGAATCTATGCCAAGCGTGTCCACGTTGCTGGGATGAAAAACACATTTCTAGTTTCGGTTTTGGCTAAACGCAGACTCGATCTCGAGCCAGTCGAGGTCACACTGAGCGAGTGACAGCCGGACGTGGCAATGTCGACAATGTCAATGATCTCACTCAAACTCAAAGATCTTGAACAAATTTCAAGATCTTTGCCTACATTCAGAACAGCCTAGAGCAACATAGATCAACATACCTTGGTATTTCGTCTTCAGAAAGACCGACCCGTAGCCTGACCTTTCCACCAAGGAAGGCATTCTCGCCGCCTGCTTTGGTCTGGCTTGAATCCACAAAATATAACAGAAGTTCGATGACAGTACCGCTGCACGCCATTTTTGATCTTCGAATTCGAATTTCACTCAAAACTTTTGCACGAAGCCCTTCCATTGGATGAAGTTTGGTAGACTTTTGCAATTTGCCTTCTGATTGGATCTCTTTTTGTCAGTGTGTAATTGGTTCTTTTAAAGGGAAGCAATCGCTCTCAAAATCATATTTCTGAATGTGTTGTTGCTTCCCTTTCAATCGGGGTTGGCTCCTTACCGAATAGACTAGAGGATCATAGAGTGTAATACAGCTGTGAAAAAATGTACGTTGAAAATAAAATGCTTTGCAATAATGCCCATCACGATCACGAAAACAAATGACGATCACGATCACGAGACTTGATTTTTTTGTCATCACGGATCACGGGCAAAGTCCCATCACGATCACAGAAATGGAAATTTCGGCAATCACGGTCACAGAAAGGTCAAAAAACGCCAATCACGATCACGGTTTTAAACCCTTTGGGGCCCTCTGTAATTGTTCTCCTTTTTATCTTAATTCATTTCTTCTTCTTTTTCTTATAGCGGGAGGAGCAAAACCATCCTCCATTTTTGACCGGAAAAAGCAGGACCGCTCCGATTACTTGCAGTCACAAGGGACGACAATCCAGAAAGCGTACGGACAATCACAATGACACTAAACATTCTCTCCCTTCCTTCCTCGTCTGAAAAATGGCGCGCGTTGAGACAAGGACTTCACGAGCGTCAGAGGCTGGAGAAAATGTCATCTGTACATTCGTCGTGCCCTTCAGCTCTCCACATCATATGTCGAAAGATTGAACAAGAAGAAATACAGTAATCCGCGAAGCAGTAGTGTTGTGATTTCTCATTAAGATGGATCGAACTGCTGTACTTATTGTTTCTTATGATGAACTGTGTGTTCTGTGCGTTTTCGTGTTTGCTGGTTTATAAGTTTGTCTAGTCGCTACTTACAATGGGTCCCCCCGCGGGTTAGGGGGAAGAATTTACCCGATGCTCCCCAGCATGTCGTAAGAGGCGACTAATGGATTCTGTTTCTCTTTTTACCCTTGTTAAATGTTTTTTGTATAGAATATAGTCAATTTTTGTAAAGATTTTAGTCAAGCAGTATGTAAGAAATGTTAAGTCCTTTGTACTGGAAACTTGCATTCTCCCAGTAAGGTAATATATTGTACTACGTTGCAAGCCCCTGGAGCAAATTTTTGATTAGTGCTTTTGTGAACAAGAAACAATTGACAAGTGGCTCTATCCCATCTTCCCCCTTTCCCCGTCGCGATATAACCCTTCGTGGTTGAAAACGACGTTAAACACCAAATAAAGAAAGACTTACAATGGGAGTTATTGGGGAAAGTTGGGGCTCTTTTTGTCTTCCTTCTTTTCATTTTTCCCCGCGTTAAAAACGCAGACCTCTTCCTTCTTTAAATTGAGCAAGTTTATTCCTTTGATCAGCCATTTTCTGTGGCAAATTCTGAAGTCTGAAGCAGACCATTAAATACGCGGTATGAGCATGAAATATGCGGTATCCCTACTACTGCTGTGAAACAATAGGAATCCTCGACAAATCTGTTTTTCTGTATACATTGAACAAGTACAAATAGTGAGTTGTAAAGTCTTGAGAGTCAAAACAAAATGATTGTCGGTGTACAGTTGCACAAAACAAAAGGTGCGTTGTGTAACGTCTTAAGAATCCTGAAATACTGTGTTTATCTGTGTACACTCATTGAACAAGAACACAAATTTGGATGTAAAGTCTCAAAAATCAACCCACCTTGCGTGATAGCAACGGAGTACAGTGCACGGCGCACGGCTTTGTAGTTCGAGAACTACGTTGTAGACCTTTGCAAAGCATTGTAAAATGATAAACATGCTCGTGTATAGACGCATAATATTTGCGATACTTATGTTGTTAACCCTTTTTGATGGACAACGTGTCTGTAACTATGTTCCCATCTGTTTTTCCTCATGACCTTCAGAATTCCAGTTTGTTAAAACGGTTCTTCTTATTTTACAAAAGACTTATTATTTCTACAAGGTTTATGTTTTTATATATATCTTTCTTTCAAAAACAGGATACTTTTTCTTGTTTTATTTGTCAAAATTGCATATCTTTCCCGCATGTTGAACTGTGTTCAGTCTGTGTTATGTGAAAGTTCTTTATGCATACTTTTCCCCACAGCGCTTGGCGGCATTAACATTAGTGTGGTTTGAAATATATATGAACGGTAATGTTTCAGTTACGTTTTGTTTTTCACTGTTTTATGTGCCCTATGTGTGAAGGTAAACTGTAAATTGTGATACACGAGAACTTTTCCTGTCTCTGGCATTAAAAAGACAAATGAAAATCATAATTTATTCATTTTATACATTGTATTTACTCATTTAAAAAAAAACTTATTTTATTGTTTATTTATTTATTTGTGGAATAACCTTACCCTTTCTTACCTTTTTTATATTTAGTCAAGTTTTGACTAAATATTTTAACATCGAGGGGGAATCGAAACGAGGGTCGTGGTGTATGTGCGTGTGTGTGTGCGTGCGTGTGTGTGTCTGTGTGTGTGTGTAGAGCGATTCAGACTAAACTACTAGACCGATCTTTATGAAATTTTAATGAGAGTTCCTGGGTATGAAATCCCCGAACGTTTTTTTTCATTTTTTTGATAAATGTCTTTGATGACGTCACATCCGGCTTTTCGTGAAAGTTGAGGCGGCACTGTCACGCCCTCATTTTTCAACCAAATTGGTTGAAATTTTGGTCAAGTACTCTTCGACGAAGCCCGGGGTTCGGTATTGCATTTCAGCTTGGTGGCTTAAAAATTAATTAATGACTTTGGTCATTAAAAATCTGAAAATTGTAAAAAAAAATAAAAATTTATAAAACGATCCAAATTTACGTTTATCTTATTCTCCATCATTTGCTGATTCCAAAAACATATAAATATGTTATATTCGGATTAAAAACAAGCTCTGAAAATTAAATATATAAAAATTATTATCAAAATTTTTTTTTCGAAATCAATTTAAAAACACTTTCATCTTATTCCTTGTCGGTTCCTGATTCCAAAAATATATAGATATGATATGTTTGGATTAAAAACACGCTCAGAAAGTTAAAACAAAGAGAGGTACAGAAAAGCGTGCTATCCTTCTCAGCGCAACGAATACCCCGCTCTTCTTGTCAATTCCACGTGCACTGCCTTTGCCACGGGCGGTGGAGTGACGATGCTACGAGTATACGGTCTTGCTGCGTTGCGTTGCGTTCAGTTTCATTCTGTGAGTTCGACAGCTACTTGACTAAATATTGTATTTTCGCCTTACGCGACTTGTTCTTTCTTTCGTTATTGATTGATTTATTACAAGTTACAGAAACACATTACACGAAAAAAAGAAAAGGGTAACCGGAGTTTAAACGGATGTCCACAGATTGTTCATGGGAAATCGATATGAATGTTCACCTTTGACATCTTCTTCTTCTTCTGCGTTCGTGGGCTGAAACTCCCACGTACACTCGTGTTTTTTGCACGAGTGGAATTTTACGTGTCTGACCGTTTTTTACCCCGCCATTTAGGCAGCCATACGCCGTTTTCGGAGGAAGCATGCTGGGTAATTTTGTGTTTCTATAACCCACCGAACTCTGACATGGATTACAGGATCTTTTTCGTGCGCACTTGGTCTTGTGCTTGCGTGTACACACGGGGGTGTTCGGACACCGAGGAAAGTCTGCACACAAAGTTGACTCTGAGAAATAAATCTCTCGCCGAACGTGGGGACGAACTCACGCTGACAGCGGCCAACTGGATACAAATCCAGCGCGCTACCGACTGAGCTACACCCCCGCCCTACCTTTGACATCAATTCCTGAGCCTTTGTGTGTCCACAGACCTGCAAAAGTATAAGTTATCCCTTAAACTGATAGGCCAAAAGTATAGATGGTTTCTCACGCATCATTTTCTTCTCATACTCGGGTTTTACGATTTGATTTACAGCAGTTTCTTTGCCATTCTTATACTCTTTTTTTTTAATTTAAATTTTTTTTTATACATTGTGTGTGATTGAAATGTACCTACACAGAACGGATTTTTTTTTTTACTTAACTGATACTGTTCGGGTCGAAAGTTTATCAATAATAAAGAGTGCTGTGGAGACATTTGTATCTCTTTTCTGTTGACTAATTTAATACAAAGGAGAAAGAGAGAGAGAGAGAGAGAGAGAGAGAGAGAGAGAGAGAGAGAGAGAGAGAGAGAGAGAGAGAGAGAGAGAGAGAGATTATCTGTTCATGTGTGCGAGAGAGAGAGTGAGAGAGGGAGAGAGAGAGGGAGAGAGAGAGATATTGTTCATGTGTGTGGGTGTGTGTGAGAGAGAGAGAGATTGTCTGTTCATGTGTGTGTGTGTGTGTGTGTGTGAGAGAGAGAGAGAGAGAGAGAGAGAGAGAGAGAGAGAGAGAGAGAGAGGGAGGGAGAGGGAGATTGTCTGTTCATGTGTGTGTGTGTGTGTGTGTGAAAGAGAGAGAGAGAGAGAGAGAGAGGGAGAGGGAGATTGTCTGTTCATGTGTGTGTGTGTGTGTGTGAAAGAGATAGAGAGAGAGATTGTATGTGTGTGTGTGTGCCGGTGTGTGTGTGTGTGTGTATGTGTGTGTGTGTGTGTGTGGGGGAGAGAAAGAGAGACAGAGAGAGAGAGAGAGAGAGAGAGAGAGAGAGAGAGAGAGAGAGAGAGAGAGAGAGAGAGAGAGAGGCGGGGGAGTGTACACCATTGCGACTCAAGAAATACCACATGCAGTAAAACACTTATTTATTTCCAGTTGTTGTGTAAAAATATTTTGATAATTAGACATATTTATTTCATCTATATTTACGAAGAAACTCAATAGCAACTCTCTCTTGGTCATGATAAACACAGAAGAAATATCTATGAATTCGTTTCATTTGAAACAGGAAAGGAATAACCAGATTTTAATATAATTGTATGCTGTTCAAATCCGCAATAATAGACAACTCAAAAATAGCAATATCTTTTTTCTTTTTCTTCCTGCGTACCTTTAAAAAATATAATATTAAAATAACAAAGACAATACATTCTTTTATTAACAACTAATGCATTAAAAACACTGATCAGCAACAGAGAAAAAAACGCTGGTGTGATCAGGTCAGATGTTATTAGATAATACAACTTAAAAACAAATCTACAAGGTAATTTTTAATATCAGAATATCATTAAAAATGCACTTTTCTTTATATATTTACAGATATTAACACATGCGCCCTTTTAAACAAAAACTGTGACCATGGCATAGTTATTCGTACATCGGTCCCAAGTATTGTTAACTTTTTTTGTTAGAGGGTCTGGACATAAACAAGTGCAACACTGTTTCAAAACCATATCAATCAATCAATCAATCAATAGGAAGCTTATATAGCGCGTATTCCGTGGGTACAGTTCTAAGCGCTTGTCGAAGAGTTGTCAACACAGGACTAATAAAGAAACTAACATCTACAGACGGACACGAACCCTATCACACACTAGCAAACCCTGATAAACATACAACAAACAACTGTTTAACAACAATGTACACATCAATACCTAGGTCCAAACAAAATAATATTAAGCACAAAGAAAACACCTCTCACAGAGCACAGCACAAGAATGTCTTTTGGGGCACAACACATCACGTCGAACATGAAAGTCGCAGCCAGCTACGGGAAGAACTGAGTCTTCAACCTACTCTTGAACGCGTCAAGAGAGGGGCTCTGGCGAAGCTCAAGCGGCAGGGAGTTCCAGACATTTCAAAACCATATGACGTTTAAGTCTAATTTCGTTGTGTTACCACAGTGTACTTATCCCTCTTTAATTGCCATTTTGGTGTGCATAATAATATACCTACATTACATCTCTCCGTTGTATTTTAAGTATTTGTTATTGATAGTTCAGCACAAAAAGAATACATGACCTCGTTGCACCGGCAGACAAGCATAGTTTGTGTGCGTGCAACTTTTTAGATGAAATTCCATGTTCAAGAAAAATTTTGCAAATTAACTCATGTTATGCTACGTATATCTGGCAATAGTATAATTACCTAATGTACAATAAAATCCACCCTGGAATGTATGCGAGAAATTTGCCCATTTTGTTTTGTAAGTGAAAGATGATTTTTAGCATTTTGATATGGAACGTTTAATTTAGGTTTGGCCCCAAAGGGTTTAGAAACCACATTATTGAGCATACACTAAACACAAACACAGTTGAAAACAATGAATAAGAAATGAGTAATGCAAAAATACAAAAAGTATCAAAACGAAACAAAACCTCATCAGGATTGGAAAAACACAAAGCAAAATCAAACACACATTAAAGGCACAGTAAGCCTCCCGTAAACCATCACAGAGCTCCCCGAGCGTCTACATACAGTACAAGCATACTTCCATTTGAACGCTCACCGAACGGGAACATTCTGGCTGCTTTCTGTAGAGCGTGAGAAATTTTCAAAGAATTCATTTTCGTGGACTTGGTCCTCTACAACAATGGCGCCTCGTTTTGGTGCTGGACGGCTGTTATGAATATTCAATACCAGAAATCACGCCCGGACAGTAAGCCTCCTGTAAACCATCACAGATACTGTCAGGCTTTTACACACAGTACAAACACTCTTCCATTTGAACGCTCACCAAACGGAAACATCGTAGGTGCCCTACGTAAAGAGCGAGCAATTTTTAAAGAATTAATTTTGCAGATTGGAAACTCCAGTATTACAAAAACGGATCTCTCAGTCTCTACTTTCAGATACCTATAAACTGGTAAATTGACAAGAACTGATAAATACATTTGGACGATAAATCTAGGTCATTTAAAAAGCGAATGTATACTTGACAACCTCGGCATTTTACCTATTAATTTACTGTACAAATATCAACATAAATGTAACACTTTTCATATTACTAAAAAGACAGTGCCAAAACACTGACATTCGACACATTATATCAGAAAACGCGTGCATTCTCCGACACCACACGTGAAGGTGTCGATTAATTTTGTTTAATACATCTACCTTTTCATTGGACAAAACCTCACATTCATAAAATAACACTGGTTGTATACAGTTTTAAATAAATCCAACTGCACATCAAGGGGTAAATTCTATTTCTTACATTTCCTCAATAAGGCAAACATATCCCTGTTTGCCAAAGGAATCTGCCTTTCCTGGGCCTCCAAAAATGTATTATTACCATTACGTAATGGTACCAAGGAGTGCGGGAGTGTCATAGTGATTAGAGTGCATGCCTCTCCCGCTGGCAGTCGGGGAGAGACCCCCACTTACAAATACCCGAGAGCTCTCTAGGCCACCAAGCTTGAAATGGGTATCCAAATTAAAGCATTATTCCCGTGTCATTTCATTCAAACTTTCTATGCCAGTTAAGGCCGTTCATTTGAATTTCTGGATCGAAGATTTCTTGTACAGGGATCACGTGACCGCCGCTGAAATAAGGGTACCCTCGAAATCAACCGGAGGGAAGGGGTCATTAACAAATCGACGAAAAATTACAATCACAATGAGCAAAACTTTGCAACTTTTACATTTGAGAAGAAAAATGATTGGTACAGGTACTGCCGAAGTTTTATATGCGTGTAACCCCTGGCGTACATTTGCTTGAGTATCATTTACCTTTAAAAAACACATTCTCTACTTTTTTGGGGCTGCACATTTCCACCTGACCAAAATCGTTCATCCTTATTCACATTACTGTACGTTACTTTCATCACTGGAGACAAGTGACTTGTCAAGAGCTTTTCTTTGTGATGTGTAACGAAAGCAATTGAAAGCACAAAAATGAAATCTATTCCTGTGAATGGTCTTCGCGGTAACTTTTGAGATTCTCCATCTCACAGTTTGGACCAACGCTGCTGCAGGTAAGACCGGAACAGGAGGAATGAGCAGAATTGAACTCTGACGATCGATCAGAGACATTGTCACTCGATAGGTCTGCAGAACGATCAGTCAAGTCACAGCAGGCGGAGGAGGAGGCTCCGTTAGTTGATGAAATCATGGATGGCATAGCAGCTGCACGGTTTGCGTGCAAATCGGTCATGTGGAGAGCAGGTGCGCCAAGCTCGTTTGCATTCTCCGATCTCAGACGACAGCTATTGTGAGGGGTACTTCGTGCCGTCTCATTAGAACCATTCTGAAGATCATCGATGGAACGGGCCCTGGGCTCCAGGTTAGGCATCTTGCGCGACGTGTTTCCGCCAGTATGCGATCTTACATCTTCAGCAAACCCCATACGAGTGTTCAGCTCTCTGTCGACATGTGCAGCGTGGCGAGGGGATAATCTCTCTGATCTTCCCATTGGGTTTTGCGATGAGATACTTCTCTGGTCTCTGCTGTCAGCGAAACTCCCTGGACAAGGGACACTATCCGGACGTAAATCGCCATCGACCCCTCCAGTTGCCCCCAAGGCTTCGGAAGATTCCCCATTCGCCAGATGAGAAGCTGCACAGGCACTGTCGTTTATTGGCAACATCTGTCTTCTTCTGTCGTTGTCCTCTCTGTGTCTCTCAGCAGGTAATCGTTGCGTTGAAGTATCAGAATCAGCAAAGTGCATCGACGAGGCAAAAACGGACACCTCGGAAACACCATCGCTGAAGTTGTCAATATCCAAGAAACTGCCACTTATTGGCACGAACGTGATGTTCTGTGTCTGAACTTGCACCTGTAATCCAACAAAGAATGCTGTAATGGGGTTGGTGTGGGGTGGTAGGGGGTGAGGATTGGGATGGTGCCACTGTCTGGCAGAGCTATTGCACTGCCTTCGCTTTGAGATATAGTTCAAACTTTTTTCTCGGCATGGGTTGTGTGTGCAAGTGAATGTGTACGCGGTAGGATTATCACTCACTCATACTTGTAATTATGTGAGGACTCTGATTTAAAAAGGCACCATGCATCATTCTCATGCAAACCATCAGTTTATGATCACAAAGAGTCCCAGGCTTTTACATAAATTTGAAACATCCTTTCGTTGGAATGTGTACCGTTAGGGGACATACTGGCTTCTCTCCTTGTTACTTTCAAGTTGCGCAAGACAAGCGGAATATTCATTCAAGCCAAAATCATGGGTTTGACACATTTGTGAAGAGAAGAAACGAGTAAAAAAGGGGGAAATGAAAGCGATGTGTGCAATATGTGGCCGTATAAAATTTCATTTCACACGGCATCACTGCAGAGCGCCTAGAACTGTACCCACGGAATATGCGCGATATAAGACTCATTGATTTATTGATTGAATATTGGGCTTTCGGAGAGACGATTGCGAGTTTGACTCCGTTCTTGTCATGCTCGGGAAGCCTTCACTGAACACAAAAAGTTAAGGATATTTTTTTCAGTGGAATACCCTAGATGATAAACAGCAGTGTTTTGATCAGAAACAGATGTGCCTTTCTTCTGCTAAAAAAATGTGTTTTTTGGATTTGAAAAATATTTGGGTATGACGTAACAGGTGCTTGACCAAGCCTACCCTTAAAAATGGCGTTTTTTGACGGCATGAATCACTTTCGACCGTCGAAACGGCGACTAAATCTGAATGATCTTTCAAATAATATAATCACATTATGATGAAAAAATAATACATTCTGTAATCTAGGCAATCTAGGAGTTATCGCGAGTGCGCGACAGTCTTCGATCTTAATTTTCTTTCTTTTGCTGGCAAGACATTTCTTGCCTTTGCTTTTCACTGCAATATAGCAGCGCATACACTTCTGTTGCACAGAAAAAAGTTAAAGCGTGCACTTTTATATCGTATTAGCAATGTCATATGTGATTGTGTTTTTTACGGTTCAGATGACAAAAATGAAAATAACCATTGGTCAAACAGACACCCTATATTAATTGAAATATCGCAGGAAATAGACATAGGCTAGTGATATTGCACAGGAAGTCAGTCATCAGTTAAGGCCGCCGTTTTTAGACGGTCACTTTAAAAACAGTCGAAGTAGATATTTCCCACATACACAAATTGGTGAAAAGCTGAGCAAAACATAGCGAAAAGGCAAATCGCGAGAGACGCTCAGGATGTTTACATGTGTTTTAATGCAATTCTAATTCTAAGTTTACAGCAAATATGAAGCGGGCTAGAGTCATTAGTTTTAAGTGCAATCGTTTAATTCTTAATACATGTGATGTTTTTATGTCTGTGATCGCCTGACACTGTAAGGCAATTTTCCTTGTTTTTATGAGGACAGTAAACATTTTGAGTCTTGAAAAAAAAAAATGGGTAAAGCATGCATCATCTTTATATGCAGAACTGTGTCCTGGAAATTGCATGTGAAGTCTCCGAAGGGGGTGCATTGAACAGCATTTAAGAGCAGAAAAACAACAGCAAGAGACACAAGGCAGCAGCAGACGCTTTTTGAATTGGATAACTGGATTTCACAACCACGTGAGATGGAAGCAAAGTGTGTTCAGACACAATAGTTTAAACCACAACATCCCTGAGATAAAAACATATTTGATCTGAGTATGAGAAAGAGAGACAGTTGGGATGAGAGGGAGGATTGAGTCCCATTCTCTGTGTGTAATTACTACCTAGATTTGTGCGACTCCACATGATTACATAATCTTTAAGCCGAAACAATTCTGTGAAAACAAAAGACAATTGTTTGAAATGTTGATTACTTCCATGCTCTTCGTTCAGTGAAAACGACCATCAGTATATTGCTACAGAAACAGGAGGACTAGCTGCCTTTGCTTTACAAAAGGAAGTGTTTTAAAAGCTTAATTAAATGTCGTAGAATAGGCAAAGAAAGAGCACTCTTTGTGATGTTTATTTGGGGTTATTTCCACTGAATAGCTTCCCTTGTTTGTGTACGTGATGAACTTTATTAGGGAACCGCGTCTTTCCACCAGGTGGCGCTTCTTTGCTTCTTTTGTGTCCAATACCCGAGAGAGGCAGCTACGCATTACTTTGATTTAAATTATAACCGTACTTATGCCTTTTTGAGCAAACCGTGCCGTTTCTTTCGTACTTGTTCGATGAGATTTTTGTTGTTTTTATTGTTTATTTGTCGAACTTTATCCGTTTATATCTTCTTTCTGTTGGTGATGTATCACACTATTTAATGAGCCAATTGGGTCTCAAACAGGCTTTAATCGCTACAGAGAACCTTTATCCAATACTTCATATGTGGCCAAGTGGCGATTACATGTACTGTTGTCCCTCTCTTTTACTCCCTGTCTATTATCTTCCCCTGACCCAAGTTGTGTCTCCAGCTAGGATTATAGTGTGTGTTTAACTATCGTAGGGAAGACTCTTGACCGGATTCCTTTCTAACCTCTTATCCCAGATTTAGGTGGTCGTTATGTAATGTGCCGCCAGACTGTCTGGGTATCGTTGGACGGCGTTTTGTCAAGTGGGTGTCATTTCTTTTGACAGGGTGGCTTGGAGGTTTTAGTCTCTTACCCCTCTCCCCCTTCTTTGTAACTGGTTGTAATCTAATGAGCCTTATCCGGTGTGCACGGCAGACTTAGTGTAACTACTCGTAATATTTCCGGTGCGTGACACCTCTGTAACGATTTCTGCCTCGGTAACGATCCCTTTTCATTGGGCAGGCAATCTTAAGTAGAACGCCCCCCGTTGTCTGACACCGGGTATCTTTCCTATTGGCTATTGGGAATCGGAGTTGACCAGCCTTTAAAAGGGAGAGCATTTAGGCTAGAGGAGAGAACGCGATTTGTGATATACTGAGCTGTGTGCTGCTCGATTGTGTCGGTTGACGTGAACGGTCGAAGTGCTGACCATATTTGTCGCGAAGTTGTAATCAGTCGACTTGTGGTGTTAGATTCCGATACCTGTGCTCTTGTGTTTACGTTTCACTGAGTGTGCTCACTGAGGAGAATCTGTAAGTAACTAAATGCTTTATTCATTCCTTATGCTGTATTCATTCCTTATGCTGTATTCTTTCCTTATGCTCTATTCTTATGTTTCATTTCATGCTATGATGTTTGCATATGTACAGTTTGACGCTGATGTGGTCCCGGGCGATGTCCGACCGGTCTCGCGTCAGAGTTGATGACGCCATTTTGATCTATCAGAGAGATGTGTTTTCTAGATCAGTTTCTAATTACTTTTATGATTTGGCGCTGAAATTGAGCGTTAATAACTTCTAATATTTGATGACCAGTTGTTCTAAAGCTGTTTTAGAGTCTTGTAAATTAAAGACTCGTAAGAATCAAGTAAGGCAGACTCGTTCTCATTTTCCCGCCAGTTCAATGGGCTTTGTTTGGGGAAAACACATATACACATTTTGTACTAGCATTCCACTGGGCTAAATAATGTCTAGCACATAAAACTCGCGCGTGTATCGTAACCCATGTGTATCGTTGCCATTTTTCCCCATTTTCATCACATATTATTTCTGGAGATCAGTAAAGTCTGAGTAGTAGTCGGTTAAAAGCCCAAAGTTAAGCCCTCCGTGCCATTGGCCCGTAAAGCTACCTATTTACGATTTAGGCGCAGAAACCCCTACAATTGATGAACGGGAATTATGGTTGACATATATTTTGGGTAATGAACTCGTATCATGAGTTATCTTTCTTATTCTTGTCGTTATTATTCAACTCTATGAAGATGTGTCTTCATGGCGATGTACATACTTAATAATAACAATTATTTTGCAGTTGCGGTTCATGCAGTTGATTAATTTATGTAGAGCATTTTCCAATGCAAGGCTTAGGCCTAAGGGAAGATGTTGGTTACTTCCCTTGACATTAGCTGTTGTGGAGTTGTTTAACTCACTGTGGATTCTCTTTCAGAGAATGCTGTGTCTGCAGGATTTTGGCTGTATTGTTTAGGTTTATTGTGGAATGTATGTATGGTTAGGATGCATTGGTATGAATGATGCGTTTTACTTGTTATGCCATGTACTTATATTATGTTTTCTTTTCTTTTCATGTGTCATCAGACACTGCTTTCTGGTGTTAACTTTCTGGTGTTAACTTTCTGGTGTTAACTTTCTGGTGTTAACTTTCTGGTGTTAACTTTCTGGTGTTAACTTTCTGGTGTTAACTTTCTGGTGTTAACTTTCTGGTGTTAACTTTCTGGTGTTAACTTTCTGGTGTTTGCTTCTGGTGTACGTTAAGTAAAAGTCACGTTATCGCAACCTCTGTCTTGGCGTCTCATTTATGCTTCCTGGCCTATTTTCCCCCTTCCACTCCACCCTATCACATCTGGCGCTGCGAGCAGGGTTCAGGAAGTAGAGACGCCGTAGTTTAACACCAGAAAGCAGGGAAAGCAGTGTAGGAGGGACTCAGCACATCCAAGATGGCGGTCGACGGGGTTCCTAGACCCCAGTGGCAGATGTTCTCCCCTCCCAGGCTCCCCCTCTTCACTAGCAGCAAAGATGGCTGTCTGCTAGACGACTACGTCACAGAGGCTCGCCGCATCATTGCCCACTTCAACCTGGAGGCGCTGGGCGGCGAGGCTGCTGAATGGCTGATCCAGTCACTTGCCGGGCCTGCCAAGAAGGAGATCAACTTGCACCCCCCTCAGGCGACCGCTACGGCTGACCTAGTCTTGACCATCCTGCAGGACGCGTTTGGGGACCACGCCAGCATTTCCACTCTCCTAGCGTCGTTCTACAGCATCTGCCAGAGTCAAGAGGAGGGCATTCTCTCATATGCCCACAAGTTGCAGGCTCTGCGGGACAAGACGAATGCTGTTGTTGCCGGTACGGTTTCCGATGCTGCACTTCGTGATCGATTCATGCACGGACTGTTCTTGCCTGCAATGAGACGGGACCTCATGCGCTTTGCGAGAGGGCGTGAGGCTGTCCCTTTTGCGGCAGTCCGTGCAGAAGCTCTCAGGTGGATGAGGGAAGATTTCGAGGTGGTGACGAAGCAACAACAACAAGCAACAGAGAGCAGCACTGAGGTACGCAGCCTGCAATTACAAGTCAACGAACTCGCCATCAAGTCAGCAGAGCTTCGAGCTGCCTTGCACCAACGCCCGCCGGCTGCCTCTCGTCATCAGCAACCGTCCGCGAAGCCACGTTGTTGGCTTTGCAACCGCCACGGGCACCTACAGAGCAGGTGCCCTACCAAGCGTCATGGGAGTCCGTTGTCATGGAGACAGCCCAGTGAGCTACGTGTGGACCAGCAGTCAACATCCATCAAACAACCGCCCCGCGAGCAGAGCAGTCAGACAGAGGAGGTTGTGACTGCTCAGGAACAGCTGACGTCGAAGCACGAGGCCTCCATTGACAGATTAGAGACCCGACTGAAGAAGGAACTGGAGGCCAAACAACAGTTACAGGATGAACGTTTTCAGAAGGACTTAGAAATACGCCAACTTAGAGAGCGGTTAGTCTTCAAGTGTGAAGAGGTGTCAATTGAGCGGAAAGCAGCAGGACACATTCGCAAAGACCTGGAAGCATTGTTGCAACAGCAGCTCACAGAGAAAGAGCATCGGCTTGCGACAGCCCCAGCCCCCGTAGAGCCTCACGACGCTGACCCGATAACATTGTGGGATTCTGTGCTCAATTTGTCCTGCCCCTTTACTCTAAGTCCCAGCTAAACCACCCCCTCGTGAACAGTCAGGAAAACAATGTGCTGCTGTCACGTGGGCAATGTGTCATTTGTGAGACTGTTCGTGTTCTGCTAAGAGACTGTGTGTACACTATGAGTATTGATTGCCTGTTGTATTGTGTCTTGTATGAATGGGTTGGGTGACTGTGAGTGTCATCCGTTACCGTTTCTGATTTTATTTGTTGTTTTACTTGGGTGAACTTGTGTTTGATTTATAGATGTCATTTTCAGCTATTCCCGAGGCGCTGTACCTGCGAGGACGCAGTTGGTATAGAGCTGGGGGGGATGTAGCCAAGTGGCGATTACATGTACTGTTGTCCCTCTCTTTTACTCCCTGTCTATTATCTTCCCCTGACCCAAGTTGTGTCTCCAGCTAGGATTATTGTGTGTTTACTATCGTAGGGAAGACTCTTGACCGGATTCCTTTCTAACCTCTTATCCCAGATTTAGGTGGTCGTTATGTAATGTGCCGCCAGACTGTCTGGGTATCGTTGGACGGCGTTTTGTCAAGTGGGTGTCATTTCTTTTGACAGGGTGGCTTGGAGGTTTTAGTCTCTTACCCCTCTCCCCCTTCTTTGTAACTGGTTGTAATCTAATGAGCCTTATCCGGTGTGCACGGCAGACTTAGTGTAACTACTCGTAATATTTCCGGTGCGTGACACCTCTGTAACGATTTCTGCCTCGGTAACGATCCCTTTTCATTGGGCAGGCAATCTTAAGTAGAACGCCCCCCGTTGTCTGACACCGGGTATCTTTCCTATTGGCTATTGGGAATCGGAGTTGACCAGCCTTTAAAAGGGAGAGCATTTAGGCTAGAGGAGAGAACGCGATTTGTGATATACTGAGCTGTGTGCTGCTCGATTGTGTCGGTTGACGTGAACGGTCGAAGTGCTGACCATATTTGTCGCGAAGTTGTAATCAGTCGACTTGTGGTGTTAGATTCCGATACCTGTGCTCTTGTGTTTACGTTTCACTGAGTGTGCTCACTGAGGAGAATCTGTAAGTAACTAAATGTTTTATTCATTCCTTATGTTTTATTCATTCCTTGTGCTGTATTCTTTCCTTATGCTTTATTCTTATGTTTCATTTCATGCTATGATGTTTGCATATGTACATTTTGACGCTGATTTGGTCCCGGGCGATGTCCGACCGGTCTCGCGTCAGAGTTGATGACGCCATTTTGATCTATCAGAGAGATGTGTTTTCTAGATCAGTTTCTAATTACTTTTATGATTTGGCGCTGAAATTGAGCGTTAATAACTTCTAATATTTGATGACCAGTTGTTCTAAAGCTGTTTTAGAGTCTTGTAAATTAAAGACTCGTAAGAATCAAGTAAGGCAGACTCGTTCTTATTTTCCCGCCAGTTCAATGGGCTTTGTTTGGGGAAAACACATATACACATTTTGTACTAGCATTCCACTGGGCTAAATAATGTCTAGCACAATAAACTCGCGCGTGTATCGTAACCCATGTGTATCGTTGCCATTTTTCCCCATTTTATCACACATTATTTCTGGAGATCAGTAAAGTCTGAGTAGTAGTCGGTTAAAAGCCCAAAGTTAAGCCCTCCGTGCCATTGGCCCGTAAAGCTACCTATTTACGATTTAGGCGCAGAAACCCCTACAATTGATGAACGGGAATTATGGTTGACATATATTTTGGGTAATGAACTCGTATCATGAGTTATCTTTCTTATTCTTGTCGTTATTATTCAACTCTATGAAGATGTGTCTTCATGGCGATGTACATACTTAATAATAACAATTATTTTGCAGTTGCGGTTCATGCAGTTGATTAATTTATGTAGAGCATTTTCCAATGCAAGGCTTAGGCCTAAGGGAAGATGTTGGTTACTTCCCTTGACATTAGCTGTTGTGGAGTTGTTTAACTCACTGTGGATTCTCTTTCAGAGAATGCTGTGTCTGCAGGATTTTGGCTGTATTGTTTAGGTTTATTGTGGAATGTATGTATGGTTAGGATGCATTGGTATGAATGGTGCGTTTTACTTGTTATGCCATGTACTTATATTATGTTTTCTTTTCTTTTCATGTGTCATCAGACACTGCTTTCTGGTGTTAACTTTCTGGTGTTAACTTTCTGGTGTTAACTTTCTGGTGTTAACTTTCTGGTGTTAACTTTCTGGTGTTAACTTTCTGGTGTTAACTTTCTGGTGTTAACTTTCTGGTGTTTGCTTCTGGTGTACGTTAAGTAAAAGTCACGTTATCGCAACCTCTGTCTTGGCGTCTCATTTATGCTTCCTGGCCTATTCCCCCCTTCCACTCCACCCCATCACACATACATTACAAAACACAAGATTGTTACCATAAGGTCCGTTGTAGTCACTCTCTCCTTTCTGGCTTGGCTGGTAGTGTCCGTCCATGATGGCTTCAAAGTCTCTGGAGCTACATGGCTGAGGTCAATTGCGAATCGAAAACAGCTCATGTTGTTTTGTACTGTGTCGTACTGTTTCAGCAACCATTTGTAGGAAATGGGTTTTATTTTACCTTTGTGGAGGCACTTCCGACAACTCAGGATTTTGGGCAGATCAAAGCCCTGCAAAAAATTTAAATAAGATCAATGTTTGAATGAAAGAGAAAGAGATTGAGTTATAGATTGATTGAGAGAGAGAGAGAGAGAGAGAGAGAGAGAGAGAGAGAGAGAGAGAGAGAGAGAGCGAAAGAGAGAGAGCGAAAGAGAGAGAGAGAGAGAGCGAAAGAGAGAGAGAGAGAGAGAGAGAGCGAAAGAGAGAGAGAGAAAGAGAGAGAGAGAGAGAGAGAGAGAGAGAGAGAGAGAGAGAGAGAGAGAGAGAGAGAGAGAGAGTCAAACAAGCACCTCTGAAGCACGTTACAGAACGGTCCGAACAACCCCCCGTTGTCTAGACCTTGCTCGGCGAGCGGTCGCCATTGTAACACTTCAGTGACACCAGATAATGGTACTCGTACCGAGCGCTTGCTAACGTTCGCTAACGTTTGCGAGCGACACAACAAAACTATGCGTTGCCTACAAAACGTTTGCTAACGTTACAGAACATTCTGCCCATCCAACGCACCCCAAATCATTTGAGCGAAGGAAATTTATGTATGAGCTTTAAAGCCCCAGTCCGTCTCAACTGGTTTACAGAACGATTTAAATCTTCTCATGAAAAAAGCAGTTCCAACCGTATCGAACACACAGTCAATAGCATTTACTAGCATTAAATGACACAGTTAGTTTGAATGGCTATTTAGCTCGCGTAAACCACACACCTGTTTTCGTGGTTTATCTTACCCCTGAGCCATCGTGAACCCGTGTGATCCACTTTCCTTTTTTTCACACAATTTAGTAGTCAGTTTGTGATTTCAATGCGACTCGCTGTATCTGCAATAGCACGTTATTGTGTACCTCTGAATCTAAAACGCAACAAACGGCTGCGAGTCACACGAACTGAGCGGTGGAGGTTGGCCGTTCAAAGAAACTGGCGACATGCAGAACATTCGTCTGCTACGAGAAACACGTTTTGCGGGACAAGCTTCCGGGATGCCTTCAGTAAAAATGTCAAAATTTCGAGTTGTACTCATCTTGTCTTGGTGAAAAAAGAATTATTTTATGATTTAAGAATGTTTGTGTAACAAGCTGTCAATTTATTACTTAGATTTTAAAAGTTAGGTCCAGCGCCAAAAATAAATTATTTGAGAATTGCTCGCTCTTTACGGAAGGCACCTAGGATGTTCTCAAGCGGTGAGTGTTTAAACAAAAGGGTGTTTGTACTGTGTGTAAAAGCCTGATGTGATAGTTTACGGGAAGCTGAGTGTGCCATTAATATATCATCCGTGGACCTATTCGAGCACGGAGATGAAGAGAATGGAGTCTTCCCAAATGAACATCGCTGCAGCTATCGATATCCCAAAGTATTGAAGCAGGGTTCACACAAAGCATAATGTGGGCGTAATAAAAACATATTAAGTGATTCACAATCTGCGTAATTGGAGAGAGAGAGAGAGAGAGAGAGAGAGAGAGAGAGAGAGAGAGAGAGAGAGAGAGAGAGAGAGAGAGAGAGAGAGAGAGAGAGAGAGAGAGAGAGAGAGAGAGAGAGAGAGAGAGAGAGAGAGAGAGAGAGAGAGAGAGAGAGAGAGAGAGAGAGAGAGAGAGAGAGAGAGAGAGAGAGAGAGAGGGAGAGTGGTATAGATACCTTTTGCAAAGGCTTGACTAACTGTCCATGTTCATCCTCACAGTGTCGCACTGCATCAGCTGTCTCCTCAATGATTCTAAGGCGCACGTAGAGTAACGAATCTTTCAAATCTTCCAGCAAATGGACAGGTTCCCGGGTATCGGCTTCTATCTCATACAGCTGAAACCAAAACACACAAAAGCACATGATCTTAGCTGAAATAATCTGTGAACAAAACAAGATGAAGAAGAAGACCACCACCACCACCACCACAACAACAACAACAACTACAACTACAACAACAGAATCAAAATGGAAGACTAGAATACATGTTCAAAAGTTGTCTCTTCCAAAACCGTTTTCCGGAAATAACTCTGTCAGGAAAAAAAGGCGTAGTAGATGAGTTGCGCCCCGCTCACCTAGTACACACAGGAAACACGTGGTCGACCAGTTAAAACAACGATTGCAGCGAATAACTGACTCCGATGTGTATGTCTTGCAGTGGCCGCTGTTTATGACCCCATTTCTTTCGAAAATATACACATCAGAGTTTTTGATTTGATGCGGCAATGTCGGATCGAACGTGTTGCCTGAGGTCACGTGAGTTTCGTTTGTGGTTAAGGTCACGGCAGCGTTGGAAACTGACGCACGTGCTAAGCGATCGCTGCAGGCCTTTAAGTATATTGTGACTCCAATGTGCTGATTTGTGAAAGAGGCATATCGATTGGACACTACACATGGACTGCCATCATGGTTTTTAATTGGTCGACCACGTGATTCCTGTTTGTAAGCGGGGCGCAACTCTCCCACAACGCTTGCAAATCCTGACAAACGATAACTAAATTTGGATTAAGTCCGGCTACTAAATTAAATCCAGGAAACCTTCATTTTTGTTTGACGTATACTTGACTGAGTGATGGAAACAATTGATAATTTAAGAAAACTCAAAGGAACCTAATATGGTGCTTAAAGCCATATGTACTCGATGACTATACACGCTAATTGCTTTACCAACAGCTGGAGACAGACTAAATTAAGTTCCCTGAAAAATATTGTGGTCTAGGACCCCTTAAATGTTGAGATATTTGAATTTTCATTTTGATCTGGATCGTCCTATTTATAGATTTGGCAACACATGTAACGTTGATGCAAGGGAGAGAACACCGCGGCTTTGTTGACATCATCACTTTTTCAGAGGCTAGAACAAGCTGTAATGCATGTATTATGGTCCGCGCATGGTGACGTATCGTCATTATATGGTCTTATGGTGCGTTTGACATCGATTGTGGGCAAACTACACTTTGTAAACACGGGAGTGCGTTAGTATGCCTTTAAGAAAGGAAGTTGCTTATGACAATCAGTAATCTGATTATAGCCAGATCTGTTGGGGGAAGTTTACAGCAAACTGGACTGGTTGGTCCGGTGTCAGAATAATGTGACTGGGTGAGACATGAAGCCTGTGCTGCGACTTCTGTCTTGTGTGTGGCGCACGTTAAATGTCAAAGCAGCACCGCCCTGATATGGCCCTTCGTGGTCGGCTGGGCGTTAAGCAAACAAACAAACAGCAAACTGGAACTAAATGTGTGAATAGTGTCACAAGAATGTCACGTCCGAAAAAGCAAAGAATAACCCTGCCATGCTTTGAACGCAACAGGGTTCAAGTAATTTCCATGTGAAGACTATCTAAACATACAAGTGTTTCAAGCACTCAAGCCTAAAGTTTGAAAACATTTGTACAAGTTTAAGTACCACTTTCATTTTGAGGTTTTTTTTATATAAAAAAATGTGATAGAGGCAAACGAAAGGTTTGAGGATATATCACCGCATTCCAAAGCGCGGCAAGTTTATGACAGAACTTTAGACGCGATATTTTTGGTTGCCTGGGCCGATCGACGGGAGAAACAGGCTGAAGCTTTTAATGATTGCTTTGATGAATGACAAACAAAAGAGAGAGAAAGGAGAAAACCTCTCACCTTTCTGAAGTCAGCGACCTTAAGCTTCGCATCCCAGACATGAACGGATACGTTGATGACAGGACGAGATTCATCAGACGATGATCCACTGCCCGCTGCATACAGCTCTACATTCTTCTTCTTCTTGGCGTGACAGAATGTGCAGACATAGCCACAAAAACGATTAGTTTTTATCTGCACATTACCAGCTGTGTCCGAGTCAAAAAGATAAAATCCACCTCCCTCTAGATCTTGCTGTGTCCATTCCATGCTAAAATTGCCCTGTGCATTTTCATGCACATCAGCTGAAGCTGCCATGGTGAGTCGACCGTCCTCGCTGAGGTCTACAGCTTTCTTGATTTTGCTGATTGCTAGATCTAGATCACTACCATGACCTCGTGTCAAGTGATATATTTGCACCATATCCGCGTCGAAATCAGCCGGAAGGCAATGTCGCAAGGTAATGGTCACAGGACGCTGAAACTCAAAGTCCTCTCCAGCCCAGTATTCCACTAGGGGCGAAACCACTTCTTCGTTTTCTGAAAGGTTCATCAAATGGCGAATATGATCTACATCAGCGCAGATTGATGAATGGACCTTAATTTGTGTGTTTCTTTCTACTGCACCCGGTGGCACGTGCAGAATGACATCAGATCCGGTCTGACGGAGAAAACCTCCTTCAGCAAAAAATGTCTGAGAATCCTGCCAATCTGAACTGAAAATGGGAGAGGGCACCCCGTCATTAAGACCTCCCTTGGTGTTGCAGTCAGCGTCAGCCGACCGCGACGAACCCTCACACTGCTCACACTGCTCACACTCTCCATTCGACTGTCCAGATGAAGCGGATGACGAGCTCGAAGAGCAGAAGGTGCAATTAGTTTCCTCTGTATCCGTGTTTTGACTTCCGGGTGTAGACATAACTTTTGCAGTTTTTGTTGTTGTTGTTGTTGTTCCTCGTTCTATGCAATTGCAAGGAAAAAAGACAATGCAGACATTTTTCGTCAAGATGAACAATCGCCTGGTAATGCTTTCACACTTTATGAGGTGGTGCCTATCTTTTATTCCCCCATCTGTTTCTTTCTCTCTGTAAACTTGTAGGGCTAGTTATTTATCGGTAACTTACCCAGCAACCAAAATCGCTTTCCCAAGAACAGGCCTGAATCCTCGATAGCACACAGGTTTAGGAGCTAGACTTTGTGGGAACTACTTTTGCGATTGAAATGTTCCGAACGCTCTTATGTAGAGGTTACATGCCGAGTCTCAGTGATTATTAAAAATAATTGTCGAAGTTAGCGGATCATGAAAAATGCAAGCTTCAGCGAGCTTTTTCATGACCGCGAACTGAGACCATTATTTTTTATAACCACTGAGACGAGGTGTGTAACCTCTTTATTCCTCTTTTCTTCAGTTATTCAAAGAAAAGAGGAGTTTTTTTGGCGAAAGTTTGATCGAATGCTATTCACTCAACCGGTCAACCTGCGAGGGCGATCGATTAATGCGCGGTTGTATAGTTCCGTGCAAATCATTCCATTCTGTTAACATTTCTTGTCTGTTTCCCTAGTTTGGACTAAAATCAAGTACACAGATAAGCTGTTATTCTGCTGTGGCGGTAAAGGCAGATGTGTGTTCTGTTTATGTTTTGGTATCGCTTAGGATAATGTTCTTTCGTCAAATGGGACTAGCAGACGAACTTTTGCACCCGTGTTCCAACGTTAAAAACTGTATGAAGTTAAGTTTTCTGGGGAAAATAGTGTATGAAACCGCTTTATGTTGTTTAAATTGATGAGATGTGTGCATTTGGTTGCGTGTGATCTGTTTATAAAATGAAATATTGTTGAAAACTGACCGTCGGATTGCAGTCTGTTGTCGAAGAAACTGAGTGAAAAGAAATTTGAAAGGGGAACTACTCTTGTCGCTAGGCAAAGTATGAAAGTTACTTGCCTTGGAATTTGCTTGTGTTGATTCGAGATCTGACGCGAGTATCTCTGTACGGATCGTTACTTGTACTTGATTTTAGTCCAAAACAGGGAAACTGACAAGAAGTGTTAACAGAATTGAATGATTTTCACGGAACTATACAACTGCGCATTATTCAATCGCCTGCGCAGGTAGACTGGTTGAGTGAATAGGATTCGATCAAACTTTCGCATAAAAACTCCTCTTTTCTTTGAATAACTGAAGAAAAGAGTAATTAAGAGGTTACATACCTCGCCTCAGTGAATATTAAAAATAATGGTCTCAGTTTGCGGTCATGAAAAAGCTCGCTGAAGCTCGCATTTTTCATGAACCGCAAACTTCGACCATTATTTTTAAAAAATCACTGAGACTCGGCATGTAACCTCTAGCCCACCTCTCCCGCGCTTTTTTACATTTAGTCAAGTTTTGACTAAATGTTTTAACGTAGAGGGGGGAATCGAGACGAGGGTCGTGGTGTATGTGCGTGTGTCTGTGTGTGTGTGTGTGTGTGGAGAGCGATTCAGACTAAACTACTGGACCGATCTTTATGAAATTTGACATGAGAGTTCCTGGGTATGAAATCCCCGAACGTTTTTTTCATTTTTTTGATAAATGTCTTTGATGACGTCATATCCGGCTTTTCGTGAAAGTTGAGGCGGCACTGTCACGCCCTCATTTTTCAACCAAATTGATTGAAATTTTGGTCAAGTAATCTTCGACAAAGCCCGGACTTCGGTATTGCATTTCAGCTTGGTGGCTTAAAAATTAATTAATGACTTTGGTCATTAAAAATCTGAAAATTGTAAAAAGAAATAAAAATTTATTTAACGATTATAAATTTACGTTCATCTTATTCTCCATCACTTTCTCATTCCAAAAACATATAAATATGTTATATTTGGATTAAAAACAAGCTCTGAAAATTAAATATATAAAAATTATTATCAAAATTAAATTGTCCAAATCAATTTAAAAACACTTTCATCTTATTCCTTGTCGGTTCCTGATTCCAAAAACATATAGATATGATATGTTTGGATTAAAAACACGCTCAGAAAGTTAAAACAAAGAGAGGTACAGAAAAGCGTGCTATCCTTCTTAGCGCAACTACTACCCCACTCTTCTTGTCAATTTCACTGCCTTTGCCATGAGCGGTGGACTGACGATGCTACGAGTATACGGTCTTGCTGAAAAATGGCATTGCGTTCAGTTTCATTCTGTGAGTTCGACAGCTACTTGACTAA
>NC_090254.1:9577597-9580097 GCF_037325665.1 Littorina saxatilis | reverse complement strand
TATGAAATCCCCGAACGTTTTTTTCATTTTTTTGATAAATGTCTTTGATGACGTCATATCCGGCTTTTCGTGAAAGTTGAGGCGGCACTGTCACGCCCTCATTTTTCAACCAAATTGGTTGAAATTTTGGTCAGGTACTCTTCGACGAAGCCCGGGGTTCGGTATTGCATTTCAGCTTGGTGGCTTAAAAATTAATTAATGACTTTGGTCATTAAAAATCTGAAAATTGTAAAAAAAAATAAAAATTTATAAAACGATCCAAATTTACGTTTATCTTATTCTCCATCATTTGCTGATTCCAAAAACATATAAATATGTTATATTCGGATTAAAAACAAGCTCTGAAAATTAAATATATAAAAATTATTATCAAATTTTTTTTTCGAAATCAATTTAAAAACACTTTCATCTTATTCCTTGTCGGTTCCTGATTCCAAAAATATATAGATATGATATGTTTGGATTAAAAACACGCTCAGAAAGTTAAAACGAAGAGAGGTACAGAAAAGCGTGCTATGCAGCATAGCGTAACCACTACCCCGCTCTTCTTGTCAATTTCACTGCCAATGCTGTGAGCGGTGGACCACGAGTATACGGTCTTGCTGCGTTGCATTGCGTTCAGTTTCATTCTGTGAGTTCGACAGCTACTTGACTAAATATTGTATTTTCGCCTTACGCGACTTGTATTTAGTCAAGTTTTGACTAAATATTTTAACATCGAGGGGGAATCGAAACGAGGGTCGTGGTGTATGTGCGTGCGTGTGTGTGTCTGTGTAGAGCGATTCAGACTAAACTACTGGACCGATCTTTATGAAATTTGACATGAGAGTTCCTGGGTATAAAATCCCCATACGTTTTTTTCATTTTTTTGATAAATGTCTTTGATGACGTCATATCCGGCTTTTCGTGAAAGTTGAGGCGGCACTGTCACGCCCTCATTTTTCAACCAAATTGGTTGAAAGTTTGGTCAAGTAATCTTCGACGAAGCCCAGACTTCGGTATTGCATTTCAGCTTGGTGGCTTAAAAATTAATTTATGACTTTGGTCATTAAAAATCTGAAAATTGTAAAAAAAAATAACAATTTATAAAACGATCCAAATTTACGTTTATCTTATTCTCCATAATTTGCTGATTCCAAAAACATATAAATATGTTATATTCGGATTAAAAACAAGCTCTGAAAATTAAATATATAAAAATTATTATCAAAATTAAATTGTCCAAATCAATTTAAAAACACTTTCATCTTATTCCTTGTCGGTTCCTGATTCCAAAAACATATAGATATGATATGTTTGGATTAAAAACACGCTCAGAAAGTTAAAACAAAGAGAGGTACAGAAAAGTGTGCTATCCTTCTTAGCGCAACTACTACCCCGCTCTTCTTGTCAATTTCACTGCCTTTGCCATGAGCGGTGGACTGACCATGCTACGAGTATACGGTCTTGCTGAAAAATGGCATTGCGTTCAGTTTCATTCTGTGAGTTCGACAGCTACTTGACTAAATATTGTATTTTCGCCTTACGCGACTTGTTCATTCTGCCGCTGAATGTGTGTGTGTGTGTGTGTGTGTGTGTGTGTGTGTGTGTGTGTGTGTGTGTGTGTGTGTGTGTGTGTGTGTGTGTTTGTGTGTATGTGTGAGTGTGTGTGTAACAAGAACAGAACAAGAACAAGAACAAATGTTTATTGTCCTCAAACCAAAAAGGTTATTGACACATTGCTATGAATTCTAAAGCATTCTGCGACAAACCTTCCGAGACATATTTGAACATCTTTGTCCATAAATATTTCACTTGGTTTATAATTAATATAATCTACATCAATATTAGTCACGTCTTTTTTAAACTTTTCTCTACTTTCATGGAATTTTACGCATTCATCCAGAAGATGATATTCATCTTCAACAATGTTACATACCATACACAAACGATTTTCTCTTTGGATGTTATGATGTCTTCCAGTTTCTATTTTTAGATTGTGACTACTGGTTCTTAATCGACTTAAAGCTGTCCTGTGATTTCGATTTTCTATCATTGTCAGATATGACTGAATTTCATATGTATCACATATATTTGAATAGAATCTTAATCTTGCACTTCCTTTTGATTTAGCTTTATTCCAAAAACGTATGTATTCACTTTGTAATTTCATTTGTATGGCAAATTGTAACTTTCTCGTATCAAAAGTAGATTGATTTTGCCAAACATGATTAAAGCCAAGTCTTGAAAGTGAACTTTTAATGAATATGAGCCAAGAATCTTCTTTAGGGTTATTAAACATGTCATCATATACTTGATGAACCAATGAATTTCGTTTAGATTGTGAAATATGAGTCCAATAGGAAATGGTTTGTGTTAACATTCTTAGTGCTAATGGGAATCTAGTTAATTCTGCCAGCACTGGTATACACATGTATATGTGTATGTGTGTGTGTGAGTGCCTGTGGCGTGCGTGTGTGTGTGTGTGTGTTTGTGTGTGTGTGTGTATGTATGTGTGTGT
>NC_090254.1:9569708-9577397 GCF_037325665.1 Littorina saxatilis | reverse complement strand
ACACACACGCTCACACACACACACACAAACACACACACATACACACACATACACACTCTCTCACACACACACAAACACACACACAAACACACACACACACACACACACACACACACACACACACACACACACATTCAGCGGCAGAATGAAAAAGAGAGAGAAAAAGATAGAGTGTGTGCGTTTCTTGTTTAATGAATCATGGACACGCTTTGTTACCTTTTTCCAGGCGACCATCAACTTGGAGATTTTCTAGAAGGTACGTTGTCTGTCTGTCCTAGCTCCGTCTGTCTGTCTGTCTGTCTGTCTGTCTGTCACGTATCTTACTTATTAGCGGTCTTGTTTCTAAACATAGTTCGGACAAAACGGAATAGCGAAGCAACGATTTTTATGTTCGCATATTTCAAATCGTATTAATTTCTAACGAGTGAAAGTTCAAGTCCGTTTTCCTAAACGTTGAGAGGAACAGACGTGATGGCCACCAGTACAAGTAAACTGCTTATTGAGTTGATCGTCAAACGAAAATTAGCTTTCAGATTTCTAACAGTGGAATCTTGTCATAAGTACAGCCTTAGTGAGATATTTTTAGTTGACCATAGTGTGAGTGTGTGAAATACACATACAAACACACACACACACACACACACACACACACACACACACACACACACACACACACACATACACACCCACACACACACACACACCCACCCACACACACACACACACACACACACACACACACACACACACACACACACACACACATTCAGCGGGAGAATGAACAAGTCGCGTAAGGCGAAAATACAACATTTAGTCAAGTAGCTGTCGAACTCACAGAATGAAACTGAACGCAATGCAACGCAGCAAGACCGTATACTCGTAGCATCGTCAGTCCACCGCTCACGGCAAAGGCAGTGAAATTGACAAGGAGAGCGGAGTAGTTGCGCTGAGAAGGATAGCACGCTCTTCTGTACCTCTTTGTTTTAACTTTCTGAGCGTGTTTTTAATCCAAACATATCATATCTATATGTTTTTGGAATCAGGAGCCGACAAGGAATAAGATGAAAGTGTTTTTGAATTGATTTCGAAAATTTAATTTTGATAATAATTTTTATATATTTAATTTTCAGAGCTTGTTTTTAATCCAAATATAACATATTTATATGTTTTTGGAATCAGCAAATGATGGAGAATAAGATGAACGTAAATTTGGATCGTTTTGTAAAAAAATGTTTTTTTTACAATTTTCAGATTTTTAATGACCAAAGTCATTAATTAATTTTTAAGCCACCAAGCTGAAATGTAATACCGAAGTCCGGGCTTCGTCGAAGATTACTTGACCAAAATTTCAACCAATTTCTACACACACACACAGACAGACACACACACACACACACACACACACACACACACGCGCACACACACACACGCACGCACATACACCACGACCCTCGTCTCGATTCCCCCTTCTACGTTAAAACATTTAGTCAAAACTTGACTAAATGTAAGAAGAGAGAGAAAGAGCAAGTTTAATATTGTGTAGACTTTGTTTGTTAGTCTGTCTGTAAACATCTGGTCATTGCAGATAGACGGCCAGGTGCGACTGGTGGGCAGCCATGAGAGATTCCAAGACCGGCGTGACAGTGTCACCCCTTGGAAACGACGGCTCCTACCTCTTGGCAGAAGAGAACAACAAGTTGAAGGTAAACATCATTTGGGGCCCAAGGCTGGACCTTGTGGAAGTACTAACAGAAGGAGACACCTCAAAAATGAGGAAGGGGCTGGCAAGAAGGAAAGAGGCAACGAAAGAAAGAACGAAAGAGGCAAAAAAGATGGGTTGAAGCTGCCTGCATGCAGGTGATCTCATGGGCCCTCGATCTCTTCTTCAAATCATTGACGTCAAAGCAAAACAAGTTGCGTAAGGCGAAAATACAACATTTAGTCAAGCTCACTCGAACTCACAGAATGAAACTGAACGCATTGCATTTTTTTCCGCAAGACCTTACACTCGTCTGTCCACCGCTCGTGGCAAAGGCAGTGAAATTAACAATCCAGAAAAGCGCAGTAGCGGATTAGTATTTTAGCGTCACAGAGAGCAAATTATGCGCTAACCTGGAAAGAACAACAGAGAGTATTTCATTCCACAAACACAAACTCGTTAAATAACAGCGTTAAATAATGATTTATTACCTCAACAGCCTAATGTAGGTAGCTCCCTTTGTATGGCTACGTCCGTCGACGTTTTAAAAGCCACACCCCCGGTACTGTGTTTATCTTCTGCGTTGAAATTCTCCAACCCTCAGCCCAGAAACACCTGACGCCTACGTCGTCAAAACATATGTGGCGATACACGGTGACTCCTCCCTTGTCCTAAGAGCCCTCCTGTACTATGCAGAGCAGGCACGATGACATCAAAAAATATCACCTCGTGTTGAAATCCTCCAACTCTTAGACGAAAAAGTACTGTCTCCTGTCTCCTAAAGTACTAATAGCACGCTTTTCTATATCTCTATATCTTTCTGAACGTGTTTTAATCCAAACATATCATATCTATATGTTTTTGGAATCAGAAGCGGACAAGGAATAAGATGAATTTGTTTTTAAATGGATTTCGGAAATTTAATTTTTCTATTTTTAATTTTCAGAGCTTGTTTTTAATCCGAATATAACATATTTATATGTTTTTGGAATCAACAAATGGTGAAAAATAAGATAAACGTAATTTTGGATCGTTTTATTAAAACATAATTTTAATTACAATTTTCAGATTTTTAATGACCAACGTCATTAATTATTTTTTAAGCTTCCAAGCTGAAATGCAATACCAAAGTCCGGCCTTCGTCGAAAATTGCTTGGCCAAAATTTCAATCAATTTGATTGAAAAATGAGGGTGTGACAGTGCCGCCTCAACTTTTACAAAAAAGCCGGATATGACGTCATCAAAGACATTTATTCAAAAAATGAAGAAAAACAACGTCTGGGGATATCATACCCAGGAACTCTCATGAAAAATTTCATAAAGATCGGTCCTGTAGTTTACTCTGAATCGCTCTACACACACACACACACAGACACACACACACACGTATTTATTTATCTTCCCGTGTCTTATAAACACTACGTTTCATGACAATAAAGTTTATTCGTATTATTCGTATTCGTATTCGTCTGTCTGTCTGTCTGTCTGTCTGTCTGTCTGTCTCTCTCTCTCTCTCTCTCTCTCTCTCTCTCTCTCTCGCGCGCGCGCAAGTCTGATTGCGTAATTAATGTTCCATTCTGTAATTGCTTTATTGATGTTCCATTCATGTATTTTCTACTACTTTTCTCATTTATTATTACTGTATGTTTGATGTTTCTATGATTCTAGTCGAGTGCACGCGTGAATATGTGTTTGTGTGAATGTAAAGGGCACATTGTAAGATTAAGCCTATGGCCTAAAATGTCTACCCTTCATGTGAATAAAATGTTCTAAGTCTAAGTCTAAGTCTAAGCCTAAGTCTAAGTCTCTCTCTCTCTCTCTCTCTCTCTCTCTCTCTCGCTCTCTCTCTCTCTCTCTCTCTCTCTCTCCCCAATAAACATGCCAGAACTGGGCCATTGATGGCTTTTTGATGGCAATGCCAGTTGCCAGAACTACTGCGATCAAAGGCCCATTGATGGCCCAATGCTGGCATATTACCCGTATGCACATTGGCAAATTGATGGGCCATCACTGGCATGCCAGCATTTTGCCAGCAAAAACCCATCATTTATTTGCTGGCTTTTTGATGGCTTGCCATCATTTTGCCAGAATTTTGCCAGCAATTTGCCAGCAAAAACCCATCATTTATTTGATGGCTTGCCATCAATTTGCCAGAATTTTGCCAGCAATTTGCCAGCAAAAACCCATCATTTATTTGATGGCTTTTTGATGGCTTGCCATCATTTTGCCAGAATTTTGCCAGCAAAAACCCATCATTTATTTGATGGCTTATTGATGGCTTGCCATCAAAAACCCAGCATTTTGCCAGCATTTCGCCAGCATTTCGCCAGCATTTTGCAGGTTTTTAGTTCCATATAAAAAAAACTTTTTTCCATATATTTTCCGTTAATGGCCCTTTACCTGCTGAAATTACCGGGCCAGTTGTGGCCCGGCAAAATGCCATATTTCTGTCTTTACCATTGCCAGCAAAATGCCAATAAGTTGCAGTAAATATACCAATACCACTGATTCGGATAGAATGACGGCTCTATTCATGTGCTCTACCTGCACAGTCTTGTTAGCCCATAGATGGTTGTTGGAAGTCTATAAATATGCTTTGTTTTGTCATTTTTACTGTGAATGTAATAACAATGACAAAACACAGCACATCAATGGACTTTTCAACCCATGCTGGCGGCAAGACGTGCGCAAATAAAGCAAAGGGCAATGCTGTCAAGCTGTACATTAGCAATATGCATATATGCGTAATTATCAAATTCATCAGTAAAATGCAATTGAAATGCTAATCACATTTGTCGTGTAACTTATCTGGCAAGTAAAGGCAGTGGTTTTGACAGAATATCGTCATCAACGCAGTTATAGCGGGCACAACAACAATACAGTAATATAGATTAAAAACAAAACAAATGTAAAGCTTCCAAACAGCAACGACTCATTATCGAAGCATTACAGAAACGTACGCTTTGTTTTCAGTTGCTCACTGTTTTATTTTATTTGTACAGCGTTCTAAATTTCACACTCGAGACATGATGACCAAAGGCAGGAATGTTTCTTGTTCACTTCCCAGTAAACCTCCGTAGGATTGTCTTGATTCTGTCATTTCTCTGTTCGCATCCGCAACGTTGAGATAACGCTTCTTTTCTTTGTCCTGACGTCGTAGCCTACGGTAAGTCTGTTTGTGAAGCCATTGAAACTCTCAAGTCCTCCTGCCGCTCACCTTCTGAAACATGAAAGCAATCGAGTTTTGTTGGTTTTAATTCATTATTCCATATCACACACACACACACACACACACACACACACACACACACACACACACACACACACACACACACACACACACACACACACACACAAACAAACAGACGCAAGCATACAAGCACGCATGCAAGCAAACAGCACTCGCACGCACGCACGCACGCACGCGCGCTCACACACACACACACACACACACACACACACACACACACACACAGAGGCATTCTCACAGAGAGGACGACTTCTTGTAATCTATCATATTTTCTGAACTGACTAAAATGCCAAGCAGAAGTAAGGGGTCAACGGGAATAATTATGTATTTTGATCTAACCTGCGAAGCTTACGTTGTCTCGGACAGCTCTCTTGCGTTTCTCTCAGGAACTGAGACCCAGGCGAGCTGCATCTTATCCAGTTGGGCAGTCAGACACTTGCACAAATCTTTGTCCTGGAGTGAATAGACACATACTCAATGTCAACATTCACAAGATGCAATTTGTTTGGTTACAACTTACAAGTAAGCTTATGGTGTTTATGCCTATGGTGCTTTTATTTTGACAGAGACAAAACAAACTCAATCACACAAAGAAAGGAAAAAGGCACACACACACACACACACACACACACACACACACACACACACACACACACACGCGCGCGCGCGCACACACACACACACATACACACACACACACACACACACACACACACACACACACACACACACACACACACACGCGCGCGCGCGCGCGCACGCAGATGCTATCTTACAGAGAGGACGACTTCTTATAATCTATTATATTTTGCGAACTGACTCAAACGTCCAGCAGAAGAAAGTTGAAAACAAGAAATTCCTCCGAGGTAGGAAAAACACCCCCGTCCTTACCATTCTCACTGCCGCCAACTGAGAAGGTTATTTCCCTTTGACCATTAATAGGTCCCTCTATAAGTCCTTGTAGAATCTTAATCCACCAATAACTCCCTAACCGTCACCGTGTGTTTGACTGGTCCCAAATTTTGTAAGGACCGTCTCAGGAATGTATAGAACCTGTTCACCAAGTTTGGTGACGATCGGTCCGTTCATTCTTGAGATCTATATGCGAACACAAACACACAAACACACAAACAAACACATCGACAGTGTAATAAGCGGACATCTGCAGAACCACCGCGGGCCGGATTTAGTTGACAATGCGTCATCATCACGAGTGACGTCATGCTATTTCGACATTTGTTTGTAGATTACGTCACTCCAAGAGAGAAAGTCATACCGCTGTGCTGTCGCAGATCTTCTTGCCAGCAATAATCCAGAATTGGCCCAGTGTTGGTTTGCCAGCAAAAACCCACCTATAATTGCCAGCAAAACGCCACCGATGGCCCAATGCTGGCAAACCAGCACTGGGCCATCAATGGCGTGCCAACAGTGGGCCAATTAAGGAATTTTACTGGCCGACAATATTACTGGAATGCCAGAGATGGGCCAGTAATGGCAAGCCATAACTGGGCCTTTGTTGGCAAACCATAATTGGCCCAGTATTGGTTTTTTTATGGCCAGCTTTACCAAACTTGCCAGCAAAAAACCAGCAATGGCCCAGTTCTGGCATGTTTATTGGGTCTCTCTCTCTTTCTCTCACTTTAACGCAATTCTCTGTATCGTCGTGCTGCTAAGCTTATCCTGCATGAATCGCACATGTCAACAGAAATGAAGTTAAACAGTGATGGCTATCATTAGAAACTTTCGATTTTAGTCATTTTCACCCTGTATTTGTCGTAGAAATATCCCAACTGGTCCTTGACATAGGTACAGCATGGATCGATTGGGTCCATAGTTATTTCAGAATGTGTGTTTTGTGAGCGTTTTCTTGTTTAATGAATCATGGACACGCTTTGTTACCTTTTTCCAGACCAAAGTGACAGTGATCCATACGGTACGTTGTCTGTCTGTCCTAGCTCCGTCTGTCTGTCTCTCTGTCTTTCTTTATGTCTGCATGTCTTACTTAGTACCGGTCTTGTTTCTAAACATAGTTAGGACGAAAAGGAATAGCGAAGCAGCGATTTTTATGTTCGCATATTTCAAATCGTATTAATCTCTAACCAGTGAAAGTTCAAGTCCTTTTTGGCTCACGTTCTCACGTAAGTGTAGCCTATGCGATCGTAACTTTGTCTGTCTGTGCGTGCGTGCGTGTGTATGTCTGTGGTAGAAACTTTAACATTTGACTAAACACCGAAATACTCATTTCACCTGGTTATTTTTCAAGCACCATCTTCAAAATATTGAAGCAATCATCAACATTGTGTCGGCATGTGTGTAGTTAAAGCGTGTATCCAAAGTGGTGGGGGGTTTTGAAGGGGTACAAGCAGTTGACTGGTTTGTGTCGTGTGTGGTATGTAGACCAGGTCAGGTGTCAAGACCAGGTCAGGGGTCGCGCGAAAGATTCTGGTATACATAGATTCACTTCTCCAGTTCTCACCTCTGCATTCGCCGATTCGGGGAAGACGATTTCATGTTGTTCGGTTTCTAAGCTCCAGAAAAGTAAATAAAGAAGATACCAAAGGGAGATTTCCTACAATTTGATCTGCACAGCGTTTTTCCAATGTCCACGCGAGGAAGAGCTGTCGAAAGCGCAGTGTCGATCTGGCAGCCGTATCCCGGTAAGTACAGAGACAGATCTAGTGTCTCCCACTCTGATAACGTGTCACCTACTGTTAATCCGTTTTGTTTTAATTTATTTTTA
>NC_090254.1:9549708-9564708 GCF_037325665.1 Littorina saxatilis | reverse complement strand
GAGTTCGGTGGGTTATGGAAACACGAACATACCCAGCATGCCTACCCAACGAAAGCGGAGTGAAGCTGACTATGCTCTCAGAGTATAGTGTGGGGAACCCAAATTGGCAAACAAGCTTACACGTCACCAGAATTTCTGGAACGCTGAAGAAGAAGAAGAAGAAGAAGAAGAAGAAGAAGAAGAAGAAGAAGAAGAAGAAGAAGAAGAAGAAGAAGAAGAAGAAACGTGCGACATTGTTTGTATGTTTTCATACCGTTGACATTTTCAAAACACACACGATTAAGAAATATTCCACATATTCATATAGTGAAGCACCCCTTGAAAGATCGAACTATTGAGAATGGTTAGTCTTTGGAGTGTGTCGGTGCAACATATCGGCAAGGTTGTTGCGAACAATGTTGACCTCGCGTCAATGCTACATCCGCAGGGAAGTGGAAGGGTAAGCTACTTTGAACAGAACATGAGCCGGAGAGACGTCCATCCTATTGAACGTTCCCACGATGAGGAAGGCAATGCGACAAATGGAGAAGACATGAATGGGTCAACACAGCAGGCAATGGGATGTGTCAGGCATGTGTCTCTGGAACAGTCAAACGGTTCCTCGTCATTTCAGAACAGAGAGCGTCACTCTTTTCAGTTTCAGAGTCATGTTCCTTGCTCTGCTGACGTGGCCACTAACGGCACCAACGGGGGTCATGTCCCAGAAAACGACGACTCACTCTCAGAAACGTTGACCCACATGGATCAATACGTTTGCTAATTAAAGTTGTCATTAAAATCAGATTTTCACCAACATATTTGAAAGTGATTCGGTTGTATTCCTGATCTTTTCTTGAATCCAAAAATATACATGTCATGTTTACGCTGAAAATGTGTTCAGAATTAAAGAAAATTTGTGTATGCAGATTAGGTACTACATTCGCATGCGCCGCCAAGACGAGCATAATCCGTCTCGGTCATTGGATCTGGACTAGCCAAGTATTAATATATGTAGTCTTGGCGATGCCTGCTTTTGAGTGTTGACTTTTTGGTTTACCAACAGGTTGACTAAATGTTTTAATATTGCTTCACTTGACTCATTTCTTGGTTAAATATCCACCAGACGGAGTACCGCACCAGCCGGTGTTCAGCGAAGATTGGCAGTTCCAGGAATCGTTTTCCACCACAGGGGGACAGCTGCGGGGACGTAATTCTGACGTCATCTTGATCGTTCCCGAACATGCCGTTACAGATGCCAGTCAAGAAAGTTTATGTGAGGTAAAGAAACAAGCCTTAGCTGATGTCATTATCAAAAAAGGATCTGAAAGTTCTGCCAATATAAACGAAGCAGTTTCTTCAGAAGTCAGCGGCCAAGCCCGGGAAGCTCATGACATAAACAATGACGTCGTCATTCAAGGAGCTATTTCAACCGACTTGCAGAGGGTGCACGAGACACTTCACCTGGGGAGGTGTGAGTCAGTCAGCAGCCCGGTAGCAGAGTACTATGCCAGAGAGAACTTCAGCTTCCAAAAGCCTGTCTCCATCTCTCTTCCTCACTTTTTGCCTCCCAGGTTTAGTGTTGCGGATGTGAGGGTGTACCAGTTCCACAGAGATAGTGGCGGACAGATTGCCGTCAACACACTCAAACTGTTGAAGGTAAAAAACACCACAGACAAGCATACTGCAAGCAACACACCGAACACATCCACAGAGGAGGACGTCACTGCCACTGAGGGATTCTACTTTACCGACTACAACCGAATCCAGGTGGTTACGTCCCACTTCTCTGGGTACTTGTGCACTCTGTGTAAGAAAGAGATGGACCCCCCTCACCTCCGCCTTCGTCTGTACGGCAAGCACGTGCAGAGAGAGTCACGTGACGTCGACCTGACCTTGTTCATCTGGGACCTCAGGCTGGACATCCGCGACTTCCGGAAGGTGCGTTACCATAGTTACTGATAACTGTTTCATGTCACTGAACGCAGACCTTTTTGACTCAACTGAGTTATCAGGAGTCTTAGGAATGAGGACTGTTAGGCCAGCCGGCCGTAGACACACATAAAACTTAGTTGTGTACACAAATTTTGTCTTGGCAATCCCAAGATCAACCCAGTCAACTGGGCTACAACTGGTTTTAAAGGCAATTACTATGGTTTTTGTGATGTATTTCTCTTTTTTTTCCTCTCCAAAATGTGTATTTCTACTGTTTAATTGCTCATCTTCTCTGTCGTGTGAAGGCTGGGCTCCCAAACCCCGAGGAAGAAAAGACGTTTCAAGCCAGTCAGACATTGGAGCCACTGGCCACAACTGCCATCGAAAACGTTCAGCTGGGAGTGCATCTGCGCTTGTCGGAGCAGGAAGAAGCCATCTGGATGCATATGGGGAGCGGTGGAGAACCTTTCTTGAATTCCGAGAGGGTATACTGCTTTTATTAACATAGTGTTGTCTTGCCCTTTCGTCTGTTTTACAGTTCTTCAAGGTTGATAGTTAGTCCCACAGCTAGCATATATATTAAACTTAGCCCACCAGATAGCGACTTAAATGTTTACCCAGTTTCTGGAAATCGCCGGGTACAAAGGCAATTTGCCACGTGACTAGTTGTTCCAATAATGTGTCCAGCGTGTAACAGTGTACCTGAATCCTTTTAAGTCAAAATGATGATATTTAGCCAGCTAGCTTGAATTTGTTTATCTCAAACTACCTGCATAAAGCAGTATTTGCTACGTTATTGATACTACTTGTTTAGTGAAAACAAAAATCAGAAACCACGCAAACAGGTCCGGGTCTGCTAAAGCATGTTCAACAACTTGCTTTACGATTTGTGAAACATTTTCAAACATCAAAATACCGTTTTTATTTTTAAGAATGTTTCTCAGTACAAAGGAAATCAGATTTTAGCATTATAGTACTGAGAGAAAAGCTGAACTAAATCAGAATACAACCGTATCAGTACCAAAGTCATTTTCTCCTCATCATTTATTGTTATCTTATATTGCAGAGGATTGGTGTCAAGAAGTTCGTGCCTTGCTGCCTGGACACGATACCCGAGCGCGTGGACTGGGCGCTCCTCACACGTCATGACCCCGGCCAGCTGAGGTGGTTCCAATGTGTGCTGGACGTTGGTTACGTCACGGCTGCCGTTGGTGATGTCCCACTCCAGTTTCTTCCAGTACCCCCCATGCAGTCTCTCCGAATTCGCGGTCTCGAGGTGACTGGTTGTCTTATATAGGCTGTTTATTCACTTTCATACCGTGCAGGGCAGTGTACGGATACATTTTTAGAGTTCAATATTGGAACACACAAAAAAGCAAAATGATAGAAAAGTTCATATACAATAATAGAACAGAGCCCAACGAAGTCAACCGAGCATAAATCTTATCGTACGATTTGACCATTGAACACAATGTACTCAGTCAGTTAAATGTGATTAACGTCGGCATATCCTTGGTTTTAAATGTGAACAACTTATAATGATATATATATATTTCTCTCAGACTCTTAGACGCAGCGAGAGACCTTCGACTGTAGATAAGAGACTTAGATACAGAAAATCGTAACATTTTCAAAACTTGTAATCTTTGTTGTCCTGTCAGTTGACGAACGAGCAGAGGTCAACCACGACGCAGACTGACCAGCCCCTGATGGAGGACACCCACGTCAAGCAGCTGGAAGGAAACTTCACCTCCCCCAGGACGACTGCCGAGGCCCCTTCAGCTGCCTCCAGTCCGCCCTTCTCTCTGCCGCAGACTGCATCAGTCCAGGGTGCCTCAGCCTATCATGGTCAACGCCAGTATGTAGCCACCGCTTCCATACCCGCGAGCCATCAGGGTTTGTTAAGCTCTTCTGACAGTGTCAGCAACATCCCTCAGTCCTGTACTGGTGGGGGGATGGCTGCTATGTCCTTGAACCCTGGCATAGCAGCGGCAAACCACAGCAGAGCCGCATCTCCTGTTGAAGAGCAAAATGCTGTTATGTCTTTCGACAATGGGGGAACAATGGCCAATCAGGCAGAAGCAACTCCCATCCAAAAGCAAAATACTGCCATGTCTTTCGTTCCTGAGGTAGCAATAGTGAATCAGGCCAGGTCAACTCAGGTCCATGAAACAATGCCAGCCATGGCTCTAAACCCACCGGCGTCAGCACTCAGCCCCAGTAGAGAAAACCACGTGACTAGAAGCGGCGGTGAAGGGGACAACTCCACGAAGCAGGTCATCTACACCAACTGCACGTTCAACATGCAGGCCAACAAGAGCACCACCAGCAACAACGTCGGCAAACTCCATGACATGAACTTTGGCAACACCACCAACATCGCCACAGAGGGGGACCAGGCAGAAGGGGGTACGCCGCATCACGTGACATCGCCCCATCACGTGACGGAACCAAGCATCGAGTCCCCGGATGTGGCGGATGTTTTGCAGCAGTCATTGGCACAACAAGCGGAGAATGAGCCACGCCAGTGATACCAGTGGAGGGTTTTGCTTCAGAGAGGAATTCGATAACATAGCACCGTCTAACTGAACTACCGACTCATACCACCACGCTGAAGTCTGAGATAATGAATCCGGCAATCCCGCCTGACAAGTTCCTGATCCCTCAAAAACCAGGACGCCTCATTCGTCCACGTCAATCTTCCAGAGACTTTAGCACCTCGAACCCAGTAGACAACTACATCAGGAACAATAGCAGATGCTTCACTGTGCCACGCTGTAACACTGAGCAATACAGACATTCGTTTTTTCCAAAGACTGTAATGGCCTGGAACCAATTAGATGAAGAAACTGTAACCTCAGCATCGACCGAGAGCTTCAAGTTGGCGCTGGCAGTAGCCAGACGACGATAAAGAACTAGCTGCGCACCCCCCACTCCGCTGCATCAATGCCAGACATCTGGATGACTTGTCCTACAAGTGCAGCGTAACATACAGATACAGAATCACGCTTCAAATAACATTGATTGCGAGACGTGGGGAGATCAGTTCCATGCGTGTAGATTTGAGCTACATTGATTCACATTTTATGTATTATTTCTTGTGTATGAGTGTGTGTGTTTTTGTTTTCATCATCCAATACAATTTCTTGTCGCAGACAAATCAAGATGGAATGAACTTGATCTTTTGTTTCTCGAGAGTATTCGACAGACATTTGTAATTGTATGCGTACTCTTATAGCACCTTCGAATGATCATTAAACATAGCTGTCGATAGATTCAAAGTTGAATTTTCCCTTGCGCTGAATCATGACAAATCTCTCAATAATTCATCTCCCCGTACATAGCGACAGTCTGATTATGGGTCAAACCACTGATAGATTATGGAAGGCGATTGTTTAGGAGAGACTGTTTAAATACGTTTTCTGGTTTCTAAATAACGTGATAAATGCTGATACAACAGTATTTATTACCAAAACCGTAAATTAAACATGCTGAGAACATTGTCTTGAAATGAAAAGGAGGGCCCCAAAGGGGGGGGTATCATCACGATCACGGGAAGGGAAATTTTAGCTTTCACGATTACAGTTACCTTGATTTTAGTTTTCACGATCACAAACACCTTGACGAATAGAGGATCATAGAGTGATACAGATGTGAAATATGTACGTTGAAAATAAAATGCTTTGCAATAATGCCCATCACGATCACGAAAACAAATCACGATCACGATCACGAGACTTGATTTTTTTGTCATCACGGATCACGGGCAAAGTCCCATCACGATCACAGAAATGGAAATTTCGGCAATCACGGTCACAGAAAGGTCAAAAAACGCCAATCACGATCACGATTTTAAACCCTTTGGGGCCCTCGAAAAGGAGTGCTAACATTGAGGTACATTTACATAGGTTATGAACCGAGAGTCAGCGAAAGCAAGGACTAGAAATGAATCTTAATTTTGAGAATGCTGAAAGAGTGGTTTCACTTTCTACATATACAACTGTGTCAATGGATGTGATGGAATTTGTGTTTACTCTGCTCGGCAATCCCCTACGAAAAAAAGTGTTCACAGGCTATTTTACATTTACTGAAACATGTTCTGCTCTTCTGCAATACAATTGTACGGAGTATATGTCATGCAAGAAATTCTGTAAGTGTGTGTGTGTGTGTGTGTGTGTGTGTGTGTGTGTGTGTGTGTGTGTGTGTGTGTGTATGTGTGTGTATGTGTATGTGTGTGTGTGAGTTATTGTGTGTGTTAGTGTGTGTGTGTGTGTGGGAGAGAGAGAGACTGAGAGCACGCGCTATCTTCTTATTTTTATTTTGCCAGGATAGGATATATTTCTAAAACAATTTTATCTTCGTATGCTGGGTGAACAAAAATGCAAATAAATTAATGTAATATATTTGCCTTAACCAGGGGTGTGTGTGTGTGTGTGTGTGTGTGTGTGTGTGTGTGTGTGTGTGTGTGGGCTGCAAACACAGCAGGCAAATACCATGACCAGCAGAAGAATCACAAGAAGGTAACAATCTGCGTGTGTGTGTGTGTGTGTGTGTGTGTGTGTGTGTGTGTGTGTGTGTGTGTGTGTGTGTGTGTGTGTGTGTGTGTTCGGGCAACCTTAAATCCTTAAAAATCACACACAAGATTCCCAAGGCGCAATTGCCACGGGGTACAATTGTGGAGTTGTCCGGGATAAAGTCGACCAAAAGGGGAAGAAGGGAAATCATTTATCTGGAACCTCACGTACATGTATACAAAACAATTTTGAGAAATCGACGGATGACTTTTGCATCACAAACGATGGGCGCTGAGGAAATGTTCACACAAGGAAAATCGCGCTTCACAACTTTATCACCAACACAAGATTGGAAAAAATTTACCTCATGTAAATAAACAAACTTACCAACGCATATATGTAAGCATTAACACGCACACAAGCACGTATACACTTTATCATATTAGTTTCAGCATATTAGTCTAACACCAACAACAGTATCAGTGATCACACAGTTTCATATGTATGGAACGCCTCAACTGCCTTATGTTGATACAAAACATTATGTTGGGTCAACGTGTTATGTGTTGGGTGGTTTTGTCACCATGTTGTGTGTTTAGTTAGTTTATGTCATTATATTGGGTGGCTTTGTCATTAGGTTGGGTGGTCGTGTCATTATGTCATGATGTCAACTTGTCATGATGTTAGGTGGTTTTGTCATGATGTTGGGTGGTTTTGTCATAATGTTGGGTGGTTTTGTCATGATGTTATGTGGTTTTGTCATTATGTTGGGTCAACTTGTCATGATGTTGGGTGGTTTTGTCATGATGTTGGGTCAACTTGTCATGATGTTAGGTGGTTGTCATGATGTTGGGTGGTTTTGTCATGATGTTGGGTGGTTTTGTCATGATGTTGGGTGGTTTTATCATGATGTTGGGTGCTTATGTCATTATGTTGGGTGGTCATGTCATTATGTTGGGTGGTCGTGTCAATATGTTGGGTGGTCGTGTCATTATGTTGGGTGGTTTTGTCATTGTGTTGGGTGGTTTTGTCTTTGTGTTGGGTGGTCGTGTCAATATGTTGGGTGGTTTTGTCATGTTGGGTGGTCGTGTCAATATGTTGAGTGGTTCTGTCATTATGTTGGGTGGTCGTGTCGTTATGTTGAGTGCATAGTTATGTCAAAGAGTCATTATGTTCGGTCAAGTTGTCATTCTGTTAGCGCATCTATTTCTGTATAAACGCGTCTCTGATTGGATAACAGCGACCAATGAGATTGCGACTTACAAAATCATGCTTTTCCGGTTCTTACTAAAATGGCGTCTTGCAGAAGTATGCTTGACAACGCAGATCGCAAAATACCACTATCGTCAGCCATGTTGGTTTTACAGGAAGAGCATTATTTTGTAAGTCGCAATCCCATTGGTTGATGTTATCCAATCAGAGACGTGTTTATACAGAAAAACATGCGCTACCATAACGACAAGTTGACCGAACATAATGACAGGACCACCCAACATAACGACAAAACCCCAAGACAAGACGTGTTTACACAGAAAAAAATGCGTTACCAGAAAGACAAGTTGACCGAACATAATAATAGAAGGGTTAACCAATAGAAGCACTCAACATAATGACAAAACCACCCTACATAATGGCAAGTTGACCCACCATAATGACAAAACCACCCAATATTATGACATGTTGACCCAACATAATGACATAAGCACCCAACATCATGACAAAATCACCCAACACAATGACAAAATCACCCAACACAATGACAAAACCACCCAACATAATGACAAAACCACCCAACAGTATGACATGACCACCCAACATAATGACAAGTTGACACAACATAATGACATGACCACCCAACATAATGACATAAGCACCCAACATCATGACAAAACCACCCAACATCATGACAAAACCACCCAACATCATGACAAAACCACCTAACATCATGACAAATACACCCAACATCATGACCAGTTGACCCAACATAATGACATAAGCACCCAACATCATGACAAAACCACCAACATCATGTCAAAACCACCCAACATCATGACATAAGCACCCAACATCATGACAAAACCACCCAACATCATGACAAAACCACCCAACATCATGACAAAACCACCTAACATCATGACAAATACACCCAACATCATGACCAGTTGACCCAACATAATGACAAAACATCATGACAAAACCACCCAACATCATGACAGAACCACCCAACATCATGACAAAACCACCCAAAGTCATGACAAGTTGACCCAACATAATGTTTTGTATCAACATAAGGCAGTTGAGGCGTTCCATACATATGCCTCATTGCAACATCTTGGTCATCATTGACATTGTTTCACATAATTAAACTAAATAGTATGATCACACTGTTTTATGTGCCTTAAGCTATGCATACCTAACAAAGCTTTTCTGATCACGGTAAACGGTTTGTTTGCCTACCATATATTTATTACTGAATGATTAAAAAATAAGATAATAATTATTAGCTCAGCTTTTGAAGAAAAGTTTTGTGAAATTTGCTGGCGTTTATTGTCCTGTTGCTAGGTATTCTTCTGTACACTTTTGGGGCAGCTAAAACTTTTTGCACACAATACTCTTACACTCTGAACAGAAGTGTTTCACTTTTGAACACGTTTCTGTAACACGTTTTGAGCACTGACTTTGTGACATACAGTACATAGTTCTAATTGCAAAAGTGGCACACATAGTGTTCACAAGTGTCCAAAATGAACACTTAAGATCACTATGTGTTTATTACGTGTACCTCTTTTGCTAGTAGAACTATGCACTTTGTCGCATAATGTTCAAAACTTGTTGTAGAATTGTGTTCAAATGTGTTTAGAATGAAAAAAGACACCACGCAGCTCCTGCCGACCCGCTGACTTGTGTACGGAGAAAAGAGTGAGTTGTTCATGACAATGAACATGTTCAATCATAGACCATCTAGCAAGTAGTTTCTTCAGTGCCCGTGCCGGTTGTTATCCACAACTTGAAGTTCATGCTGAACTATTCTCTGCACTTAGTGCGCATAATTTATAACAACAAGTGTTTGCTTTAATCTCCGCTGGCAATAGTCAAATACTACTGTGCACCGCATTCCACTCAGTATAGCAGTGCCTGCACTTCTACATGTAACCGCATGCACACAAAAAATGAACAGAAAAACTCCCAACAACAGCCTGTGCAATCCAGCCGTACCTCTTCTTTAGACCTGTGCACAGGGAAGCCTCATATGACGGCTTACTAGTGCCAAAACCTCATAATTGCAATTACCATTTTCACGTGTTTATTACTAATTTTCCCGGAATAATTACTAACTTTCACCTGTTAATTACTAATTTTTAGTTTTGGCTCACTTTCTGACGGATTGCTACTGCCAAAACTAAAAATTAGTCATTTTTCCGTAAAAATTACTAATTATCCCGTGAAAATAACAACAATAACAATAACAATAACAGCACTTTATTGTCCATTAAAATATTACATAAAAATGGAATTTTTTCTTCGGCACACCCTGCCTGCCTGTCAACGATTATAACAATTGTATGGGACGACACACATAAAACATAAAACATAAAACATAGGTTCACAATCACAAGCACACATCATATTTCCAATAACACTAACCTAAAGTGTTGTCCTTGTCATCTTAAAATTTAGTAATTTTACAGATCTTCTTCTTCTTCTTCGTTTATGGGCTTAGACTCCCACGTTCACTCATGTTTTTAGCACGAGTGGATTTTTACGTGTATGACCGTTTTTTTACCCCGCCATTCAGGCAGCCATACGCCGATTTCGGGGGAGGCATGCTGGGTATTTTTGTGTTTCTATAACCCACCGAACTCTGACATGGATTACAGGATCTTTTCCGTGCGCACTTGGTCTCGTGCTTGCGTGTACACACGAAGGGGGTTAAGTCACAAGCAGGTCTGCACATAAGTTGACCTGGGAGATCGGAAAAATCTCCACTCTTAACCCACCAGGCGGCAGCGACCGGGATTCGAACTCACGACCTCCCGATTAGGAGGCCGACGTCTTACCACCACGCCACTGCGCCCGTCGTAATTTTACAGATAATATCTAATAAGGTAAAAAATAAAACGTCTTTAAGACTATCACAATCAAATATGATATTGCACTATGTAAATTTACCCTCTCATATCACAGGAGTTGAGTAACTAACAAGTGAAAACAGTAACTGACAGCGTTAATTAGTAATTATCACGTGATAATGGGTAACCCCAGGTTTTGGCACTAGTAAGCCGTCATAGCCTGACCCTTAGATTCGTCTGGGCTATCCCAAGATTTTCTTTCTAGTCATTATTTTGTGTACTCCTTTTTGTCATTGGGATTTCCCGATACTACGTTATCGTTCTCCATGAGTAAGCAGGCGCTAGTGAAGGGTAGCTGTCTCGCCATGGAAGACAGCAGATTTGAATATCGCCAGCTCATTGCTGTTAAGTGCTTGCTGACATGATTTCATATAACTTCAGATAACAGTTAACTCAGGGTTATTGTGTCGCTTTATGAATTTGTCATTTTCTTTTCAATGCAAGGCCATTGACTTTTACTTGGAGTAAGCGGCGGGAACAGTCTCCTTCAACGTCGGTTTCATTTTGGAAACGCAAGGTAAGTGTTTACTCACACGGGTAGAGGTCTTTATCATTCAGTTTTAGTCTTTACCAATTGTGTATTCTTGCTTCACATAGTGTTTGTGTTCCATAATTAATCCTGTCAGGATTGTTGAGTGCTTTGGGGAAGCTCGAATAAGCGTCAGGCACACCAAGAGTATAGGCTCATGTTCACCTGCGTTCTGCTGTGTGCAGTCGTAAACACGTAGGCTACAAACAAGGTAGAAAAGCAATAGGCCTATGTGCCTGCACATCACTCGCTCTATTTGACCGCTGTTTGCAACACAGTTGCCGGAGATATTCAGTCACGGGTGGTATACATTATTGGAGGTACCTTGGTACTTGGTTTTTCATTCGTATCCGTTTTTCAACACTTTTCTCCAGAGGTTCGCATTTTTAGTGTCGAAAAATCGCTTTTTTAGTGAGCGGACCATTACCCTTTTTCAAGTGAAGTAATTTTTCGTGATGGCAAATAAGGTCCTTATAAAGACCACTAATTCTAAAGCGCATTGAGCATATATATGATTATGCGCTCCAGCAAATGTCCATTATTTATTTTATTTATTTTACATGGCATAGCAAACCCTTCCCTCTCTCAGGCCTCACGAACTACTGGGGCACCCGAAAGCGGACACCCATCGTTTGCACGTACGTGTGAACTATGCGGTTGAAAGAAATGTACTGTTGAAAAAAAGTGTTACATATATCTATTACATACATAACAAGAGGCGAAGCCTTCAAGGCTCCCGTAAGAAATCGACAAACAGTAACACAAACTCAATGACTCCGTCACACACACACACACACACACACACACACACACACACACACACACACACACACACACACACACACACACACACACACACACACACACACACACACAGAGTTATAACTAACGCATCACTGATATCTACTCCATGTATAATTTTCAAAAGAAGGCAAACAGATAAAATGACTGTGTATTTGTTGTTGGTGTAGTTGTCCCTGAAGGAGTTCTTGTGCATTCCTCTCTCTCTCTCTCTCTCTCTCTCTCTCTCTCTCTCTCTCTCTCTCTCTCTCTCACTCACACACACACACACACACACACACACACACACACACACACACACACACACACACACACACACGATACACACTTTTAAACTGCATCAGCATAATTATCATGGCAAAGCTTATCTACAATCATTAACCTATCCTAGAGCTTGCGTATCAATTATTGGAATTGTCATACGACTAAGAATTAAAGATATGGGCGTCACGATCGTCACATTCAGACAGGTTCACATGAGGTTATTTTCCCTGGTCATCGCACTCGGAAGTCTCTGATATTGTCCAGTGACACGTTGTCCTGCTGGCAACCAGCTCCACGTGCTTGGGCATGAACGGTCACCAAGAGGATCATTATCCCTCATATACTGGGTGTGTGACAGAAAAACCATGTACTTTCTCACTGCAGCCCTAGGAAGCTTTTTAATCCTGTCCCACTCAATTATCGGGATGTTCCCGTGGTAGCACAACTTCTTGTTTAGAGTACACTATGCACTATGTTTTTGTATCAGGGAGTTGTAATGTTAATTTGTAAGGACGTCCTTTCCTGAAACAAATGAAGAGTTGGATTACAACGCTGCAGTGTTCTCTGCCCTGGATTGTAGCTTGCCCGTCGTAAATCAGCAGTAGATCTGCGGGTAGGCCTATTGTGTTCATTTGGAAATCTACCATCAGCTTATCTGTCTTTTGCACTGCAGACACTAAGCAATAGGTACCTGCCATGTGGCCACTTTTTCCACTGCTGTCCTCAGTCTTATACTTTTCATCAAGACTTGTCACCATGCCGAGTGGATCTAAATTCGGAAGTCGTCATGTGGCTGAGGCATGTCTCACATAGCGTCGATCTTGTTGTAGCTTATCCTCCTTTCTGAAACAAAAGGCAAAATGCGATTAGTTGTGATGACTACAACCTACACAAATATAAACAGTGTTTTGATACTGAATAGTCGGGTTATACAAGCCACTTTACCTATGCAGCATGGGAACCCTACAATATGCGAAACATGTCAACTGAATACAGCAGCCTGATTCTTAAAATAATTCTGACTGTCAACAGAGTCAACATACTATTCACAGTCCATTTTGAGGAGCAACTGAGGTACTCTCTGATAGTCTTGTTTGAGTGATAACGATCAACTCAGGAGGAAGAAACCAACAGAGGGGGAAAAAAACATTAACTTTAACCGCAGGAAAATACAGAATCCCATGTACCATTAGGTAGAACAAAATTCCACAGCAAGCTTTCTTTGGACGACTGTCGTCTCAAAACTCGCATTCTACCTGCTGTCCAAAAGAAGCTATCTTACGTTGTGCTACCTTGAAAAAAAATGCCAACAAAGACAAGGAATTAGCTGTTGCAAGGTAAGTTTACCAAACGTTACAGACATTAGCGAATCATGAAAGTGCGTAAACAGCGAACAGTACAATCAAAGAGAGGAGTCTGGAATGAAACGCGATACAAATCTCCATCTTCAAAGTATTGAAGCAATGATCAACATTTCGTCGGCATGTGTGTAGTTAAAGTGTGTATCCATAGAAAACGGGTGGGGTAAAAGCAGGTGACTGGTTTGTGTCGTGTGTGGTATGTAGACCAGGTCAGGGGTCAAGATCAGGTCAGGTCGCGTGAAGGATTGTGGTATAGATTCACTTTTCAGTTCTCACCTCTGCATTCGCCGATTCGGGGAAGACGATTTCACATTGTTCGGTTTCTTAGCTCCAGAAAAATAGATATCTATTTTTCATCGACCACGACCTTCCACTTGTGTAAGTGATCAAACTGTCTGAAACTGCTCACACGCCTTCAACGACTTTGCAAGCAAGACATCCAGTCCGGTCCCCAGAACAGCACTGACTGTTAACCATCGAGCTGCCCACCGAGGCTGGTGCACTCATCCTGTGAGGTGGTAATCATCATCAATGGGCTCAGTTCTTGTTTACAGACGGGTCCCGCTTCTTCTTTGAACCTGCTGATGGACGCATCAGAGTGTGGAGAAGTCGTTGAGAGTGCTTTGCAGTAATTCGTTGTAAGAAACACTGCTATTGTGAACTTGAAATCAGGGGGTTGTTGTAACAACCGCCAGCTTTGTTTTAGCTGCTGTGTTTCAAATGAAGTTTTGTGTCGACAGTCCTCGGTTGTTCAATAAAACAATAAAGACAAAATCAAATCGTTCAACCTTATAACTTGTGTTTGGCATGCGTTTGAAAATGGGGTCCAAATCACAAAGCTAAGTAATTTGGTGGAGGTAGTGAGTGTATGAGAGGTTGCTTAACTTTTTGACTTTAGTTCAATTGCTATTCTCGGGTCTATTGTGCTTTATTAGTGGATAATTACATGTATCTACAGACAGGGTGGAAATATAGGTATGGCTGCCTTAATTAAACCTTTTGTCCATGTAAAACAAAGGTCAGTCAGTCAGTTAGCCTCTCTGTTTGCTTTTCATTTGTTTTCAGTTTTTCTAGGTGAAACCTGTTTTTGTGCAAAGATGGGCTGCATACACAGCAGGCGAAGAATACCAGATGAAGGTATCAATATGTGTGTGTGTTTGTGTGTGTGTGTGTGTGTGTGTGTGTGTGTGTATGTGTGTGTGTGTGTGTGTGTGTGTGTGTGTGTGTGTGTGTGTGTGTGTGTGTGTGTGTGTGTGTGTGTGTGTGTGATAGACGTTGTTTTGTTTTGATTCGTGTTTAGTACGAGACGACTTCGCTTCTTGTGAATGTGAGTACCTGTCCAATTATGTGTCTGTGACTCCAACACGAGGTTGGTGCAATTTATTAGCAAATAAATATGAAGAAGTGTACAATGTGGAGACTTATTGTTAGTCTTCCTGTCTGTCTGTCTGTCTGTCTTTCTCTGTCTCTCTGTCTCTGACTCTCTCTCT
>NC_090254.1:9509686-9549508 GCF_037325665.1 Littorina saxatilis | reverse complement strand
TGTGCACGTGGTATCCGTAGCTTTCAGAGTTCGTCATTGAATGTACAGACCTTCGTGAGGGTGGCCCCTTGATGCTCGTAGGGACGGTTGGAATCGCTGTGGTACGCTGCCGGAACAGAGAAAAAAATGCCAGGTAAATTAAATAAAATGACTAACTGATTAAATAAGTGATGATTAACACAGAAAAGTGAACACAGGTAATACATTGTGAAAAGTGGCTCAGTGAATAAATGACTCCGTTTAGGTACAGTATAACTCCGCCTGGATGCACCCTAAAGGTCTTTCAGCCGGTCCCAAGCCCGGATAAAGGAGGAGGGTTGGGCGTGGGGTTAGCAACTCCACCCCGCCAAAAAACCAACTTGCTACAGAAACCGCAACAAAAACAAACCAACAACAGCCCAGTCTTTTGCGGCCCTATGCTCCACAGGGAGTCTACAGGAATAAGTCAAGTAAGTCAGTTACAGTATAAACCAAAGCCCATTTCGGTCTGTGTAATAGGAAATCATGGGACTTTCGCCGAAATAAAAGACACAGCACATTTCCACGCGAAAGCGTTAGACAAAGCAACACGGTATGTGCTGGTACAGGAAACACGCTATCAAGACCAACAATCCTCAATCTCTGAATACGCAAAACATTGTGCTAACAAGAAAATTGGTTGATTAAAATCAACATGGCCGAAGCAATGTTTTCATAAAAGAAGCGGTATTGTACGGGCACATGTTGAATTTGGGTTACATGTGTGTTGCAGAGTATTTGAAAATCCGTAGGCATAAAAAACATGCAAATAAGAGTGATTGGTCCCTGTTGTGAATATAGTCAAGTGGATAAATTGATTACTTATGTTTCACACTAGTTTTGCTGTTACAGCAGTCCCTCTCATGAACGGACACGCTTGGGCCAGTGCAAACCTGTCCGTACATTGCATGCAGGTGGCCGGTCCCGGGAGAGCCCCCCCCACATCACACCCACTCAGGCACACTGACGGACTGAGTGAGTCTTTGCTACTGGTGAACGAGCTCTACTTGTCCTAAAACAATAAGGTCAAACTACTACAACTTATAACTGAAAGGAAAAAAACTGTCCTGTAAAAATGACGTTAAATCAACGGTGTCAGAAAAAGAGAAATAAAAGAAATCTTCAAATTCCTGAGGATACAGGCACCCCATGAAAGCAGCCACGAACATACTCACAGAGGCACACATGCTTGTGCAGATATTTTGCAAAAATATGAATTGAAAACCTGCATAAAATTATGTGGTAATTAATTTTGTGTGTGTGTGGCTTTATTGAATACTTCAGGCAGTGACTTTTCCCTGTCCAGTTTTCTCTTTCGTCTCTCTTACCCCTCGCTTACCCACCCCCCACCCCCTTACCCTCCACTCCTTTTACCCAGCCCCGACAGCACAAATTTGTAATCTGCAAGGCAGAGTACACATTTTCTAAAAGGAAGACTACTCCTCTTCAATTATATCCAGAGATCTTCCAGCTGTCTCCACCATAAGCCAAGTGGTCGAGTCTTATACCCCCTTTCCACACAACCGTTCTAGGTCCCGTTCCCGTACCGACCAAGGAACGGTGCGGGCACGGGAGGGATCGGGACAGAACCGCAATGAACGTAACTGATCGTTAACGGAACTGATTTGAACGGTAGGGTCGGTAGGGACGGCTGAGTTTGGGCTGCATGTTCAAATTTTTAGCCGTTCCCCTCCCGATCAGAATGAACGGCAATGGAACCTCAACCCATCGGTAACGGAACGCTTGGATCATTAAAGGAACTTAAAACAACGGTAACGCAACGGTAGCGCTCTCACACACTGAGTTGTCATACCCGCATTCCACACATCCGTTCTAGGTCCCGTTCCTTTACCAACCAAGGACGGCCGCCACTATGGTCAGACGCTGCTGAAAGATGCCAAAAAACGGCCGTTTGCGCAGCGTTCCATTGTTGTGGCAGCATTCCTTGGTTGGTACGGGAACGGGACAAAGAACGGTTGTGTGGAATGGGGATATAACTTATGATACCGACAAACTGAAGAATGAACAGATCTATGAGGTGACCGTCTCAATGGTCCAGGCTCAGGAAACAAAGAGTATATATGGCCTGGGGCGATTGTAGCTTCCCTTCTTCGTGTTCGATAGACAAGGACAATAAATAGTAGAGCATAGTGCAATTTCATGTTGGCATCTTCTCCACTGAAAGCTATAACCCACAGACTGAAGACCAAAGTGCTTTACCCCACTTCTGACCCGAATCACCCCCCTCCTGCTAGGTACACGTGCACTCAAGTTAACCTCTGCTTTGACCTGTGTGCCACTGAGGATTCGGATGAGAGAGAGAGAGACAATGACAATGACAATGACAATTCTTTATTTAACGAGAGTAGTAGATTAAGCAGTGGTCTGCTTTTTTACATGGCCCTAAAGAGGGACTAACTACAAAAATGAAATAAAAATACAAGATAAAAAATAGAAAAAAAATAGAAAAATCTATATTTTAACAGATAACTAAAGTGAAAACACATTATACATAATGTTCACAAAATGCATTGCATTGAGGTAGATTGCGAGTTAATTGATGTGAATTAAGTGGTATAGAGCAGCTTGCACTTTCTCAACATCATGCTCTAAGCCATACATTGCATTTTAAAGAAAACAATCAAACAAGCAAGACATTGCAAAAATCATCACACATCTAAATAGTGGTTGGTTTTTAAGTCCCTTCATCCGACAAGGGTCTGTGAACATTGTACCAATACAGAGGAGAGGGGCATGTTTAATACAAAAAATGAATACCATTTAAGACAAATATCATTTACTTTCACTTCATTACATAAGACAAATATCTGCTCTTAAAACTATCTGTGCTGGTAGTTTGCCTCAGGAATGTTGGAAGAGAGTTCCAGAGACTGCTACCTGAATAAGCTAAACTGGACTTAAACAGGTCAATCCGAGGAACAGGAGTGTTTAATGTCATAAATTGACGTGAATTCCTGATGGTAAATTTTGTACGTAGAGTTTCAGGTACGAGAGAGCGAGAGCGAGAGAGAGAGAGAGAGAGAGAGAGAGAGAGAGAGAGAGAGAGAGAGAGAGAGAGAGAGACACACATAGACAGAGACAGACATAGAAAGACAGAAGCGGAGAGACTCAGAGGGAGACACAGACAAAGACATACATACAGAGAGAGAGAGAGAGAGAGAGAGAGAGAGAGAGAGAGAGAGCGAGAGAGAGAGAGAGAGAGAGACACACACACACATAGACAGAGACAGACATAGAAAGACATAAGCGGAGAGACTCAGAGGGCGACACAGACAAAGACATACATACAGAGAGAGAGAGAGAGAGAGAGAGAGAGAGATAGAGAGAGATAGAGAGAGAGAGAGAGACACACACACACACATAGACAGAGACAGACATAGAAAGACAGAAGGGGAGAGACTCAGAGGGAGACACAGACAAAGACATACATACAGACAGAGAGAGAGAGAGAGAGAGAGAGAGAGAGAGAGAGAGAGAGAGAGAGAGAGAGAGAGAGAGAGAGAGAGAACTGTAACTGATCTCGTGAGAACGGTAACAACACGAGACATACCTTTCCGAATGCATTCCAATAGATGACCGCTCCTGTGGCCATCAATAATTTCACAACCGCGATGAGTAATTAAGCCTGCACCGAATGTATCACATCATGAATCAATAACAATCACAAAACGACATACAGTTACAGAAGATGATTTAATCACAGTGAAAGTCTCACATATCGCCCTTATTCACCTTTTTGCACTACGTTCCAAGAGTTCAGTGAACGGAGTACCGTAGTGTCTCGTAGTACATTGGAAGCACTGAGACGACACACAAACCACCGACATCCAAAGACGACTTGCAGAAGATGGAAGCCGGTTGTGCTCAATTATTTTCCACGAATATAGTTTTATCGTTACTTTTACACAACATCCCTAGAGTATAGTTTTAACGATGTACTTTCTTGACGCAGACGACACTCAAACCACTACCACCAAACGGCGACTTGCTAATGATAAATATTTGCTTAGTTATTCCCCACAGATATCATCATGCATATAATTCCTTCTTTAAAGCTGCATCCCGGGAGTGAAGTCAGAAAATGAGGTCGTTTCTATCACAACCAGTCAAAGCAGACGATAGCAAGTTCTGCCACTAGTCTCGGTAAACCAAATGAGTTCCTATGAGCACGGAACTCGTTTACAACGGACGGCGGACGTATCTTCCGCGAAGCAAAGGGCAAACCGGCTGCTGTGTCAGTGTTTGGAGTATAGACCGTAGATTAGAAAGTCACTGGGTTCAAGCCCGTATTTCCTGAGACTGACTTCCACTGAGTCAAAACAAGGCGAAGGTTATGTGTGAGTTTGATTACAATTAGTATAGCAATGCAGATGCTGACTGACACGCCATTGCCACAAAATAGCGGATGAGTGCTCGTTGTATTGACAAAGGAATGTGTGTGCAAATTCGTGGTTAGAGTTGCCGTAACAGAGTGTGAGGAATTATCTTCTGTCAGTCACCGCGTTTTACACACACATCTAAGGAGTGTGTCGCTGAGTTGTTTTAAACTTCGGAAAACAAAATGTAGAGAGACATGATTGTGATATTTAGCTGCATAGAATAGACAGGTAGTGTTGTGCTTTGTAGAGAGACATGATTGTGATATTTAGCTGCATAGAATAGACAGGTAGCGTTGTGCTTTGTAGAGAGACATGATTGTGATATTTAGCTGCATAGAATAGACAGGTAGTGTTGTGCTTTGTAGAGAGACATGATTGTGATATTTAGCTGCATAGAATAGACAGGTAGTGTTGTGCTTTGTAGAGAGACATGATTGTGATATTTAGCTGCACAGAATAGACAGGTAGTGTTGTGCTTTGTAGAGAGACATGTTTGTGATATTTAGCTGCATAGAATAGACAGGTAGTGTTGTGCTTTGTAGAGAGACATGATTGTGATATTTAGCTGCATAGAATAGACAGGTAGTGTTGTGCTTTGTAGAGAGACATGATTGTGATATTTAGCTGCAGAGAATAAACAGGTAGTGTTGTGCTTTGTAAAACGTTGTATGGATTCGGATTATTTGACTAGACTGAATACTCTTCCCTTCGTATAGAGTTTGCGTGTGTGAATTGCACGATCATATGAATAAATAAGCTGATTCTTACAAATCAGGCGTGCCTTTCCAATAGTATCCCGGTGAATATATAAGTTTAAACGTTGGAAACTAAACGCGACAGAACTCTCTCGACTGTGAAGGAATATATCCGCTAGTTTCAGTTTTTTCGTCCAAAGAAAAATATTGAGTAGAATGTTCGTTATAATTTCTTTATCTTCTGCACCGTTAGCTCGGACAGCAGCTGCGGAAGATGTGACTAATGCTGCAGTATGCTGGCCGGGGGCTCTCCAAAGATCCAAAGACCTTCTTCCTCATCGGCAAGTCCGCCACGTTATGACTTTAAAGTCTCGTTCACATGGCAGATTTTCAACCAACTTTGACCCAACTTTTGTTGGCTTGAAATCGCCCCCAAGTTGTTAAATCCAAGTAGGCAAAAAGTTTGTCATGTGAACGGACCTATTATAAGAACGAATGTAGGTTCGATTTAGTACATATTTAGCCGCGACTCGAAAAATCAGCTGACAGTCCTTCAGTAGAGCGCTTACTGATTGGTTAGCTCTAACCAAACTGCTCTTCCCGCATTATGTAGCTCCGAAAGCTGAACCGTCCTTCAAGTCTGCCGAGGATCGCTGCTTTAAACTAGTTTTAGCGTTTGCGCTGTTGGGGAAAAGTTGGTAGAAAGTCTGCAATGTACACAGAACTTAAGTCATTCGTGGCATGACTTGCCCGCCTGCTTGTCAAACCTACTGGATAATTTAACTAAATTAATACATGTACCTAGTAGAGACATTTATAGACTTGCCGCCTTATCGCAGCCTCCGCATCTAAAGTCTTAAACCGGCACGGTTGGCCTAGTGGTAAGGCGTCCGCCCCGTGATCGGGAGGTCGTGGGTTCGAACCCCGGCCGGGTCATACCTAAGACTTTAAAATTGGCAATCTAGTGGCTGCTCCGCCTGGCGTCTGGCATTATGGGGTTAGTGCTAGGACTGGTTGGTCCGGTGTCAGAATAATGTGAATGGGTGAGACATGAAGCCTGTGCTGAGACTTCTGTCTTGTGTGTGGCGCACGTTATATGTCAAAGCAGCACCGCCCTGATATGACCCTTCGTGGTCGGCTGGGTGTTAAGCACACAAACAAACAAAATCTAATGTCTTGAAACAGAAGTGCAAATACTGAAGAAAATAATGTGACCTCTGCTAGTACTGTAATCAGGTGTCAGGTGTTTTGTAATCAGGTGTCAGATGTTTTGTAATCAGGTGTCAGGTGTTTTGTAATCAGGTGTCAGGTGTTTTGTAAACTGGTGTTTCAAGCAGGAAAGAAGAAGACATCCCACAAAACCAGCTACTGTATTACGCAACCAGTTACAACTAGGTTTGTTTAGCAAAACAGTGGTTTTATTTTGATACACAAAGAATAGGATATATGTGTCATTTGATAAAAGGGCGGATTTCCCCCATGCAGTGATTTCTTTTTCCTGTTCTTTTGCATAAAATCCGGTAAAGCATCTCACCTGTCCGGTAAACGCGAACACGCTCAAAATGTATTCGAGGTTAAAAGTGTCAGCGCAAAATATTTGTTGGTGATACTAAAAGGAGTTTCCTGATGGGAACAACCTTTTCTAATTTTCTATCAGCGTTTTGCACTTTGCACAAAAACGTAGAGGCGTTCATTGTAACATTAATATTTCCGTATCGTGTCGGCTAATCAGTTATTCAAATTAACATCTAAAACTTTTGAAGCGCACGTTGTACTTATAGGCAGAATATACCGTTTCAGCGGCACAGACGACGCACGGCCTATTATTTATGCCGCGATAGGGATTATGACGAGTACTTGGCCTGTTTTCCTTTCATGCAACGTGTAGCGGGCTGGGATAATCTGCAGTGCGTCGTCGGTCCTGCTGAAGTTACATATGTGAGCGGAGCCCCTTAGCACGACGTACTGCATCTCTTTCTGAAGGTTATCATAGTTTCCTCCTTGCGTAAAGCATGATCTTGTAAATCCGAACAAATCCGCCCAGACTTGCTGCATGCGACATGAACATCCTTTTGACTGTAACTTAGATACGTACGAACAAAGCTATTGAGTCTATCAGCTTTCTGTACAGAATAACGTGTTTTTTTCTCCCCTTTTTTTTTTTTTTTTTTTTTTTTTTTAAAACAGGAAAACTTAATAACCAAAGCATATATGTCAATCGGCAAACTTAAATCCGAAAAAAAACCACTTTAGCAATCTGATATGCCTCCGGACAGCATGTGTTCATGTGGGAAGATGCTCTTTTCCGCGTAAAAGCCTCGGCAGTACTTTAGTGAGATCATGTAGAAGATTGCTTAATAGGGCATGAGGCTGAAGTTGAAGGTATAGCTTTAAATTGATGTCATCTGAGCAAGGAGTCATTCGTATTACTTTGATACCGATAAACTTTAAAGGCACAGTAGTCCTTTCTGTGTAAACAGTTCAGCTCACTGTTTAGAAATCTGCCCAGCTTTTTACACCCCCGGTATAGGGGTGTGTATAGGATTCGGTCGATGTGTTTGTTTGTTTGTGTTCGCATATAGATCTCAAGAATGAACGGACCGATCGTCACCAAACTTGGTGAACAGGTTCTATACATTCCTGAGACGGTCCTTACAAAAATTGGGACCAGTCAAACACACGGTTAGGGAGTTATTGGTGGATTAAGATTCTACAAGGACTTATAGAGGGACATATTAATGGTCAAAGGGAAATAACCTTCTCAGTTGGTGGCAGTGAGAATGGTAAGGACGGGGGTGTTTTTTCCTACCTCGGAGGAATTTCTTGTTTAAAGGGAGAACACCATCCCTCCGCTTGGACACGTACCTAAAGTCAACATCCTGACTGCTTTCCGGGCAGAGTTGGATTTGTTGTATCTTTTTTTTAATTTTTTTTTTATGAAGTAATTTATCAGGTTGAAACTAGAAAATCAATTTGTACACCAAGTCCCACTCTGCACGAGAAGCAGCCAGGCTGTAGATGTTGTATGTGTCAAAGTGGAAGGGTGCTCTTATCCCCGTTAAATTCTGAGACGGTTTGCGCTGAGCTACGATTAGGCTTGGCTTTGATTTCAGTCATCTGTGTGTGCTTGTGACTTAATTGTGTATTTTTGTTTGCTTAAACGCCCTGTGGGCCTAAAGCCGAAAATAAAATCTTGAATCTTGAGGAAGGAGTAACGGTATTTGGTGCAGATAAGCTTTAATGGTCCATCCATGCAGAGCGTACTTTAGTGGTTCAGTGATATCGCTTTTTAAAACGCCCCTCTGGGGTACTGCAAGTCTGATGAGTTGAGCATATGCTACTAAAACACCACACCCCACTCCCGTAAATTTGTTAAAACCATTAGCTGTGTCATGTTTTATGAAACAAGTTGGAGCATTTAATAAATCCCAAAGGAGCGATAACTTAGTTTCAGCTTGAAAATCTCCACTGACTCGCTTTTGCTTCAATAAAAACGCGCTATGTCATTTACAGATACTGTCCACTATAAACATGTCCATCTGATGTATGTGATCATGTCGTCATTGGCCTAGTTGCTTACTTTGATATTATTACACCCCCGGTATAGGGGTGTGTATAGGTTTCGCTCGATGTGTTTGTTTGGGTATTTGTTTGGGTGTTTGTTTGTGTGTTTGTGTTCGCAAGTAGATCTCAAGAATGAACGGACCGATCGTCACCAAACTTGGTGAACAGGTTCTATTCATTCCTGAGACGGTCCTTACAAAAATTGGGACCAGTCAAACACACGGTTAGGGAGTTATTGGTGGATTAAGATTATACAAGGACTTATAGAGGCACACCCCCGTTGGTCAAAGGGAAATAACCATTCTCACTGCCACCAACTGAGAAGGTTATTTCTCTTTGACGGGGGTGTTTTTCCTATCGGAGGAATTTCTTGTTTAAAGAAATATTCGGAGTGTTTTCTTCGTTGTTTGTTAAAGTCGTTTGTCTGTTTCTATGTGATGTTTGTTAACATAACACACATACACCCATTAACTAAATAAAAACAAAGAGATAAACACAAACGTAAGGGTGCATGAATTAAAATAAATGAGACTATCTGCTTTGGTTAATAAAGATTTAGCATCCACACATACCAGAAACACTACATCCTGACCAAACATTAGTATGCACTCTGGACCGTAGTTGCTACAACTTGAGAAACTCTGAAAATACTATCAGATCTTGTCTGGGCTTTCAAAGTATAGTTTCTTCTTTATCTTTGAAGTCCCATACAAGCACTTGAGAGAGCCTGACAACTTTAGACATGCACAATGTTAGTGTGTGTGTGTTAGTGTGTGTGGGTGGGTATGTGTGTGTGTATGTGTGTGTTAGTGTGTGTGTTAGTGTGTGTGGGTGTGTGTGTGTGTGCGTCCAATCGTGCGTGCGACCTTGCGTCTGTCTGTCTGTCTGTCTGTCTGTCTGTCTGTCTGCCTGGTGGCGTGTGTACATGTGGTGTCTGTGTCACCTTGTCTTTTTAAACCTTTTAAAATTAGTACAAAGCAGAAGACAAATATCGTGCACAAAAATTAGCTGACAATCCCGTGAGAACAATTTCAACTCGTTAGGTCGGTACTGAGTTACTGCATCCTCAGTCTTCAAGCAATACAGACCTCTTTTCAGTTTTAACGAACAAAGTAGAGATCAAATAACCAAAGGGAAGTACGCGCTCATGATGCATACGACACGTGTAATGGAGTAAGCGAGAGTTACTATACGGAACCAATCTCCTGGCATCTGAGAGAATAACAAGCATTGGAATGAAAAAGAGACTTTCATCCTCTAGATTCTCACAGAGTGGAGGATTAAAGCCTTAACTTACCTGACGATGTATCTACCTGGGAAAGAAAGTTATGTCGACTTGACAGACTTGAAATCCTCCCCCGTTGTATGTGCAACATCGCCACTTTCACTTCGGATAACTTCACTCGAAATAAACAACGTCAAATTCTGCAGCAAAGTGAGAATTTTTCTTCTTGCATTGCATATCACTTAAACTGAATCCCACGCGCGGCTGTGCGCATCAGGTTTGCAAAACCGTTTAAAAGTTTCTTTTTAGCACAAAACACGCTTTTCAGACACCCGCGCACGCGCACACTGCAACCATTTTTCTCACTTGATGATTTTTGAGGGTTTGTTTATACACACAAAACAGCTAATCGTGAAAATGTCTACAGAAGCAGAGTGAGGGAGCAGCGACAAGACTGAATCTTGCCCCATCTGTCTAACGGGAGAACGGAAAGGGGAGGGGAGGGGAGGATTCTGACGGAGATTACGAGGGGAGACTGAGACGTGAGTGTGTAGGTGTGTGAATGAAGGTGTATGTTGTGTGTTTGAGTGTGCGTGTGTATGTGAAGAGGAGACACGATGCCATTCTTATCAGCTTAGGTCATGAGGGGTCGACTCTTTCGCGGCTACCGTTTGCAGAAGTGATGTAGGTTTAGGAGTATAGAAAATGGTGTAGGAAATGAGATTGGGGGGTTTTGAAAGAGAGGAACTGTTTCTGTTCAGATCATTTACGGCTCATATGTTGCAGAATAAGATTACATTTTGAACATTTAACGATTTAAACTATGCCGTTACTGATGATGTGTGTGTGTGTGCGGCGTGTGTGTGTCTGTGAGTGTTTGTGTGTGTTTTTGTCTTTGTTTCTTTGATTCTTTGTTTCAGTGTTTATCTCTGTGTGTGTGTGTGTGTGTGTGTGTGTGTGTGTGTGTGTGTGTGTGTGTGTGTGTGTGTGTGTGTCTGTGTCTGTGTGTGTCTGTGTGTGTGTCTGTGCTTGAGAACGGAAAGATGTTATATGACTGAGGCAGAAATTATCAAAGGAGAAATCCACACATACCTGCAACAACAAAATAATAGAAAAGGAATTCAAAAGAAAGAAAAACAAGAGGCAATTACACGAAAGAACATCCACACAACGAATAAACTCAAAATATATGCTTGAGTTAGTTATTCTAAAAACAAGAGGCGAAGCCATCAAGGCTCACGTAAGAAATCGACAAACAGTAACACAAACTCAATCACTCCGTCACACATACACACACACACACACACACACACACACACACACACACACACACACCCACACACACACACACATACACACACACACAGAAAGAGCATAGGTGAAACTGTGCAAGAAAGCGAGACACTAGATCTAGATCTGTCTGTCTGCATGTAGCCTACTTACAGGGACACGACTGCCAACTAGTCTCGGCCCGCTCAAAATAATAATGACCGAGACTTTCAGTACTTCCTTCGCGTGACGTCTAACCCTCTTACGTCATAATGTGACGTCAATGTAATGTGACGTCTTCAAATGTTAGAGTTTCTACCACAGACATACACACGCACGCACGCACGCACGCACATACGCACGCACGCACAGACAGACAAAGTTACGATCGCATAGGCTACACTTACGTGAGCCAACTATGTATTGTTTTTGTCATGATAATAATTGAATAAAGTTTTGTTTAAACCAATAAACTCAAACAAAAAGCAGACGTCAGCAGACTTACAAAAATACATTAGCAGAATATGCATTGATACCGTAATTTGTTGCGCATAAAATGTAGTTGAAACAACCTCTTTCTTCAAGCCCTATCCGTGGTATGCTTCTCGATGGTTGAGGTTATTCCAAATCTATAGCAAATCTTTATGTGTCATGCTTACCAAAACACAGCCTTTTTGTGTAAAGTTTGTTGCAAATTACATTCAGTTCAGTGAAAACAGCTTTTCTGAAGAAGGTTTACTAGCCGTATCACGTTAATTTTTGGTTCAAAACAGCTTTTCTGCTCAAAGTCTAGACATTTGTTGCTACCTTTTTGTATATGTTAGGCTTTTTTTCCAATGTAGAGCAAATCTTTAAAGGTCTAACAACCTCTCCATTGAAGGTGTGAGAAAAAAGACTTTTTGTTATGCAGACGCCTGTCTGTGCAAATCTCTAAAACGTCACATTTACTCGAAACAGGCTTTTTGTTGAAATCTGGACTGGGTGGCCGAGTGGTAACGACTGGGTGGCCGAGTGGTAACGCACTTGCGCTCGGAAGCGAGAGGTTGCGTGTTCAGGCCTGGGTCAGGCCGTAATTTTCTCCCCCCTTTCCTAACCTAGGTGGTGGGTTCAAGTGCTAGTCTTTCGGATGAGACGAAAACCCGAGGTCCCTTCGTGTACACTACATTGGGGTGTGCACGTTAAAGATCCCACGATTGACAAAAGGGTCTTTCCTGGCAAAATTGTATAGGCATAGATAAAAATGTCCATCAAATACCCGTGGGACTTGGAATAAAGTAAAAAAAATTCAATCTCACACGGCATTAAGTCTCAGGAAACATGAATACACGCATGCAGGAAAAAATAAATATGGGTAGCGCCGTATGTATGGCAGCTCGCTTTCCCCGGGGAGAAAGCAGCCCGAATTTCCATGACGGTAACCTCACTGGACTGTAAATCTTATCCAATCCAATCCAATCCAATCCAAGTCTATTACTAATCACATTTAGTGAAAGCAGTCTTACTCTTCTAGGGCTAGGTGTGGGTTGATTTCTGTCAGCTAATCGTCAGTTATTCCAAATTCAGAGTATTATCTGATGGTGACATAACGACACGACAGACGCCGTTTGACGTAAACAATTGCAACACTAGGCACTTGTAAGCCACTTTTATCACTGGAAGATTTCTGAAGCATACTCAGTTTCTGTTTCTGGTTGACATGATAAGTGTATAAATATGAATACTGGACTTGTTTGTGCTTTGTGGATGAGATTGTCCAATGTGGAAAAGGAATATACTTGCGAGCGCCTGGTAGTCTATGGTATGTGTTCGTGTTGCAAAGATAGTTTCCGTTAGCGTCGCTCTAGAATATCTTTGGTGTGTGTGTGTGTGTGTGCGTTAGTGTGCGTGTGTGTGAGTGTGTGAGTGTGTGTGTGTGTGTGTGTTTGTGTGTGTGAGTGTCTGTCTGTTTGCGTGTGTGTCTGTGTGTCTGTGTGTGAATGTGTGTGTCTGTGTCTGTGTGTGTCTGTGTCTGAATGTGAATGTGTGTGTCTGTGTCTGTGTGCGCGATCGCATAATTGTCTGTCCGAGTGACCGTCTGCGTGTCCGGCTCTGTTGTCCCTCTTATGTTCTGTTTACTTTAATGATTTCTGAACGAATTGTGTCCACTTTCTTTGTCTCGACCAATTAAATCTGTCCTGCACCTTTTATTTGTCTTCACGTGATAGTATTGCATGAAGATTTGCAGGGCACCCAGAATCCAAATTAAACTTGCCACACATTACTGAAAACGCAACTTTAACTTCAAAGCTCTCACAAACGCATTCCCATCTTATATTACCACAGTTTTTTTGTCGGTTTTTCCCAAATTTTCTTTCAAGTTAATGTTTAAATCTGAAAAATGCGACGATAACAGGACGGCTTGTTTCCATCACAAATATATGTAGCCAAACTGAGAGGAGTGTTGAATGAAGTAATAACTGTCGGCCAATCTTATCATGTACGCATAGTTTCTGGAACTGCAGCGGAGGCCCGTCAGCTTAATAACTGCAAAGGTGATAGCCTTGTGTAGGTGTTGATTATGAAAGAGGCAATTCAAACTCGACTGCTTATACACAGCGTGGGTGTGTGTATGCCTTTCACTTGACAAATAAGACACCGGGACAAACACAGACATATATAAAGGCAATGCAAACACATACAGACACACAGAGAAAAATTCAAACACAGACACACACTCATACACGAACATAATATAATTTTTTTTTATATACACACACAAAGACACCAGCGCACGCACACAGGCACACGCACGCACGCACGCACGCACACACACGCACGCGCGCACACACACACACTGGCACACACACACACACACACACACACACACACAGCATTCTTCGTAGTTTGATGGTGTAACAGAAGTCTGGCCTATCTTGTCAGCACGATGCCAGAAACCACATAAAGTTGGGTCGAAACAGCATTCTTTGTGAGCTGATGGCTTGTTGTTGTTGTTGTTGTTGTTGTAGTTGTAGTTGTTGTTGTCGCCGTTGTTGTTGTCGTCGCCGTCGTCGTTGTTGTTGTTGTAGTTGTTGTCGCCGTTGTTGTTGTTGTTGTCGTCGCCGTCGTCGTCGTCGTTGTTGTTGTTGTTGTTGTTGTTGTTGTTGTTGTTTGAGTTTTTTTGTCACATGGAATGTTTGCGGCTTGCCTAGAAAATGACACGCTTCATCCTCTGCATTTAGTATTTTGCCTTGCAATCAGTCTTTATGAAAATTGCATGCTATACTTGTGTACCTTTGTGTCAAGTCAAAGAGTTGTTCCCCAAATTCAAAGGCGCAGTTACATGGTGACACACTTTCCAGGCGGAGGGAGTGCTGGCATTGTGGTGAAACTCGATGCATTCTTTAATCCATGTTTTCATTGTCAAAGGGACGTAGCAACTTGACAGAGAGATTCTATTTGAGAGATTAGGCCAAAACAAAAAATAGGTCTGTTTACGGTTACCGACCGACCCTATTTTTTTCGCGCGACCCTAGACTTTTTTTTGGCATTTGGGGGGGAAAAAAAATCTTTTGGTTTTTTTTGGCAAAATAACGTAAAAATATGGTTTTTTGGGAAAAAAAAAAAAAATCCCGACCTACCGACCCTATTTTTTGGCCTATGTTACCGTAAACAGACCTTTTTTTTTTTTTGCCTTATACTCGAATTTTACCAACAGTTGTAAAAGTTAAAAACAAGAGTACAGATCCCCCCCCCCCCCCCATTCCTACTCAACCTTACCCAGGGCCGGACCCAGGGGGGGGTTCCAGGGGTTTCGGAACCCCACCCCTGGAAAAAGCATGTACCTTGCTTTGGGTGTGTTTTTTTGTACTAGTTTTAGCACCAAAACAATGCTGCTCTTAACCCTCAAAACAAGGCCCAGAATGCACCAGATTGCACAGATTTTAACCGTTTTTCAAACATTTTCCGGGGGAGCATGCCCCCGGACCCCCCTAGTTCAGCAGGCGCGCGCTTGTGGCTTCGCCACTTCGCTGATTTCCCCCCCAAAAAAAGGAGGAACCCCCCCACCCCTTACAACTCATTTGGTCCGGCCCTGTTACCCAATCCTCCTAGCGAGTGCTATGTGCCTGATCTCACCCCCACCCCCCTCACCCCCACGGTCTTTCCATCGCTCCTTGCTGCTTGTTTCCCCGAGTGTTATCTCTTCCAGCGCTGCAGACATTTCAGAACACTGGTTAACCCCTTCTTGGCCGTACCTGCCCGGGCTGTCAGAGATTAAAACATTTCTGAATTGGCCTTCGCCTTTATCCCTGTGAGTCACTCTGAAAGCCTCCAATGTAAGCTTTTTGTTAGGGATTGAATCCTCCCCCCCCCCCCCAAAAAATTTTTTTTTTTTTTTTTAACTAAAAATAAAAATAAAAATAACAAGAGGCGAAGCCTTCAAGGCAAACACAAACTCATTCACTCCGTCACACATACACACACACAGTAAGGCTGATGGGGTCTATGTCTACCAAAAGAGTGGGATTCCCTGTAGGTCGAGTTCCTGTAGGTGGATTCCCTGTATACCAAAGACTTTAAAATTGGCAATCTAGTATACAGGGAATCCCACAGGGTGCAGTTTTTCAATAAAACTTGCAAACCATACTCGAATTTCTAAGAAATATAAAAAAAAGATCGAAAAACATCAAATTCTAACGATGTCGCTAAGCATCACGTGACTTTCATTGATATTAGCAAAGCGCTACAGGAACTACACCCTCTGGTATTCCCTGTATACAAGATTGCCCATTTTAAAGTCTTAGGTATACAGAGAATCCACCTACAGGAACTCGACCTACAGTGAGTCCCATTCTTTTGGTCGACATAGACCCCAACAGCCACAGTAAGCATAGGTGACACGGTGCAAGAGTGGGAGACACTATATCTAGATCTGTCTGTCTGTAGCCTACTTACGGGAACACGACTGCCAGATCGACACTGCGCTTTCGACAGCGGTTCCTCGCGCACACACTGGAAACACGCTGTGCAGATCAACCTGTAGGAAATCTCCTTTGGTATCTTCTTTATCTATTTTTCTGGGGCTACGAAACCGAACAATGTGAAATCGTCTTCCCCGAATCGGCGAACTGCAGCTGGGTGAGAACTGTATCTATACCACAATCCTTCACGCGATCTGACTTAACCTTGACCCCTGACCTGGTCTACATACCACACACGACACAAACCAGTCACCTGTTTTTGCCCCCCCCCCCCCCCCCCAAAAAAAACCCCAAAAAAAACACCACCCGTTTTCTTTGGATACACACTTTAACTACATACTTGCCGACGAAATGTTGATCATTGCTTCAATACTTTGAAGCTGTTGCTTGGATAATAACCAGGTAAAATTAGTATTTCGGTGTTCAGTCAAATGTTAAAGTCCGTCGCGATATAACCTTCGTGGTTGAAAACGACGTTAAACACCAAAGAAAGAAAGAAAGAAAGAAAGAAATGTTAAAGTTTCCATCACACATACACACATACACACGCACAGACAGACAAAAGTTAGCATCGCATAGGCAACACTTACGTGAGCCAAAAATGGTAAAAATGCAGCGCTGTTTGAGGCCTGGATTTGTGAGGTGTTTTTTTAGCAGCTGAATCCTGTGCAGACTTAATTCTGACGTGTGGTATTTATTCAAAAATGATTGTGTATACCATATTCAAGTTTGCAAAAGCAAAGTACGTTGTAGTTAACTTTTGTAGTGCTATTTTGTCTATTTCCGTGTCTTTAAATTCTGAATGAGAGAGAAAGGGAGAGAGCGAAAGAAAGAGTGGGACAGAGAGAGAGAGACAGAGAGATTGTGTGTGTGTGTGTGTGTATGTGTGTGTGTGTGTGTTTGTGTTTTTGTGTGTGTGTGTGTATGTATGTGTGTGGGTGTGTGTGTGTGTATGTGTGTGTGTGTGTGTGTGTGTGTGTGCGCTGTATGACCACTCCCTCACTTTGCTACTCACACACCCTCTCCCTCTCTCTCTCTTTCTCTCTCTCTCTCTCTCTCTCTCTCTCTCTCACACACACACACACACACACACACACACACACACACACACACACACACACACACACACACACACGTAGATGATGATGATTCTTCATCAACCAATGTATGTGTAAACAAGCTGAACACGCAGGTGTCTCCTGCCTCCCTTCTAATTGCACGGATCCAATCATGCAAGATGTAGAAAAAGACTTATCACCATCATTATGGGGGCGAGGACGCCCCCATTCTATACGGATAGTTTCGAGGTTGACCATGGGCAAAATACGTTGTGAAATACGTCATCAGTTTGTGTACACAGGAAGTTGTGACATCCGTCACCCTATGGGAGGTGTGACGTCAAAATTGTTCATCTGTAGAAAGTTGTGAAATCCGTCACCCTATGGGAGGGGTGACGTCAAAATTGGTCATCACAGAGTTTGTGTAGCACAGGAAGTTGTGAAATACGTCACCCTATGGGAGGGGTGACGTCAAAATTGTTCAACAAAAACATGATATGTCGCATTGTGCAGGGTCAACTGCAACAAACTCAAACCGAGCCATTCATACCTAGCTGTATTTGAGTGACTTATATACCCGACATTTTTATTTCTTATTTTTAGCACAGGTGTAGGAAAAATCATGAACCAAAATGTTATTTATTTTCTAATTTAACATTTTTTTTACAAATATGACCATGGTCTTTTAAACATACAGTGACATTAAACATTGTTATGTTAAAAAAAAGAAAAAAGAAAAAAAGCTTTTGTGCACAAATCAGAAAATACATTGTACATTTTACCTACAGGCCAAACCGTGAGTGTCTGTGGCAAAGCCCGACCCAGGAAATTGCACTGATTTTATATTTAGATCAAAGGGAAATTGTCAAGAACAGGCGCTTGCATTTGGATGTGTCCAATGATAGTAGGTTTGGTTGTGATCAATCAGAATAATGTAGGAATAAAAATGTATGACAGTTTAGTATGATGACATGTAATTCACATATGCTGAAATATGATATTATACATCATGTAATATTATTATGGCTGTTGCCATGACCATGAAACCCAACAAAGGTTTAATGTAATGTAATTCAAAATACCAAAACCGAGCACCTATTAATCTCGTCTTTGCGCGTGAAGATTGAGGCCGTCTGCCAGTAGCGGTTAGGTCATACAGTGGAACCCCTCTCTAGCGACCTTTAAAATGTTGACAAAAATCGGTCCTTGTGGAGGGGGGGTCCTTACAGAGGGAGGGGGGCGGAGTCAGGGGGCCACAAAGAAAGTCAGATTTAAAAAAAAAAAGAAAACAGAGAAGTTTGAGTTGCTGACGACCGTTCCCTCTGAAAGCAAACTGCTTCGATTTCATGTTTGTCCTTGGTGTCCACCAGTTCTGGTGCATGTACTAACTACCCTGGCCAAGTTTCCTCTCAAGACATCAAAGAGACCGCCCCAGTATACTCTACAGCCTCTGGGCGAACCACCTCTCATAGCTAAAACTGGGTCAATGACCCCTGGGAAGAAGGTCAGTGTCGATAAAATTTTACTCCTAGGCCTGCGGCCAGGGGGGGGGGGAGTATACCGGTACCATTTGAGAATCAGACCAAATGAGAATTGAACCATTTGAGAACATCCTTTTTTTTCAATCACTACATCGAAGGCCTGCGGCCCGGGGTTCACATGGGTTGGTTTGTTTGTTTGTTTCAAACCCACACCCATATACACACATTTCCCATTTAAACCATTTGTCGGCCCCCTGTCGATATTTATCGACTAAGTTCCTTGTTATGCCTTCTAATCAGGTCACCTTTCCAGTTATGTCCCTTGGTAGCGGCTGAACCGGATGGGGAGAGGTTGCCAATCAGACAGCTCCAATCCATTAATCACGTGGCTAGGTCAGACAGTTAAGCCCGTTGAAACATTCATTTGCTCATGCAAAGACACGGGGGTGGGAGATGGATACCGTCGCTGGGTCTGCACATAAAGTTGACCCGTGTCCGTCCCGGACAATTGGAAATCCATAGCATCATCATTATAATCAACCCCATCTCATTAATCATCCAAAATCATCCTGCGACCTTACGATCACAAGTCCAGTGCTCCACCACCTGAGCTACCCGGCCCCCCATAGATAACGAATCAATTACTCCACCCTAACACGAGCAAATTACTCGCCACGACAGGTGTACGCTCCCGAGTAAAAATGTGGTGGTGAAACACGGGGGATAACCTGTCAAAGGCCGAACAGAAGCCGAAGGCCGCTCATGACACGTGTGAAGGCAAGTTTTGTCTGTTTTCTAGGTATTGTTTGATTTATGTGGGGATTTAAGGTAAGCTACTGATTCAGCGATGACTAAATTTGTTTCTCGATGCATAAAAAGTCAGGGAGCGATTGATATTTGCCCGTAAATAGCATTCAAAGCTGAAAATGTCCGCGATCGAGCACCGGAAATGGCTGTTCGATGGGTTTTGCAAGTAGAAATGTGCTTTATTTCACCAAATCAGCTCGTATTTGGTGTGGGTACGGGATTCTAGAGGACGAAGGAGTCATAAGAGGTGCAAAGAAGTGCTATTTGGGAGTAGAATAAATCTTCCGAGACAGTAGACAAGAGAAGGTCATATTTGAGAGATGCGCGTAGGCCGATTGTCTTTCCGACAAGCGAATGATACAGCAGATTTGACCAGAAACCTAGTCTCTAGTTTCTATGAATGAGTTTTTTAATTAAAACAATCACGAGAACTCTCTCGCTTAGCCTAATGGCTGTTCGATGGGTTTCGCAAGTAGAAATGTGCTTTATTTCACCAAATCAGCTCGTATTTGACATCGGTTTGGTATATATATATATTTTCTAATCCTACTGCGAACTGGATAGCAGACGCGGCACGACTGTGAACCCATTTTTTACTTCAAAGTGTGGGGGGATCTTCCCACACTTTGAAGTAAACTCAGTAACTTACTTCAAAGCGTGGGACTTTTGCATTGCCTGTTTGAGCCTGATGATTTTGTCAAAAACAAGAGGCGAAGCCTTCAAGGCTCACGTAAGAAATCGACAAACAGTAACACAAACTCAATCACTCCGTCACACATACACACCCACACACACAGTAAGCTTAGGTGACACTGTGCAAGAAAGAGAGACACTAGATCTAGATCTGTCTGTCTGCATGTAGCCTACTTACAGGGACACGACTGCCAAATAGTCTCGGCCCGCTCAAAATAACAATGACCGAGACCACACACACCACGCGAGAGAGAAAGACTACAGGGAGGCATGCCGTCATGATGCATTAATTGACGTCAAACACTTTTGACCGTGACGTAATCTTATGCGAGCTTTATCCATAGTCTTGGATAACCACTCACACATAGACTCGGAAATGTTAAAGTTTCTACCACAGACATACACACGCACAAACACACACACACACGCACACACACACGCACAAACGCACAGACAGACAAAGTTACGATCGCATAGGCTACACTTCGTGAGCCAAAAATGGCAAAGTCTTTTGGATGAGTGAACAGAAAAAGTGAGCGAGCCAAGAAACATAGTGATGTTTGTTATCAGGCTTTAAGCAATGTCCCATTGTTGAGTGTGACGAAAACTCGTGGTGACGATTTTAAAACATGTTGGGTCACGCATGGTCCAATCTTACATGGTCCAATCTTACATGGTCCAACCTTACATGGTCCAATCTTACATGGTCTAATCTTACATGGTCCATATATATATTATTGGACCATGTAAGATTGGACCATGTAAGATTGGACCATGTAAGGTTGGACCATGTATATGTAATATTGGACCATGTAAGATTGGACCATGTAATCTTGGACCATGTAAGGTTGGACCATGTAAGATTGGACCATGTCAGGTTGGACCATGTAAGGTTGGACCATGTAAGGTTGGACCATGTAATATTGGACCATGTAAGATTTGACCATGTAAGGTTGGACCATGTAAGATTGGACCATGTAAGGTTGGAACATGTAAGGTTGGACATGTAAGATTGGACGATGTAAGGTTGGACCATGTATGGTTGGACCATGTAAGGTTGGACCATGTAAGGTTGGACCATGTAAGGTTGGACCTTGTAAGGTTGGACCATGTAAGATTGGACCATGTAAGGTTGGACCATGTTATATTGGACCATGTAAGGTTGGACCATGCAAGGTTGGACCATGCAAGGTTGGACCATGTAAGGTTGGACCATGTAAGATTGGACCATGTAAGGTTGGACCATGTAAGATTGGACCATGCAAGATTGGACCATGTAAGATTGGACCATGTAAGGTTGGACCATGTAAGATTGGACCATGTAAGGTTGGACCATATACGGTTGGACCATGTAAGATTGGACCATGTAAGATTGGACCATGCAAGATTGGACCATGTAAGATTGGACCATGTAAGGTTGGACCATGTAAGATTGGACCATGTAAGGTTGGACCATATAAGGTTGGACCATGTAAGATTGGACCATGTAAGATTGGAGCATGCGTGACCCAACATGTTTTAAAATCGTCACCACGAGTTTTCGTCACACTCAACAATGGGACATTGCTTAAAAGCCTGATAACAAACAGCACTATGTTTCTTGGCTCGCTCACTTTTTCTGTTCACTCATCCAAAAGACTGCCATTTTTTTGGACAAAATCATCAGGCTCAAACAGGCGACGCAAAAGTCCCATGCTTTGAAGTAAGTTACTTCAAAGTGTGGGAAGATCCCCCCACACTTTGAAGTAAAAACTGAGTTTACTTCAAAGTGTGGGGCACATCCCCACACTTTGAAGTAATTTACTTCAAAGTGTGGGATTACTTCAAAGTGTGGTGCAACAGTCGTGCCGCGTCTGCTATCCAGTTCGCGGTAGGATTAGAAAATATATATATATACCAAACCGATGTCAAATACGAGCTGATTTGGTGAAATAAAGCACATTTCTACTTGCGAAACCCATCGAACAGCCATTAGGCTAAGCGAGAGAGTTCTCGTGATTGTTTTAATTAAAAAACTCATTCGTAAAAACTAGAGACTAGGTTTCTGGTCAAAACGAATGGTTAATCTGCTGTATCATTCGCTTGTCGGAAAGACAATCGGCCTACGCGCATCTCTCAAATATGACCTTCTCTTGTCTACTGTCTCGGAAGATTTATTCTACTCCCAAATAGCACTTCTTTGCACCTCTTATGACTCCTTCGTCCTCTAGAATCCCGTACCCACACCAAATACGAGCTGATTTGGTGAAATAAAGCACATTTCTACTTGCAAAACCCATCGAACAGCCATTTCCGGTGCTCGATCGCGGACATTTTCAGCTTTGAAGGCTATTTACGGGCAAATATCAATCGCTCCCTGACTTTTTATGCATCGAGAAACAAATTTAGTTATCGCTGAATCAGTAGCTTACCTTAAATCCCCACATAAATCAAACAATACCTAGAAAACAGACAAAACTTGCCTTCACACGTGTCATGAGCGGCCTTCGGCTTCTGTTCGGCCTTTGACAGGTTATCCCCCGTGTGAAAGGGATGGAGGGAGTAGTAGCGCAACATTCCTTTCGCGCGAGATCCATTATTGGCGTTATCTTTAGATTGTAAGCGTCCCTTCCCTTTCTAGTCATTATTTGTCATACTCCTTTTTGTATTGGGATTTCCTGATACTACGTTATCGTTCTTGGGTAAGCAGGCGCTAGTGAAGGGCACCTGTCTCGCAATGGAAGACAGCAGATCGCCAGTGCATTGCTGTAAACTGCTCGCTGACATGATCTCATATAACTTCAATTAACAGTATACTCAAGAAAGAACGTCATTGTCGCTTTATGAATTTGTCATTTTCTTTTAAATACAAGGCCAGTGACTCTTACGAGGAGGAAGCGGTTGACGGGAACAGTGACGTCAGTGTCGAACTATATTCCATCAACGTTGGTCTCATTTTGGAAAACGCAGGGTAAGTTTTTACTCAGGCGGTTTCTGGTATTGAGGATTCAGTTTTAGTCTTTACTAATTGTGTATTCTTGTTTCACATGGTGTTTGTGTTCCAAAAGTAAAACATGTCTGGATTGTTGGGTGCTTTGGGGAAGCTCAAATAAGGCCCAAAAAAATAATAGGTGTGGTTACGGTAACATAGCCAAAAAAAATAGGGTAGGAAGGTAGGCAATCACTTTTTTTTTTTAAACTTTTTTTCTAATGTGTACAAATTAAACCTACTTGACAGGGAAATAAGTGTGCGACTCGGGCGCTTTCGCTTTCATTGCGTTTTCTGCACTCGTTTACTTGTTTTTTGGGGTATTTTTTTGACAAATGTAATAAAAAGTTATAGGGTCGGCCCCAAAAAATAGGGTAGGTCGGGTTACCGTAACCACACCTATTTTTTTTTTAGGCCTAAGAGTCGGACACACCGAGAGTAGGCTCGTGTTTATCTGTGCTCTGCTTTGTGCAAACGTACACACAAAGTAGGAGTCATATTGAGTCTCTGCACACCCCTCGTACTATTTGACTGCTGTTTGCAACACAGTGGAGATTCAGTCACGGGTAGTATGGATCATTTGTGGCCATTTCTGCGAAAAGGGACACTTATGGACAAAATTAACGATTTTGAGTTTTTGATTTTATTCGACAGATTGCTATATTAGGAACGTGATCTGAGAATTTCAGACCTTGACATATTTTTTTTTTTTAGGTGTAATGGCCCGTTTTCGGAGATACCCCCAAAATGACTTAAAATGGCCAACATCTTGAAAACAAACAGTCTGGATCGAACTTGATGTGGCCGGGGATCAAGAAATTGTCAAAATGGATTTGCGCGGTTCATTCAAACAATAAACTGTATGCCTAAGTATTCATGCACCATGCTGAAGACTGAAGCTGCTACCCTCATCGGTATTCGCAATGCAGAAGACTTAATTGCTTCTCTGAAACACAGGCAGCCACAGAAATGATCTACATATTATTTACTTATATAGCTATTCTGATGAACACGTGGGGGAATTCGGGGGCTGTGATTGGATGGTCTCTCCCGATCATCAAAGCATATTGCTGCCGAAGTCGGCCATTTTTCTCAATATCCAAAAGCATATTGAGAAAAATGGCCGACGCATGGTTCCGGTTTCTTCCACGTGTATAAAGTACACGCATACCTCGCCAGACTAGTCGACAGACGATGCCATTTGCTTTGTGTGTGTTTTTGTTGTTGCTTACTGTACATGACATACATTACGTGTAAAATCCAGTTCTTTAACAGGCAACAAACCTTGCAAATTTCCAGAAGCTGCAATCTGAAGCGACATATCTTTGATTCTAGCAGACGATCTCTCCAATGTTTAACACAAAATCAGCAAACTCTCCTGTCACATAGAACGTCCATTGTATAGTGCAATGTTGAAATGAAGTTACCGGTCTGAAACATTTAGTCGTTTCTTCTGAGACAATCCTTGTTCTCTTATCATCTACAGATTTACCGCAGTCTTCACCACGCGAATTCCCAACAGAAGTCAGACTTTCGAACATACAATATACGTAGGCAAGCATGATACGTCATGACGTCTTATGATTCCCAGCATATTGACGTAATGCTAAACATCCGGTTATCTCGAGTTTTCTCCGTAATACATGTCCGTGGGTTTTTCAATGTTCGGTTATTTCCGTGGCTTCGTTCGGAAAGGGAACCGTCGTCTGCAATCAACGACATGGACCATTCTGGTACTTGTTGCTGACAAAAACATGATTTTAACACAGAATTGAATGTCAGAATCTATATTATAATACGCGTGGGCTTCGTCGCCGTGTGGACGTATCTCCTACCAAACCCCGCCGATTTGGACCCTGTCCCTCGGTTTTCCCGTAGGAACGGATCGCGATGAAGACGATAGGCTGGGTTAGATTAACGACTTCGAAAGCGAAATGGCTTTTTGAGGCCTTTTTAACGTGAAATGTCGTAGCAGACAGAATATCCCAGCTATCCCATTGGCCGAAAGCGAACGGTTTGACTAAACACTACGCGACCGCACCCCAGACGAACCAAATACGCGACCGCACCCCAGACGAACCAAATGTAAACACAGTAGATAAAATACAGATGTAGCCAAGTGCACTTCGCTACCCTAAACACTCTAATCATCGCATAGCGAAACAGCCTTGTGTACAGTACAAACGGGGTCAACCACCCCATAGCAGACGATACGATGCTGCGCGCGCACCATTGCCGGCGCAAATTCTAATAAAATACCTTTCTTTATATATCTACCTAATTTCTATCTTTCAAAGTCCCTTTTATCTTTGATACGATCCTAATTATATTTAGGTTTGCATAGAAGTCACCGATTAGGCTGGATGGCTGCATATTATTGTGTTATTTACAATGATGCTTCGAACTGACCAAAGCGTCACTCTGACCTTGACCGTTTTTCATGTATCATCGAGAGAAATTGATTCGCACAAACTCATCTTTGTCTTTTCAATCATTGTTTTGTCATTTTTGTATCACTATTACATATCCCGTACCTATGTTGCATATGATTTTAGTTTGTTTATAAGGATTTGGTTGTAATGAGTGATGCTTGGTTCCTCTGCAAAGATTGCTAATTTATGCAGACAGGTACTCGCGCAGGAATTTAGCCGATTCCATTTACTTTCGGACTTTACCGCTTCGTACTAAGTCAATGTATAATTTTCCCCCAAGTAACGCATATCATGATGTTTGTCTAGGGTTCTTCTTTTTATCTGTATGATTTTTGAGTTTGTCCATTATTCCAGTTTAGAGAGTTTTGTAATTTTCCGCACTGAAGTTGGTTCAGTGCCTTCACTAGGACCATTGTTTTTGCATCCTACTAAATAAATATAAGTTTTTCCGAAATGTGATCTATTGCAACAGAAAGCTAAAGGACGTAGCTTTAATTTGATGTATTGTTTGTTAGGATTGGTTATGTATTTGTTTAAATAACGTAGGGTAAAGCATGTGTAAGAAACACAGATTCCGTGTTTCTGGCCGTATTCAGTCCGATTTTCATCACCGCCGGACGGTGCTTTCTGTGCAGTCCGCGCCGGGGCTATAAGTATAAGCCGGACACCGGCATAAGCATGGGGGCCCGGGTAGCTCAGGTGGTAGAGCACTGGACTTGTGATCGAGAGGTCGCTGGTTCGAATCCGGGCCGGGACGGACACGGGTCAACTTTATGTGCAGACCCAGAGACGGTATCCATCTCCCACCCCCGTGTCACCACAATGGCACGTTAAAGATCTTGGTCATTCTACCATAAGTGCAGATGGCTGATACCACCTAAACACGCAAACATCAAAAAGCCGTGAGGGCGTAAAACTCGAATCGTATAAACCAATTCATGTCCAATATAGGCAATTAAGACCTGACGGACAATAAGCCCCTTAAAATTTACTTTTTTTGCATAAGCATGCATTCGCTCCTAGCAGCTGAACACGACACTACACTTGCTTTGCTGTCTACGGGTTTCGCCTTCGGCCTCTACGTTTCCTTGCATTGTTTTCTTGAATAAAAAGTTGAAACAAGACGCTTGGACTTGGGCTTCGTATCTACTACCTTTCCACTCCTCCACTACAATAAGAAGATAGATAGATCTGTTTAACCAATCACAATGGAACTCCAAAATATTCCATAGATTTGTTTACTTAATTTTTACATTTAGTCAAGTAATGACTAAATGTTTTAACGTAGAGGGGGGAATCGAGACGAGGGTGTGGTGTATGTGTGTGTGTGTGTGTGTGTGTGTGTGCGTGTGTGTAGAGCGATTCAGACCAAACTACTGGACCGATCTTTATGAAATTTGACATGAGAGTTTCTGGGAATGATATCCCCGAACGTTTTTTTCCTTTTTTTGATAAATACCTTTGATGACGTCATATCCGGCTTTTTGTAAAAGTTGAGGCGGCACTGTCACGCCCTCATTTTTCAATCAAATTGATTGAAATTTTGGCCAAGCAATCTTCGACGAAGCCCGGACTTCGGTATTGCATTTCAGCTTGGTGGCTTAAAAATTAATTAATGACTTTGATCATTAAAAATCTGAAAATTGTAATTTTTTTTATTTTTTTCTAAAACGATCCAAATTTACGTTCATCTTATTTTTCATCATTTTCTAATTCCAAAAACATATAAATATGTTATATTTGGATTAAAAACAAGCTCTGAAAATTAAATATATAAAAATTATTTTCAAAATTAAATTGTCGAAATCAATTTAAAAACACTTTCATCTTATTCCTTGTTGGGTCCTGATTCCAAAAACATATAGATATGATATGTTTGGATTAAAAACACGCTCAGAAAGTTAAAACGAAGAGAGGTACAGAAAAGCGTGCTATTCTTCTTAGCGCAACTACTACCCCGCTCTTCTTGTCAATTTCACTGCCTTTGCCATGAGCGGTGGACTGACGATGCTACGAGTATACGGTCTTGCTGCGTTGCATTGCGTTCCGTTTCATTCTGTGAGTTCGACAGCTACTTGACTAAATGTTGTATTTTCGCCTTACGCGACTTGTTAAAAGATAAGTTCGAAACATTATCATCTGATAAGTCGCCGTATAACCTTATAGGTTCCAGCGACTAAATATTCCTGATCCTGTTCCCCGGGTTTTCGAACCAAGGGCGGCAACTGTGCAACCATAGACATGTACGTCATCATGATCTCCCCTTATTATGCGTTATTCATCGTCAATAATTTGACCGTTATTTTGGCAGTCTTAGTGAAATGGTAAGATATATCTCTATGTTTTTTACATGTAAGTGTTCGGAAAAATACAGTTATAGCAGTTATGTACAAAAATAAGCAGCATATGCTCTTTTCGCCAAAGTAAAGTCCTTTTTACATTTAGTCAAGTTTTGACTAAATGTTTTAACGTAGAGGGGGGAATCGAGACGAGGGTCGTGGTGTATGTGTGTCTGTGTGTCTGTCTGTGTGTGTGTGTAGAGCGATTCAGACTAAACTACTGGACCGATCTTTATGAAATTTGACATGAGAGTTTCTGGGTATGATATCCTCAAACGTTTTTTTTTCATTTTTTTGATAAATGTCTTTGATGACGTCATATCCGGCTTTTCGTGAAAGTTGAGGCGGCACTGTCACGCCCTCATTTTTCAACCAAATTGGTTGAAATTTTGGTCAAGTAATCTTCGACGAAGCCCGGACTTCGGTATTGCATTTCAGCTTGGTGGCTTAAAATTTAAATAATGACTTTGGTCATTAAAAATCTGAAAATTGTAAAAAAAATATTTTTTTTATAAAACAATCCAAATTTACGTTCATCTTATTCTCCATCATTTGCTGATTCCAAAAACATATAAATATGTTATATTTGGATTAACAACAAGCTCTGAAAATTAAATATATAAAAATTATTATCAAATGTTTTTTTTCGAAATCAATTTAAAAACACTTTCATCTTATTCCTTGTCGGTTCCTGATTCCAAAAACATATAGATATGATATGTTTGGCTTAAAAACACGCTCAGAAAGTTAAAACGAAGAGAGGTACAGAAAAGCGTGCTATCCTTCTCAGCGCAACGAATACCCCGCTCTTCTTGTCAATTCCACTGGCACTGCTTTTGCCACGGGCGGTGGAGTGACGATGCTACGAGTATACGGTCTTGCTGCGTTGCGTTGCGTTCAGTTTCATTCTGTGAGTTCGACAGCTACTTGACTAAATGTTGTATTTTCGCCTTACGCGACTTGTTATATTTAGTCAAGTTTTGACTAAATATTTTAACATCGAAGGGGAATCGAAACGAGGGTCGTGGTGTATGTGTGTGTGTGTGTGTGTGTGCGTGCGTGCGTGCGTGTAGAGCGATTCAGACCAAACTACTGGGCCGATCTTTATGAAATTTGACATGAGAGTTCCTGGGATTGATATCCCCGAACATTTTTTTCCTTTTTTCGATAAATGTCTTTGATGACGTCATATCCGGCTTTTCGTGAAAGTTGAGGCGGCACTGTCACGCTCTCATTTTTCAACCAAATTGGTTGAAATTTTGGTCAAGTAATGTTCGACGAAGCCCGGACTTCGGTATTGCATTTCAGCGTGATGGCTTAAAAATTAATTAATGACTTTGGTCATTAAAAATCTGAAAATTGTAAAAAAAAAAAAAAAAATTATAAAACGATCCAAATTTACGTTTATCTTATTCTCCATTATTTTCTGATTCCAAAAACATATAAATATGTTATATTTGAATTAAAAACAAGCTCTGAAAATTAAAAATATAAACATTATTATCAAAATTAAATTTTCCAAATCAATTTAAAAACACTTTCATCTTATTCCTTGTCGGTTCCTGATTCCAAAAACATATAGATATGATATGTTTGGATTAAAAACATGCTCAGAAAGTTAAAACGAAGAGAGGCATAGAAAAGCGTGCTATCCTTCTCAGCGCAACTACTAAACCGCTCTTCTTGTCAATTTCACTGCCTGAACGGTGGACTGACGATGCTATGAGTATACGGTCTTGCTGAAAAATTGCATTGCGTTCAGTTTCATTCTGTGAGTTCGACAGCTACTTGACTAAATATTGTATTTTCGCCTTACGCGACTTGTTTCTTTTGGTTTCTTACATGTGTCACAGCACACCGCAAGCATTTAGGCGAATAGCAAGTGAGTGGTATATATATGTTACAGGCAATCCGTGAAGTTAGGAAATTCGCGTATTTCCTGATTCATTTAGGAAATTCATGTAATTCGTAAACAGCTCAGGAAATACATGAATTTCCTCAAATATTTAGGAAATTCACGTATTTCCTAAAATAAAACGCCAACAATTACATGGATTTCCTGATCTATAAATACACCCAAACGAAAGGCGCCGAATACTTGTGTGAAATACTTTTTTTCCCCGACACGTGAGACTTTTATTATGCACGAACTGTAAACTATTCACGAATTTCCTGAAAATAAGAGACGATTCGTACACGGACTATGAATTTGTTGTCAATCTGCCAGGAAGTTGAACAAATGTTCACAAGTTAGTGAAATGTGTTGTGTTTCTTGTGTGACCAAGGCATTCACATTTTATAAATCAGTGGAGTGTGGACCTGTACAAAATGGAAGCTCGGGAACATTTTTTAAGGAATTTAAGGGCAGAAAAGGATACAACATACCTGATAACACGGGAGGAATATGGAGACATCATACAGGAAGTGAAAAAAGCGTGAACTATTCACGAATTTCCTGAAAATAAGAGATGATTTGTACACGGACTATGAATTTGTTGTCAATCTGCCAGGAAGTTGAACAAGTGTTCACAAGTTAGTGAAATGTGTTGTGTTTCTTGTGTGACCAAGGCATTCACATTTTATAAATCAGTGGAGTGTGGACCTGAATTTACTGCTAAAGTTATCTCAGACGTTGCAAAACTTTGGCCAACTTTGAAATTAGTTCACGGAAAACCAAGATACCCACAATCACAAGGGTCGGTTGAGCGAGCGAACGGAGACATCAAAGACATGCTTGTGGCGTGGATGAATAAAAACAGGACAACAGAATGGAGTTGGGGTCTGAAATTTGTTCAGTTCATGAAGAACTCGAGCCACCATGCAGGCATCGGGCACACTCCCTTCAAAGCAATGTTTGGTGTCGACGTCAAAGTTGGTCTTCAGTCTACCCCGCTTCCCGATGAAATCGTGCAAATGATAAGCACAGAGGAAGAGTTGGAGCAGGTGGCACAACTACAGCAACGTCGTCGACTCGAGCACAATGCAGAACCGGAGCAGGCGACCCTTTATGCATCATCAGTCGTGACAGACCCTTTTGATAACTTGCCAGATACTTTTTCTGGAACTGGATATGTTTCAGCTGCCACTGATCATGCCACATCAAATGTAGACATTGTTCATACGTTTAACGTGCCGCTTCCTTCAGATCAGACGTCTATGACAGTTCACACACTGGATTTTCTAGCAATTGAGAGAGCACCAGGTGTGTCAGTTGCACCAGGTGTGTCAGTTGAGGGAGTACCAGTGACATGTGTCAGTTGCACCAGGTGTGTCAGTTGAGGGAGTACCAGGTGTGTCGGTTGAGGGACCATTATTTAACCTGCCGCTTCCTTCAGATCAGACGTCTATGACAGTTCACACACTGTCAGTCGAGGGAGTACCAGGTGTGTCAGTTGAGGGAGTACCAGGTGTGTCAGCTGAGGGAGTACCAGGTGTGTCAGTTGAGGGACCATCAGGTGTGTCAATTGAGGAAGTACCAGGTGTGTCAGTGGACAGTCATTTAGATAAAATACGGGAGACGCGCAAGAGAACTCAGCAAGCAACGACGAACCAAGCGGAGCGAATGCTAAAGAGAAGCAGTACAAATCTGATGGCAGCAAACAAAAGTGACAGCGTCATGATTCCAATTCCATTGGTGGATCGAGGTAGAGGGGATCCTCGTAACATCATTGCCATTGTCTTGAACATAAATGAAAATGACATGTACAAGCTTGGGGTTAGAAAGGGTGTACTGAAGGGCAGATACTCCAGGAATCAGTTTGATGTCTGTCAAGAACACTTTCCAAGTGAAGATTCTGTTGATCTCACCAATGCTCTCTCACTCCGCGAAGGAGTTATAAGCGAATCTCTTGGGGGAGGTCAGGGCTTCATCAAGTGCAACTGCGTTGGTGAGAAAGGAAGGAAATGTGCAACAAAAAAATGCAAATGTTTCAAAAATAAACTAAAATGCAACAGCAGGTGCCATGGAAGTCTCACGTGCAAAAAACAAATGCTGACTCAAGCAGATTTCATTGTGACTGAAACAAGGTGGCGCAAGTTTACTTTTATTATGCTCGTTTTTTAATCCCAATATGTTCATATGATCGAGAGTAATATAATTTTGTGAATAAATGCATTTTTTTAAACTGTTTCTCCGTGCCATGGAAGTCTCGCGTGTAAAAACAAATGCTGATTCAAGCAGATTTTATTGTGACTGAAACAAGATGGCGCAAGTTTACTTGATGATGATGATTCTTAAAATTTGTTTCCCACAGGAACTAGAGCCTATTAGGGACATGAGGTGTTTATGTGCTAAAAAGTTTACTTTGAGTATGCTAATTGATTTAGTCCAATATGTTCATATGATCGAGAGTAGTACAATTTTTGTGAATAAGTGCATTTTTTAAACTGTTTCCCCGTGCCATGGAAGTCTCGAGTGTAAAAACAAATGCTGATTCAAGCAGATTTTATTGTGACTGAAAAAAGATGGCGCAAGTTTACTTGATGATGATGATTCTTAAAATGTTTGTCCCACAGGAACTAGAGCCTATTAGGGACATGAGGTGTTTATGTGCTAAAAAGTTTACTTTGATTATGCTAATTGTTTTAGTCCAATATGTTCATATGATCGAGAGTAGTACAATTTTGTGAATAAGTGCATTTTTTAAACTGTTTCCCCGTTTTATTAAATAATAATTGAATAAATGTAGCAAAATGAAAGGGACTATTTCTCATTTCTTTACAATTTTCGTGCATCGTTTGGGTGTATTTATAGATTAGGAAATCCATGTAATTGTTGGCGTTTTATTTTAGGAAATACGTGAATTTCCCAACTCTTTTAGGAAATTCATGTATTTCCTAAGCTGTTTAGGAAAAACATGTATTTCCTAAATGAATCAGGAAATACGCGAATTTCCTAACTTCACGGATTGCCTGTAACATGTATATATCATCAATTGTATAGTAGGTAACGGTGCATATGTGTCATTGTGTATTGCTTGATGCCATGTATGATATTACTATATGTCTTTCAACGATGTTAATTACTTGCCATGTTCATCATACGTTTTCCATATGTGTCATTGTGTATTGCTTGATGCCATGTATGATATTACAATATTCTTTCAACAGTTAGATTGCGTACATGCATAGTCATCGTAACTCGAATTTTGTTTTACTTCGAATTACTTCCTCTCGACCTTCTCCTACCGTCATTTCAATAATCGAGGGTTTTTTTTTATATGTGTGATTGAAGGACAGAAGTAGACAGATCCATTCGCACGCGCTCGCGCAGAAGGAACCATGTATGCTCGATATGAAACTTTTTTTAATTTTCTTTTTATATTAAAAACCAAGACAGGAACTCACAAAACGAATGAAATGCAACATTTTTCTTTTCATTAAAAACGTGAAATCTCAGAAAAGGGCACAATTTAACGCTGTTTTATTCTTTCCCAATTATTAATTATATGATTTGTTATTGTTCACAGAACCCACTGTATATTTACCACTGGGTTACTTTTTCATTATATTTAGTCAAGTTTTGACTAAATATTTTAACATCGAGGGGGAATCGAAACGAGGGTCGTGGTGTATGTGCGTCTGTCTGTCTGTGTGTGTGTGTGTGTGTGTAGAGCGATTCAGACTAAACTACTGGACCGATCTTTATGAAATTTGACATGAGAGTTCCTGGGTAAGAAATCCCCGAACGTTTTTTTCATTTTTTTGATAAATGTCTTTGATGACGTCATATCCGGCTTTTCGTGAAAGTTGAGGCGGCACTGTCACGCCCTCATTTTTCAACCAAATTGGTTGAAATTTTGGTCAAGTAATCTTCGACGAAGCCCGGGGTTCGGTATTGCATTTCAGCTTGGTGGCTTAAAAATTAATTAATGACTTTGGTCATTAAAAATCTGAAAATTGTAAAAAAAAATAAAAATTTATAAAACGATCCAAATTTACGTTTATCTTATTCTCCATCATTTGCTGATTCCAAAAACATATAAATATGTTATATTCGGATTAAAAACAAGCTCTGAAAATTAAATATATAAAAATTATTATCAAATTTTTTTTTTCGAAATCAATTCAAAAACACTTTCATCTTATTCCTTGTCGGTTCCTGATTCCAAAAATATATAGATATGATATGTTTGGATTAAAAACACGCTCAGAAAGTTAAAACGAAGAGAGGTACAGAAAAGCGTGCTATCCTTCTTAGCGCAACGAATACCCCGCTCTTCTTGTCAATTCCACGTGCACTGCCTTTGCCACGGGCGGTGGAGTGACGATGCTACGAGTATACGGTCTTGCTGCGTTGCGTTGCGTTCAGTTTCATTCTGTGAGTTCGACAGCTACTTGACTAAATATTGTATTTTCGCCTTACGCGACTTGTTCCTATTTGCTGATGTGTAAAACTTTTTTTTGTACTGTGCACACTATTTGCTCATTTAATGCTGTGTTTAGGCCTAAAAAAAAATAGTGCCTTCAGACGGGTCTCACTGTACATAAGCAGATTTTTAACTACACCAAGAACGTTGTAACCAAGATCGTACACTCCACTAAAACACTTTTTCTGCAGACTCAGATTGCCACTTGTTCTTCTAGCCAGAAACTGTTTGATATTTGCAACCGCTTGACTGGCCGCACTAAGGTGTCCCCACTCCCCACTGTATTTCCTGTTAGTGAGCTGCCTGATGTTTTTAGTGATTTTTTCATCCAGAAAGTAGCTGATATTAGATCAGAACTTGACACGCTAGCTGTTAATTCTGCTGCACCCACTCATGTTGATGCTTCCCCTGCCTGTACGTTTTTTGCATTCCAGAAAGTCAGTGAGAAGGACCTTAGAGAGATTATTTTGAAATCCAAACCTACAACTTGTCCACTTGATGCATTGCCCACACCATTACTTGTTGAAAACCTTGATCTTCTGTTGCCTGTTCTCACCCAGATTGTTAATGATAGCCTGTTGTCTGGTGTTTTTCCATCATTGTTCAAAACTGCACTTGTGAAACCGCTCCTTAAGAAATCCAATCTCGATGTAAATGTCTTAAAGAACTACCGCCCTGTTTCTAACCTTTCATTTTTGTCAAAGATCATTGAGAAAGTAGTTTTAAAGCAGCTGTTAGTGTATTTGAACACTCATGATCTGATCTCGCATTCTCAGTCAGCATACCGTCCTTCTCACTGTACTGAGACTGCCCTGCTCAAGGTGACCAACGACATTCTGTCTGCTCTGGATGGTGGTGATGTGTCTGTGCTCACCCTACTGGACCTCTCGGCAGCGTTTGACACAATAGATCATGTCACACTGCTGAGCAGGCTCCAGAACCTGTATGGCATCTCTTGTCCAGCGCTGGCATGGTTTGAGTCCTACCTTACGGATAGAACTCAGGCTGTGCTTGTCGATGGCCAGAGATCAGCCCCAGCCCCCCTTGTTTTCGGTGTCCCTCAAGGCTCTGTACTTGGCCCCGTCCTCTTCATTATGTATACCAAACCCTTGTCTGCCCTCATTCAAAATCATTCCGTTTCAAACCAGTCTTTTGCTGATGATACCCAGTTGTATAAGCCTAGTTCCCCCGCTGCGACACATGCCGCCATCCAGACCATTCAGACCTGTATCTTAGATGTTAAGTCATGGATGGTAGAAAATAAGTTAAAACTAAATGATGATAAGACAGAGGCACTTCTGTGCATGAAAAAGTCCACTAAGTTCCCAAATTCTCAACCTTCGTCTGTCCAAGTAGGCAATACCGACATCTCTTTCTCTTCTTCAGCTAGAAACCTCGGCTTCACCATCTCCTCAGACATGACACTCAACAAGCACATCTCCAACATCTGTAGGTCCGCATACTTTGAACTCCGCAAGATCGCAACCATCCGCCATACTCTGTCCGTTCAAACTACAAACACTCTAGTCTGCTCTCTTGTTCTTTCTAAACTTGACTACTGTAACTCTCTTCTCTCTGGCTGTCCACTCTACCTCCTGCACAAACTACAGAAAGTTCAAAATTCTGCAGCACGCCTGATCCTCAAAGCACGAAAATATGATCATGTCACACCACTTCGCCGCACACTCCACTGGTTACCCATCCAAGCCCGCATTGAATACAAACTGTCCCCTCTCTGCTTTCACTTCTTCTCTGCCTCGTCTCCTGCTTATTTCTCTGAACTTCTCACTGTATACACTCCTGCTAGACAACTCCGCTCCTCTTCTGATAGCCGCACCCTAGTCATCCCACACACAAAATCAAAAGCATATGGACAACGCACTTTTGCATTTTGCGCATCTACTCAATGGAACTCTCTCCCCTCTCACATTCGCCACTCTCAGTCAGTACAGTCATTCAAGCGAGCACTCAAAACTCACCTCTTCCAGAAACACAACTCCTAAAGTCGCAACATTTTGCCATCCTGTTCTGTAACGGTTCCATCTCTATTCAGCTTGTTATTTTTGTCTTTTGTTTTAAATTATTATAAATATAATTTTTCACTGCAGTAGTCCTTTAACTTTAACCCTTAGCTGTAAGCTAGATATGCACAAGTCATGTCGGTGCCACATAATGCTGACACACATGTTCCTGTGCATAGTTTATGGATAACGTGTAGTTGGGAAGTTAAGAGTAGAAATAATTAGTATTTAGTGTAGGAGGAGGGTTGGGGTGGGTAGGGAGGGGGTGGGTATAGTTTACTTTGAGCAGGTCGGTTTCAGTTTTAATAAACAATTCTAGAGAATTGTGTATCTTATATTTGAGTCTTTCGTGTTTTAGACATTGATGCATTTAATAGTTTTAACGAGTTGCCTTTTGTTTTATCATTCTGGTGTTTATCTAGATGTGCTGTGTATCTTATAAGAAGTTCTTAAAAGTTCGAAGTTATTTTAGCATATAGTTTTTTTATGGTCTTAACAGTTAAACATGTATTACGTTATCATTAAGATTCATGCTTTGTTAGCACTAAGCAGTTGTTTTAATCAGTCTGGTTTTCTCTTGTTTTCATCTTATGAACATTCTAAATGTTAGACTAACTTATTGTCTTGTACAGAATAACAACTGTGTGAATGGTGCTATACTGAATGAAAGAGTGTGACATGAAGTTCTTGTACATCATTGTAAAGAGTGTGAATGGCGTTTTAGTTTAGATGTCAAGCGCTTAGAGCAAGCCTTTTTAACGAAAGTTTTTGATTTAGCGCTATATAAGTGTTCTTCTTATTATTATTATTATTATTATTCCTTGTCGGTTCCTGATTCCAAAAACATATATAATATATGATATGTTTGGATTAAAAACACGCTCAGAAAGTTAAAACGAAGAGAGGTACAGTAAAGCGTGCTATGAAGCACAGCGCAACCGCTACCGTGCCAAACTAGGCTCGTCGCTTTCACTGCCTTTTGCACTAGCGGCGGACTACGTTCAGTTTCATTCTGTGAGTTCCACAGCTTGACTAAATGTAGTAATTTCGTCTTACGCGACTTGTTTAGGTACCAGTCAGATTTTACAGTTGGATTTCTTGTCGATTCCGTGAAAAAGTGTTGTGGTCTTCATGTCAGTCAATAAAGGTTGATTAAAGGTGAAGGTTTAGGAGTAAATAGCCCGTGTGCGCCCTCGACCTCTCTCTCTCTCTCTCTCTCTCTCTCTCTCTCTCTCTCTCTCTCTCTCTCTCTCTCTCTCTCTCTCCGTGTCTCTGTCTCTCTCTTTCTCTCTCTGTCCGTCTGTCTGTCTGTCTGTCTCTCCCTCCCTTTCTCTCTCTCTCTTTCTCGCTCTCTCTTTCTCTCTCTCTCTCTCTCTCTCTCTCTCTCTCTCTCGCCCCCCTCTCCCTCTCTCCCGCCCCTCTTTCTCTCGTCCTCGCCCCCTCTCGCTCTCGCCCTTCCGCACACTCGCGCGCGTAAACACACACACACACACACAGCCACTCACAAACGCACACGCAAACAAGCAAATACACCCACACACTTCATTGCACGGATATATGAAGGTCGGGGGGGGGGGGGAAGAGAGAGAGAGAAAGAGAGAGAGAGAGAGACAGAGACAGAGACAGAGAGTGTGACAGAGAGAGAGACAGAGAGAGACAGTGAGAGAGGTAAAGAGAAAGAGAGAGCGAGAGAGATCTAGAGAGGGGGGAGACAGACGGTCAGAGAGAGACATAAAGAATGTGTGTGTGTGAGAGAGAGAAAGAGAAAGAGAGAGAGATGGACAGAGAGAGACATAAAGAATAATTATGTGTGTGTGAGAGAGAGAGAGAGAGAGAGAGAGAGAGAGAGAGAGAGAGAGAGAGAGAGAGAGCTCTTTCCCTCTTTATTCCTCATCAAATAACCCGTAAGTGTCACTATCTGCACGCATTCTTCTCGCTCTGACGTTTTGTGGACGTCAGCTTTTTCAATCTTAAAGGCAGAGTAAGCCTCCCGTAAACCATCACAGATACGGTCAGGCTTTTACACACAGTACAAACACCCTTTCATTTAAACACTCACCAATTGAGAACATCCTAGGTGCCCTCCGTAAAAAGCGAACAATTTTCAAAGAATTTATTTTTGCGTGGTTTATCTTACCCCTGAGCCATCGTGAACCCGTGTGATCCAGTTTTCCTTTTTTACAATGCAGTCGTCAGTTAGTCATGAATGCGACTCGATGTGAGCTTATCTACAATAGCACGTTTTTTTATGCACGAAACAACGGCTGTGGTTCACAAGAACTCTAGCGATGGCTTTTGACTGTTGAGAGGAACGGCGATTTGCACTGATAAACCTTCGTCTGCTACGACCCTTGCGTGACCCTGCTTCCGGGCTTTTCTTTTTTTTAAACTTTCACAACTTCGAATTGTTCTGATCTTGTCTTGATGAAAAACGAATTCTTTTATGATTAAAGAATGTTTGTGTAACAAGCTGTCAATTTATTATTTAGATTTTAAAAGTTAGGTCTAGCGCAAAAACGAGGCGCCGTTGTTGTTAACGAACAAGTCTACGAAAATAAATTCTTTGAAAATGTCTCACGCTCGACAGAAAGCAGCCAGGATGTTCCCGTTCGGTGAGCGTTCAAATGGAAGTATGCTTGTACTTTATTTAGACGCTCGGGGAGCTCTGTGATGGTTTACGGGAGGCTTGCTGTGCCTTTAACTCCGATCTCGTGAAAAAAGCAGATAACGCGACCTTGCAGCAAATACAAGATGACACGCTCAAAGGCACAGTAAGCAATACAATACAATACAATACAATACAATAACTTTATTAATCTCTAAAAGAGAAATTACATTGCTGAGCGTTTGTGTCCGTAATAATAACATACATAAAACATTCAAAATAAACATTTGTTCTTTGTCCTGAGAAAATATAGCACATTGGTTATCACATAAAGTATATTAAAAATAAATTAACATGCATTCACCATCAACAATGCACAAAAGAAAGTCAGCACCTTGCCGGTTATCACATGTTGTCTAAGATTAAGAGAGTAGAATGCAAAACAAAATCAACAATACTGAAACAATACAGAACACTGACCCCGTGCATCAGAGCGACAACACCAGCATCTACCGCCCCACCTGAGAATTGAAGATGTGAATTGCAGATGGAATGAACGAATTTCTGTAGCGTGTGGATCTTGCGGTTGGTTGTCTGAATCTGTTGCTCCTGTCTGTCCGTCTACTGTCAAATTCCGGTCTGAGTGGGTGCGAGTCGTCAGCCAAAATCTTCTGTACCTTGTCAGTCAGTCGTCGTTCATGTGTTGATGTGAAATTGTCCTGCTTCCTCCCTACCACCCCACTTGCTTTCCTGATGAATTTATCTAATCTATCCCTGTCTTGCTTGTTGATGTTGCCACCCCAACACACGGAGCCAAAGTACAACACACTATTGCACGTTGAAGTGTAAAACATCTGAAGGATTTCTTGTCTGATGTTAAAAGACCTGAGTTTTCTCAAAAAGTACAGGCGAGAGTGGAGT
>NC_090254.1:9494686-9504686 GCF_037325665.1 Littorina saxatilis | reverse complement strand
GTTCTCTTTTTGCATGTTTGTCCAGTGTCTTGTCCCCACATAAAGCATATTAACTCTACCTGTCCCAAGAGAGGCCAAATGGTTCAAAGAGGACGTTAAAACTAATTATCATCATCAGGTACAAAAATCCCCCCCGCGGGTTAGGGGGAAGAATTTACCCGATGCTCCCCAGCATGTCGTATGAGGCGACAAACGGATTCTGTTTCTCCTTTTACCCTTGTTAAGTGTTTCTTGTATAGAATATAGTCAATTTTTGTAAAGATTTTAGTCAAGCAGTATGTAAGAAATGTTAAGTCCTTTGTACTGGAAACTTGCATTCTCCCAGTACTACGTTGCAAGCCCCTGGAGCAAATTTTTGATTTATAGTGCTTTTCAAGTGTGAACAAGAAACAAGTGGCTCTATCCCATCTCCCCCCTTTCCCCGTTGCGATATAACCATCGTGGTTGAAAACGACGTTAAACACCAAATAAGGAAAAAGAAAGGTACATAATAACGTGCTATTGCAGATAAGCTCACATCGTGTCGCATTCAAATTACTAACTGACGACTACATTGTGAAAAAGGGAAACTGGATCACACGGGTTCACGATGGCTCAGGGGTAAGATAAACCACGCAAAAATAAATTCTTTGAATATTGCTCGCTCTTTACGGAGGGCACCTAAGATGTTCTCAAGCGGTGAGTGTTTAAATGAAAGGGTGTTTGTACTGTGTGTAAAAGCCTGACAGTATCTGTGATGGTTTACGGGAGGCTACCGGCACGGTTGGCCTAGTGGTAAGGCGTCCGCCCCGTGATCGGGAGGTCGTGGGTTCGAACCCCGGCCGGGTCATACCTAAGACTTTAAAATTGGCAATCTAGTGGCTGCTCCGCCTGGCGTCTGGCATTATGGGGTTAGTGCTTGGACTGGTTGGTCCGGTGTCAGAATAATGTGACTGGGTGAGACATGAAGCCTGTGCTGCGACTTCTGTCTTGTGTGTGGCGCACGTTATTTGTCAAAGCAGCACCGCCCTGATATGGCCCTTCGTGGTCGGCTGGGCGTTAAGCAAACAAACAAACAAAATACGGGAGGCTTACTGTGCCTTTAATAACTGCAAAGGTGATAGCCTTGTGTAGGTGTTGATTATGAAAGAGGCCATTCAAACTTCAAACTCGACTGCTTATACACTGCGTGGGTGTATGTATGCCTTTCACTTGACAAATAAGACACCGGGACAAACACAGACATATAGAAAGGCAATGCAAACACAGACACACAGAGAACAATTCAAACACAGAAACACACTCAGATACACGAACATATGGAAACATATACACACACAAAGACACCAGCGCACGCACACAGGCACACGCACGCACGCAAGCACATACACAGACACACACACACACACACACACACACACACACACACACACAACATTCTTCCTAGTTTGATGGTGTAACAGTAGTCTGGCCTATCTCGTCAGCACGATGCCAAGAACCATAACGTTGGATCGAAACAGCAATCTTTGTGAGCTGATGGCTTGTTGTTGTTGTTGTTGTTGTTGTTGTTGTTGTTGTTGTTGTTGTCGTTGTTGTTGTTGTTTTTTGTTGTTTTTGTCACATGGTTAGAGAATTTTTGCGGCTCGCCTAGAATGTGACACGCTTCATCCTCTGCATTTAATATTTTGCCTTGCAATCAGTCTTTATGAAAATTGCATGCACGGGGTTTTTGATGTCAGCTATACTTGTGTATACCCATTACCTTTGTGTCATGTCAAAGAGTAGTTCCCCAAATTCAAAGACGCAGTTACATGGCGACACACTTTCCAGGCGGAGGGAATGCTGGCATTGTGGTGAAATTCGATGCATTCTTTAATCCATGTTTTCATGTTCAAAGGGACGTAACACCTTGACAGAGAGATTCTATTTGAGAGATTATACTCGAATTTTACCAACAGTTGTAAAAGTTAAACAAGAGTAGAGCGACTAAAAATTTGCAGGTTTTCAATTCATATTTTTGCAAAGTATCTGCACAAGCATGTGTGCCTCTGTGAGTATGTTCGTGGCTGCTTTCATGGGGTGCCTGTATCCTCAGGAATTTGAGGATTTCGTTTATCTCTCTTTTTCTGACACCGTTGATTTAACGTCATTTTTACAGGACAGTTTTTTTCCTTTCAGTTGTAAGTTGTAGTAGTTTGACCTTATTGTTTTAGGACAAGTAGAGCTCGTTCACCAGTAGCAAAGACTCACTCAGTCCGTCAGTGTGCCTGAGTGTGTGTGATGGGGGGGGGGGGGGGGCTCTCCCGTGACCGGCCACCTGCAATGTACGGACAGGTTTGCACTGGCCCAAGGGTGTCCGTTCATGAGAGGGACTGCTGTAACAGCAAAACTAGTGTGAAACATAAGTAATCAATTTATCCACTTGACTATTATCACAACAGGGACCTATCACTCTTCTTTGCATGTTTTTATGCCTACGGATTTTCAACTACTCTGCAACACATGTAACCCAAATTCAACATGTGCCCGTACAATACCGCTTCTTTTATGAAAACATTGCTTCGGCCATGTTGATTTTAATCAACCAATTTTCTTGTTATGCCTTCTAATCGGGTCACTTTTCCAGTTATGTCCCTTGGTAGCGGCTGAACCGGATGGGGAGAGGTTTCCAATCAGACAGCTCCAATCCATTAATCACGTGGCTAGGTCAGACAGTTAAGCGCGTTGAAACATTCATTTGCTCATGCAAAGTGCTTTACTCGAAAAACGACCTTTTGCTATCTTGTTTTATGATAGGACCGGGAAGCAACGAGGGTTCTTGGTTAAAAATAATGACCTTTAGGAGAAAAAATTCATTTTTGTGATGCAAAGACATATATTATGTGCCTTCTTTTTTGCATATAGATATAATGTGTATGTGAAAACTGATTGCGATAGTTTTTAGATTGTATTTATTCGTTTGTTTGTTTATATATGTATTAATTGATTCATTTGTTTATTCATTTTGCTCTGTCTTATTGTACTTTACAGATTCGGTCGGTCTGTCTGTCGGTCTGTCTGTCTGTCTGTCTGTCTGTCTGTCTGTCTCTCTCTGTCTCTCTCTCTCTGTCTCTGTCTCTCTCTCTCTGTCTCTGTCTCTGTCTCTCTCTCTCTATCTCTCTCTCTCTCTCCCCCTCTCTCTCTCTCTCTCTCTCTCTCTCTCTCTCCCTCTCTTGCTCTCTCTGTCTCTCTCTGTCTCTCTCTCTCTCTCTCTCTCTCTCTCTCTCTCTCTCTCTCTCTCTCTCTTGTTATGTCTGTCTCTCTTTCTCTCTCTTTCTCTGTCTCACCCTATATCTCTCTCTCCTCTCTCTCTGTCTCTCTCTGTCTCCCTCTCTCGAAATAAAGAGATAAGCTATTTACTAAAACAACCACAAACCGATACATTGACACCCCGACGCAGAGAAAAACAAGTCGCGTAAGGCGAAAATACAATATTTAGTCAAGTAGCTGTCGAACTCACAGAATGAAACTGAACGCAATGCCATTTTTCAGCAAGACCGTATACTCATAGCATCGTCAGTCCACCGCTCATGGCAAAGGCAGTGAAATTGACAAGAAGAGCGGGGTAGTAGTTGCGCTAAGAAGGATAGCACGCTTTTCTGTACCTCTCTTTGTTTTAACTTTCTGAGCGTGTTTTTAATCCAAACATATCATATCTATATGTTTTTGGAATCAGGAACCGACAAGTAATAAGATGAAAGTGTTTTTAAATTGATTTGGACAATTTAATTTTGATAATAATTTTTTTATATATTTAATTTTCAGAGCTTGTTTTTAATCCGAATATAACATATTTATATGTTTTTGGAATCAGCAAATGATGGAGAATAAGACAAACGTAAATTTGGATCGTTTTATAAATTTTTATTTTTTTTTTACAATTTTCAGATTTTTAATGACCAAAGTCATTAATTAATTTTTAAGCCACCAAGCTGAAATGCAATACCGAAGTCCGGGCTTCGTCGAAGATTACTTGACCAAAATTTCAACCAATTTGGTTGAAAAATGAGGGCGTGACAGTGCCGCCTCAACTTTCACGAAAAGCCCGATATGACGTCATCAAAGACATTTACCAAAAAAATGAAAAAAAACGTTCGGGGATTTCATACCCAGGAACTCTCATGTCAAATTTCATAAAGATCGGTCCAGTAGTTTAGTCTGAATCGCTCTACACACACACACACACACACACACACACACACACACACACACACACACACACACACACACACACACACACACACACACACACACACACACACACACACACACACACACGCACATACACCACGACCCTCGTTTCGATTCCCACTCGATGTTAAAATATTTAGTCATAACTTGACTAAATGTAAAAACAAGTCGCGTAAGGCGAAAATACAACATTTAGTCAAGTAGCTGTCGAACTCACAGAATGAAACTGAACGCAATGCAATTTTTCAGCAAGACCGTATACTCGTAGCAGCGTCAGTCCACCGCTCATGGCAAAGGCAGTGAAATTGACAAGAAGAGCGGGGTAGTAGTTGCGCTGAGAAGGATAGCACGCTTTTCTGTACCTCTCTTCGTTTTAACTTTCTGAGCGTGTTTTTAATCCAAACATATCATATCTATATGTTTTTGGAATCAGGAACCGACAAGGAATAAGATGAAAGTGTTTTTAAATTGATTTGGAAAATTTAATTTTGATAATAATTTGTATATATTTAATTTTCAGAGCTTGTTTTTAATCCAAATATAACATATTTCTATGTTTTTGGAATCAGAAAATGATGGAGAATAAGATGAACGTAAATTTGGATCGTTTTATAAAAATGTTATTTTTTTTACAATTTTCAGATTTTTAATGCCCAAAGTCATTAATTAATGTTTAAGTCACCAAGCTGAAATGCAATACCGAAGTCCGGGCTTCGTCGAAGATTACTTGACCAAAATGTCAATCAATTTGATTGAAAAATGAGAGCGTGACAGTGCCGCCTCAACTTTCACAAAAAGCCGGATATGACGTCACCAAAGACATTTATCAAAAAATTGAAAACGATTTCTGGGGATATCATACCCAGGAACTCTCATGTCAAATTTCATAAAGATCGGTCCAGTAGTTTAGACGGAATCGCTCTACACACACACACACACACAGACAGACAGACAGACCCTCGTCTCGATACTCTACGTTAAAACATTTAGTCAAAACTTGACTAAATGTAAAAACAAGCAGTAAGGGAAGCTACTCGTGCTTTGATCGAAATGTCCAAATAACATTATAATCTCCCTAAAACAAAAACAAGCAGTAAGGGAAGCTACTCGTGCTTTGATCAAAATGTCCAAATAACATTATGATCTCCCTTGTATTAGTCTAGCGTGCATTCATCCTGAAGTAGGGGAGACCGGGGCTAGTCCGCCTACTGTTATGCTTTTGGTAGCATAACTGGCGAGTTTGATGAACTAGAAGACTGATTTGTTATTTTACATGAAGACAAATGTGTAGCTGATATCAATGTGCAGACAGTTTTTATGTGCGCATGAACATTTGTTGTACATACTGCTTTAAGTAGACCTACCCTAACGTAGGCGAACTTGCCCCAAGTCGGGGTAAGTCCGCCTACAGGGTGGGGCAAGTCCGCCGCTCTCATCCCATAGTATGTATACAAGACTAGTAGTGGGCAAGCTTTAGTGGGAAAGCTTTTTTAATTCCCTTCAATATTCAGGTTCAAAAATGCCAATGACAAAATACGAAAGAATGTAACAAAAAATTACGTTAGGGGAGACCGGGGCTAGTCCGCCTACTTTTATGCTTTTGGTAGCATAACTGGCGAGGAGACCGGGGCTAGTCCGCCTACTTTTATGCTTTTGGTAGCATAACTGGGGAGTTTGATGAACTAGAAGACTGATTTTTTTTATTTTACATCAAGACAAATGTGTAGCTGATATCAATGTGCAGACAGTTTTTATGTTCGCATGAACATGTGTTATACATACTGCTCACGGCGGACATGCCCCATGACAAATAGGCGGACTTGCCCCCGCACGGCCAGGCAACTCTAGTGCCAGATAGCGAGCACAACATGGGAAGGAAGAAGCAAAACTTTCGTCAGAACTCGACCTTAATTAACGCACTTTCACTCGACACCAAGACTAAGTATTTGTTCTCAGAGGTAATGCATCAAAACCTAAGTCAACTCCAATGCATTCATGTTAAAAAAAATGAAGAAAAACACTTTTTGTGATCTGTACTCACGATATATGGGCGCGCAACCTTTGAACTTCTGCAGGATATGGCGGGACGAAGGGACACCACTCTCACATGGTGTGAATGACTAAAAGGTGACCGCAAACGTAAGAATAAACAGACAAAGACGGATGTGCCCCGGGGGCGGACTAGCCCCGGTCTCCCCTACATGACAGCGAGAATCGTAACACTGCTAGATGATGGGGAAATGGGAATGTATTAAATAACCCTAATCTCATAGAGACTGGCAAACATAGACAGACAGACAGACAGACAGACAGATGGACGGACGGACGCAAAAGAACACGAGAGCACACACACAAAAGCACTCTGTCAGTCTTTATTGTTTCTCACAAAGACTCTTTCTAGCCAATAAGCCTGCTACCATAGCGCATGGCCTAGACACTTGGTCCCCTGACAACTACCGCCACCCTCCGGACAACTGCCACCTCCCCAAAGGACAATTGACCCTCGGCTAATTGCACCTGAACGTGGTAATTAAATCAGTTTTCGCCCACCCCGGATAATTATGTGTGTAACCTACCCTGGAGCTTGCGTATCAAGATAATATATTCTTGGAATTGTCATACGACTAAGAGTTAAAGATATGGGCGTCACGATGGTCACACTCAGACAGGTTCACATTTGGTTATTCAAGTTGCCTGGTCCTCGCACTCGGAAGTCTATGATATTGTCCAGTGACACGTTGTCCTGCTGGCAACCAGCTCCGCGTGCTTGGGCATGAACGGTCACCAAGAAGATCATTATCTCTCATATACTGGGTGTGTGACAGAAAAACCGTGTACTTCCTCACTCCAACCCTAGGAAGCTTTTTACATTTAGTCAAGTTTTGACTAAATGTTTTAACATAGAGGGGGAATCGAAACGAGGGTCGTGGTGTATGTGTGTGTGTGTGTGTGTGTGTGTGTGTGTGTGTGTGTGTGTGTGTGTGTGTGTGCGTGTGGAGCGATTCAGACCAAACTACTGGACCGATCTTTATGAAATTTTACATGAGGGTTCCTGGGTATGATATCCCCAGACGTTTTTTTCTTTTTTTTGGATAAATACCTTTGATGACGTCATATCCGGCTTTTCGTGAAAGTTGAGGCGGCACTGTCACACCCTCATTTTTCAATCAAATTGATTGAAATTTTGGCCAAGCAATCTTCGACGAAGCCCGGACTTCGGTATTGCATTTCAGCTTGGTGGCTTAAAAATTAATTAATGACTTTGGGCAATAAAAATCTGAAAATTGTTTAAAAAAATTATATAAAACGATCCAAATTTACGTTCATCTTATTCTTCATCAATTACTGATTCCAAAAACATATAAATATGTTATATTTGGATTAAAAACAAGCTCTGAAAATTAAAAATATAAAAATTATTATCAAAATTAAATTGTCCAAATCAATTTAAAAAACACTCTCATCTTATTCCTTGTCGGTTCTTGATTCCAAAAACATATAGATATGACATGTTTGGATTAAAAACACGCTCAGAAAGTTAAAACGAAGAGAGGTACAGAAAAGCGTGCTATCCTTCTCAGCGCAACTACTACCCTGCTCTTCTTGTCAATTTCACTGGCTTTGCCATGAGCGGTGGACTGACGATGCTACGAGTAAGACTTTAAAATTGGCAATCTTGTATACAGGGAATACCACAGTGTGTAGTTCCTGTAGCGTTTCGCTAATATCAATGAAAGTCACGTGATGCTTAGCGACATATCGTTAGAATTTGATGTTGTTCGATCTTTTTATATTTAGTCAAGTTTTGACTAAATATTTTAACATCGAGGGGGAATCGAAACGAGGGTCGTGGTGTATGTGCGTGTGTGTGTCTGTGTGTCTGTGTGTCTGTGTGTGTGTGTGTGTAGAGCGATTCAGACTAAACTACTGGACCGATCTTTATGAAATTTGACATGAGAGTTCCTGGGTATGAAATCCCCGAACGTTTTTTTCATTTTTTTGATAAATGTCTTTGATGACGTCATATCCGGCTTTTCGTGAAAGTTGAGGCGGCACTGTCACGCCCTCATTTTTCAACCAAATTGGTTGAAATTTTGGTCAAGTAATCTTCGACGAAGCCCGGGGTTCGGTATTGCATTTCAGCTTGGTGGCTTAAAAATTAATTAATGACTTTGGTCATTAAAAATCGGAAAATTGTAAAAAAAAAATAAAAATGTATAAAACGATCCAAATTTATGTTTATCTTATTCTCCATCATTTGCTGATTCCAAAAGCATATAAATATGTTATATTCGGATTAAAAACAAGCTCTGAAAATTAAATATATAAAAATTATTATCCAAATTTTTTTTTCGAAATCAATTTAAAAACACGTTCATCTTATTCCTTGTCGGTTCCTGATTCCAAAAATATATAGATCTGATATGTTTGGATTAAAACCACGCTCAGAAAGTTAAAACGAAGAGAGGTACAGAAAAGCGTGCTATGCAGCATAGCGTAACCACTACCCCGCTCGCGCGCTCTTCTTGTCAATTTCACTGCCTATGCCGTGAGCGGTGGACCACGAGTATACGGTCTTGCTGCGTTGCATTGCGTTCAGTTTCATTCTGTGAGTTCGACAGCTACTTGACTAAATATTGTATTTTCGCCTTACGCGACTTGTTATATTTAGTCAAGTTTTGACTAAATATTTTAACATCGAGGGGGAATCGAAACGAGGGTCGTGGTGTATGTGTGTGTGTATGTGTGTGTGTATGTGTGTGTGTGTGTGTGTGTGTGCGTGTAGAGCGATTCAGACCAAACTACTGGACCGATCTTTATGAAATTTGACATGAGAGTTCCTGGGATTGATATCCCCATACGTTTTTTTCATTTTTTTGATAAATGTCTTTGATGACGTCATATCCGGCTTTTCGTGAAAGTTGAGGCGGCACTGTCACGCCCTCATTTTTCAACCAAATTGGTTGAAATTTTGGTCAAGTAATCTTCGACGAAGCCCGGGGTTCGGTATTGCATTTCAGCTTGGTGGCTTAAAAATTAATTAATGACTTTGGTCATTAAAAATCGGAAAATTGTAAAAAAAAATAAAAATTTATAAAACGATCCAAATTTACGTTTATCTTATTCTCCATCATTTGGTGATTCCAAAAACATATAAATATGTTATATTCGGATTAAAAACAAGCTCTGAAAATTAAATATATAAAAATTATTATCAAAATTAAATTGTCCAAATCAATTTAAAAACACTTTCATCTTATTCCTTGTCGGTTCCTGATTCCAAAAACATATAGATGTGATATGTTTGGATTAAAAACACGCTCAGAAAGTTAAAACAAAGAGAGGTACAGAAAAGCGTGCTATCCTTCTTAGCGCAACTACTACCCCGCTCTTCTTGTCAATTTCACTGCCTTTGCCGTGAGCGGTGGACTGACGATGCTACGAGTATACGGTCTTGCTGAAAAATGGCAGCTACTTGACTAAATATTGTATTTTCGCCTTACGCGACTTGTTTGATATTCTTAGAAATTCGAGTATGGTTTGCAAGTTTTATTGAAAAACTGCACCCTGTGGGATTCCCTGTATACTAGATTGCCAATTTTAAAGTTTTAGGTATACAGGGAATCCATCTACAGGAACTCGACCTACAGGGAATCCCACTCTGTTGGTCGACATAGACCCCATCAGCACGAGGCTACGGTCTTGCTGAAAAATTGCATTGCGTTCAGTTTCATTCTGTGAGTTCGACAGCTTGACTAAATGTTGTATTTTCGCCTTAAAGTGTAACTAA
>NC_090254.1:9491854-9494486 GCF_037325665.1 Littorina saxatilis | reverse complement strand
ACAGACAGATTGACTGACGGACAAACACTGCGGGACGGTGTACAAACACAAAAGGAATTAGGAGGAGGGCTAAGGAATGGTAGACATTCTTACCTGAGAAAAAAACAAACATGAATAAATAAATAAATGAGTGACCAAGAAGCACGCAGAGAGAGAGAGAGAAACACACCGGCGAACGGACGGACAGACGATCGGAGCGAGGCAGAAGTACATAGTTCTAAAGTAGCCTTTACAGGATATAGTCTAACAGTGAGCTCGCACGCGTCAAATTGCTAACATGACCAACCCTTGCAGGACTATATTTTTTTGTTTTTGTGTGTGTGTGTTTTGTTTTGTATTTGCCAAGCACATCATTGTGGGGCTTTTAATCAATAACACGCATCCGTCTAGATCTACAATGTATCATTCATCCTTCAACATGTATAATAAATATGTAAATGGCAAGTATACAAGACATATATATACAACATTAGGACATAACAGACAGACGTGACATGTCGTTCGCCTACAAGTAAGGCCGGAGCATAACATAACATGCAGATTACAATACTGATAAAAGAGAGAGAGAGAGAGAGAGAGAGAGAGAGAGAGAGAGAGAGAGAGAGAGAGAGAGAGAGAGAGAGAGAGAGAGAGAGAGAGAGAGAGAGAGAGAGAGAGAGAGAGAGAGAGGACTACAGTTTTATCTTGATACGCTCGAACCAACTTACAGGTGTACGGTCAACCAGTGTATTGATTTTTACTAGAAGCTGCGACGGGAAGGATTCTGTTGTTGCTATGGAAAACCCTCCCAAAGCGTAGTATTCGTAGAAGTGACGACGATGGCGCGCCGAGACAAGTTAGAGAAAATAGTCCATTGAATATGCATGGGTATCAGTTACCGTCGTTTTCTATTGTTTGTATTGATTTTCACCCCACGCTCGAAACAACAGCTTTGTGTTCCTATAATGTCGGCGATGAAATATCATGCTGTTTTGTCCCACTGTGTGATTTGTGTTTTGTGTTGATTTTTCATTGATGATTCATACGTTCTCTCCCTTTGGTGCATTTTGGAGCAATTTTAACCGGTGTCACGTAATTAAAAAGCCGAAGTCGGCTCTTGTGACGAATTTCCCACGAACTACACCCAGTGGCCACCCAGATCCAGATCCAGATCCGCAGGACAGCAATACAATACAAAACTATACTATACAATATGATACAGTGCAGAGCAGTATAACCCAATACAATACAACTTTCTGTAATGTTGGTTACAAAACAAAAATCGTTCTTTGTACTTGTCATGCACACAGCATTGAAAATCAACCATTTAATTTCAACCTCTCCTTAAAACGTGTTATGTTTCTTTCGGAAGTCGTTTGTTCTGATTAATCAAAGTGGGGCTTAGTGTGCAGCCCTAAGCTTTTAACGATGTAGGCTTAAGCTTAGCGGTTGTATTTTGTTCAATTTGCGAAAAGCAGCAATTCTTAATCATAAATGGCCGGCCAGGCCATGTTGGGTTTGATGCGTGCATGCCTGGTTTTCTCCTGTAGATGGGTGTCGGCACAGGAGGTCTGCCCGCTGTCCTCAGCCAACATGCTCCGTCTTCATGGCAGCTCAGGTTTTTTATCGAGGTTCTCTCCTCTAGATCCGCCGTGTTTCGCCTAGGGGCTTGCGCTGCCTAGTTGATAGGGTCACCTCGTAGAGGATGTGGTCATAGACCACGCACGGTCGGTCTTGGGATAGGGAAACGTTATGCTAGTCCGGAGGGATTACGCCACAAAGGCCACCTCGCGAAGACCCAGGGTCCTAGACTAGGGAGGTCCAAGGGGGAGCACCGGAAGGGCTACCCCTCTACCCGCACCTCCAACACAATCCCTTCCCCTGGTAGCTTCATCCCCAAGGAGGAAACGGAGCTACCTGCAACACCCCAATCATATATGATATTGCATCTAACTGTGCGCTCAGGGCCAGCTTTAATGCCGTTTTTTTGACAAAGGATTTTTTTGATGCTGCCAAACGACCTACGTGCACGTGAATTGTAACTACGTTAACTTAAAGAGCAATACAAGAAAGAAAAGGCAAAAAACCCACGGGATAGGATATGAGACCCTGTCTTCCTGGAATGATAAGACGTTTGGTTACATTCTATCATAAGGGCGGAGCATTAAATGAGTTGTTTAAAAAAGGTGATAGTGTAGTGCTCAGATAGTGTAGTGCATGTCGAAAATGGCGATGGAGAAAAATTCATCATCATCATCATCATCATCATCATCATCATCATCATCATCATCATCATCATCATCATCATCTCCTTCTTCTTCATCATCTTCATCTTCATCTTCATCTTCATCATCTTCTTCTTCTTCTTCTTCTTCTTCTTTACTTCTTCTGTAGGGACGCTTTTCCCAATCCACTATCTTCCATTTAAAGACTTCTGTTGACGCAACCACACCAAGACTCGTGGAAAAAATAGCGGCACGTGACATCCGCTGTGTAGAGTTGTGTTTGTCATCGTGTGACCTGTTGACCCGGCATGCCAAATGAGCAGGTAGAGATGAGTGTCCTGCGAAGCTGAGTTAGTTTTGCATGACTTTGCGACGTTACGGGGAATTAGAACATCAGCTTTAACTTTAAAGCGACAGACTTGACGAGA
>NC_090254.1:9466854-9484354 GCF_037325665.1 Littorina saxatilis | reverse complement strand
ATAGACATAGACATAGACATAGAACACTTTATTATCTCAACGAGGAGAAACTCAGGTGTGGTGTATACAGCATTACAATATACAACATAAATAAAATATTGAGGCGCAAATAGTCCACTCATAATAGTCAAGATTATCAACCTCAAACTCAGAATGAATCAGAGATGTCACAGGCAGACAGACAGACAGACACGCATGCATCTACAGGGCCGGACTACCGGGGGGGGGGGGTTATGGGGGTTGCGCAACCCCCCCCCCCCCCTAGCCTAAACATGTACCTTACTTATTTAATTTTTTTTTATTATTGCTTATTTTATGCCGTTTCATGCAAGGAGCGACCATTTTCCTATCTTAGAATATGACCTACCCGTCAGCTTCAGGGGGCTTCGCCCCCTGACCCCCACAACGAGGGGGGGGGGGGGGGGTGGGTGGGTGGGTTCTAGGGTTTCCGGACCCCCCCCAGCCAAAAAATAAAAATATTGAATGAGGTATGCATTTCTTTATTTTACATTGAGTTTCAATTTTTGGGGTATTAATCAGTGACAAAATCTGCTGCCTGAAACTGGTAATGATCATCCTCAGAATGCACCAGATTGCACCATTTTGCATCCTTTTTTTCAAAATTTTCCGGGGGGGCATGCCCCCGGACCCCCCTAGCAAGCTAGACGCTTCGCGCCGTCGGCTCGGCGCTTCGCGCCTTCACACCCATATCTTCACAATATACTTTTGAAAAAAACCAGTCATAAAATAAACTGATCCGCCCCTGCCGCCAGGGGGGACATCCCCCTGGCCGCCACTGGCAACCCCCCCCCTCCTCTTCGCCTAGTCCGGCCCTGATCTATATACACATATATACATGTGCAATTAATATACAGCTTTCACGTTTTCTCTCTATCTCTTTCTCTCTCTCTCTCTCTCTCTCTCTCTCTCTCTCTCTGCTTTTGTGGGACCTTCTCTGTGGAACTCTCTTCCTTCGAATGTACAAACAATGAACGCATTCAAAACCTCCCTCAGGAAACACATACTGAGGTCTTCATAAGTTACGCTGCCGGTATTGTAGCTAGCTTTGTTAATTATAATTATTTTATTACTCTGAAATATTGACTGCTGCATGCCTACATTATGCTAAATCTACCTGTCTTGGTAGGCTCACTGTGTGCTTGTTGAATGGCACTTAGTTGTGTGTATATTATTATTAGTATTATATGTGTTCCTCCTTGTGCGTCTGCGTGTGAGTGCGCAAATGTGATTGCGTAATTAATGTTCCATTCTGTAATTGCTTTATTGATGTTCCATTCATGTATTTTCTACTACTTTTCTCATCTATTATTACTGTATGCTTGATGTTTCTATGATTCTAGTCGGGCGCACGCGTGAATATGTGTTTGTGTGAATGTAAAGGGCACATTGTAAGATTAAGCCTATGGCCTAAAATGTCTACCCTTTATGTGAATAAAATGTTCTAAGTCTAAGTCTAAGTCTCTCTCTCTCTCTCTCTCTCTCTCTCTCTCTCTCTCTCTCTCTCTCTCACACACACACACACACACACGCACACACACACACACACACACACTCACACACACATACACTCACACACATACACACACACACACACACACACACACACGAACACATACACACACACACACACACACACACACACACACACACACACACACACACACACACACGAACACTGACACGAACACACACATGCACACACACACACAGACACACACACACACACACACACACACACACACACACACACACACACACACACACACACACACACACACACACACACACACATTGATAATCTTGACACACAGACAGCAATTTCCTTCGGACTATCCAGGGCGTTTAAACCTCTGTGTAGCTAATGCACGTCCGTATACACCCGTCAGTTGCATATATATTACGGCTAATCCTGCACCCAATCAGCAGAGCGACGTGTGACTTGCGCTTGATCACAGCATTATCGCTTCGGCGATAACTGCGTTTTGTGTTTTAATTCTACGCTTTACAGAGCATTGTGTGAGTAAGCTTCCCGCGTATGCTGAGTTAGGGGTAAGCTTGTTCATGTAGACTGTCGCGCGCTGTTCGTTTCAGGTACCTTGCGTGTGGTGAAAGGTGGTAATGTGAGATTCGTGGAAACATTATTACATTATCGCTTTGTCGATAAATCTGTGTGTGTTTTATTTCTACACTAAACATCGCATTGCGCGGGCAACCTTACATTAGCTAACATAAAAAGTTTGTCCGAGGTATGCGTGTTTTGTAGACTTTAGCTGTTCGTTTTAGGTACCTTATTGCTCTTGTGTGATGCATGGTGGTAATGTGAGATTCTTGGAAACATTTAATGTTATTACATTATCGCTTTGTCGATAAATCTGTGTGTGTTTTAATTCTACGCGGGCCAAACAGCGCATTGCGCATGCATCCTTAGATGGGCTAACAGGTAGGCCAGTCCGAGGTATTCGTGTAAATGTGGAGTTTTGCTCAGTGTTTGTACTAATGCCAAGCTTTTATTTTGATGGTTGTAATCTGAGAATTGTGAACTCGGTATTATATTATCGCTTTTTCGATCTATCTGTTTTGTGTTATAGTTCTACACTTGTGCATGTATTGTGCATGTATTGTGCATGTATTGTGCATGTATTGTGCATGTATTGTGCATGTTTCGTGCATGTATTGTGCATGTTTCGTGCATGTATTGTGCCTGTTTCGTGCATGTTTCGTGCATGTTTCGTGCATGTATTGTGCATGTATTGTGCATGTTTCGTGCATGTATTGTGCATGTATTGTGCATGTATTGTGCATGTATTGTGCATGTTTCGTGCATGTTTCGTCTGTTCGAACGCTTCGGCGCCCCCAACTAAACGCTTCGCGTCATCGAATTGTCCCTAAAAATTGTTTGGGAAACACTCCCATAGGAATGATGTGATACGCCCCTGGGTGAGAGAGAGAGAATAAGACTAGTAACTGTGTGTATGTGTGTTTGTGTGTGTGTCTGTCTGTCTGTCTGTCTGTCTGTCTGTCTGTCTGTCCGTGTCACTCGCTTTGCCTATGCCACAGCAGTAAGGTACACAATTGTAAAACCACTCAAACATTCTTAATGAGACCTTTGCCCGGTACGGGTGTCGCTGTGAGTCACGTAATGTTATTTTGTGCACGCCGTGACTGATGCGCAGTTGTTATCAACATAGGTGGAGATAGCATTACCAATTAACAGCTGGAGTCAGAAGCACGTACCTTTATCTCTACGTACGGACACGCTAGGGAGAAAACAACAACAACAAGGTTTACAACTTCAGCTGCGTAATCCGCTGTAAGGCGCTGGCCTGCATAGTCTCTTGAAACTCAACCACACCCGATAAGTTGAAAGGATGAATTTTACCAAGCCGTAGCCCTCTCCCATAACCTTAACTCTAATCTATCTGTTATCTAAAATGATACTCCTGAATGAGGCTTCTTCTTTCATCTGTCTCAGCCACACACACACGCACACCGCATGCACGTACGAACATATGCATTTACGAGCACAGACAGACAAACAGACACACACAGACACACACACACACACACATACATACACATACACACAGACACACAGACCCACAAACACACTCAGACACACACACACACACACATACTCACTCACTCTCTCACACTCACACACACACACGAACACACACACTCACACACACTCACTCACTCACTCACACACTCACACACACACACACACACACACACACACACACACACACACACACACACACACTCACTCACTCACACACACACACACACACACACACACTCACTCACTCTCTCACACACACACACACACACTCACTCACTCTCACACACACACACATACACTCACTCACTCTCACACACACACACTCACTCTCACACACTCACACACACACACACACACAGACACTCACACTCACACTCACACACTCACACACACACAGACACTCACACACAGACACTCACACGCACACACAGACACTCACACTCACACACACACACTCACTCACTCACTCACTCACACGCACACACACACACACAGACACTCACACTCACACTCACACACACACTCACTCACTCACTCATTCACTTTCACTCACTCATTCTCACTCACTCACTCACTCTCACTCACTAACACACACACACTCACTAACTCTCACTCACTCACACTCACCCCCTCACTCACTCACTCACTCTCTCACTCACTCACTCTCTCACACACACACACTCACTCACACTCACTCACACTCACTCACTCTCACTCACTCTCACTCACTCTCACTCACTCTCACTCACTCACTCACTCTCTCACTCACTCACTCTCTCACACACACACACACACTCACTTACTCTCACTCACTCTCACTCACTCACACACTCACTCACTCACTCACTCACTCTCACTCACTCTCACACACACACTCACTCTCACTCACTCACTCACACTCACTCACACACACTCACTCACACTCTCACTCACTCACACTCACTCACTCACACTCACACTCACACACACTCTCACACTCACACTCACTCACTCTCACTCACTCACTCTCACACTCACTCGCTCTCACACTCACTCACTCTCACACACTCTCACTCACTCTCACTCACTCTCACTAACTCACTCACTCACTCTCACTCACTCTCACTCACTCTCGCTCACTCTCACTCACTCTCACTCACTCTCACTCACTCACTCACTCACTCACACTCACTCACTCTCACCCACTCTCACACTCACTCTCACTCACTCTCACACTCACTCACTCACACTCACTCTCACTCACTCACTCTCACTCACTCACTCACTCTCACTCACTCTCACCCACTCTCACACTCACTCTCACTCACTCTCACACTCACTCACTCTCACACTCACTCACTCTCACACTCACTCACTCTCACACTCACTCACTCACTCTCACTCACTAACTCACTCACTCACTCTCACTCACTAACTCATTCACTAACTCACTCACTCACTCACACACTCACTCTCACTCACTCTCACTCACTCCCCTCTCCCCTCCCTTCCTTGTAATAATCTGAAAATAAAGAATCATCTTAACCTGCCAGTCTCGCTACTCTCCTTCCTAATTGATGCCCTCCCTCCCCGTCCCCCTCCCCTCCCCCTCCCTAAGTGTGACTTTATTTTCCCAGTCTCCTTATCACCTGGCCCATTACTCCTTATCACCTGAAAACATCCGCCCTCCCTTCAGTGTTAATCTGATAATCTGCAAGTTATCCGCTCCCTCCCCCCATCCTCAGATCAGAACTCTACCTGCCCCTGTGGACCGCTATCCTCAAACCACAATTCTCCCTTCCCCTCTACCCTTCGCCCCTGAAATACGTATCTACTGACACCACTATCTCCAGTCTAGCCTATACTTGTGCAACATGAGATTTTATCACTGTAAAAATGTGGAGCCCCTCCGTAAGAGCGGCTACTGACTGGTGGGGCTAGTCAGTCTCTAGGCATGAGACCAAGGGTAGGGCGGATGATGGCGAGAGAGGTGAAGGGACGGGGAATGTTTACAGTGCCGTGTGCCAGGCTGTGAGCAGTGCCCGCCAATGTTTAGCTCAGGCACCGTCGCGGCAGACGCGCCTTAGTTCTCTGCGGGAAAATGCAGCGCGCTATTCTGGGCATCTGGCCAACAGTCATCCTCATCTCTAAGGCAGACTGATACCAAGAGGTGTAAGTTACACCCGCCTTCAGGCTCAGGCATTTTCAAACGCTCGACTCAAGACTATCTGTATCTGTGTGTGGTGCTGATAGACAGGTAATCTTAAACTCAGTTTTACCACAGTTGCCAAAAACTGTTGACTTTAACACTGATGCAGTTTGACTAGAGAAGCAAAGTATGCTCTCGACTAAACACTAAAGCAGCGTTATCATACCTGAGTAGCAAAAAGTGTTGATTAAGCGATACATCAGTCTATTATACCAGCGTAGCAAAAAGTGTTGACTAAGCGATACATCAGTCTATTATACCAGAGTGGCAAACATGTGACTGAACACGGAATCAGTCTATCATGCAAGGGAGGCAAGAATTTGACTGAACACGGAATCAGTCTTTCATGCAAGGGAGGCAACAATTTGACTGAACACCGAATAAGTCGATCATGCAAGGGAGGCTAACATTTGACTGAACACCGAATAAGTCGATCATACCAGAGTAGCAAAAAGTCTTGCCTAAGCAATAAAGCCGTCAGAGTAGCTTAAAAACAAAAACAACTCTTGACTAAACACTGAAGCCTGCATGGTTTGCCATGAAAACAGAGTACCTACCAGCACTGAGCTAAAAATATGCACAGGGTGTTTTGATGTTGACGATTCCACGCTGCTTTTGGAATATCGTTTGAGTGAGACTGAGTAGCGAGGCTGCATGATGATGATGTTTCTTGTAGCGTGCGGAGTGTAGAGGATTCCTCGTTTGCACGCAGGTGTCTTGTGAATTGTGCTGCAGCCACCGTGTTGGAAGTACTTGGATGTTTTTGCTGTGGTATGTTTGAAACTTTTTTCTGATATTTGATTTTAACGTTTGGTGTATGTGCGTGTTGAACTGTGTCATTGCAGTTATGTATTGCCTATGTCTGTGTGTTGCTGTTTGTGATACATATAAATATATGTCTTCGTTTCCTGTATGTGTACGTGTGTGTGTATATATATGTCTCTGTATGTGTGTGGGTATGTGTGTGTGTATATGTGTGTGTCTCTCTCTCTCTCACTCCTTCTCTCACTCCTTCTCTCACTCTTTCTCTCTCCCCCCCCCCCTCTATCCCTAACCATTCCTATCCACCATGGAATCTGCTTGCATAGTGTCTATATACTTATCTTACCTTGCCTGTGTAGTGTCCCTGCTTTGCGACCTTTACGGGTGGACTCACCCCGGGTGAAGGGCCCAGCTTACATATTCACTTTTATCTAGAGGCAGGCGGGGCTAAAATAGTCCAACGTTAAGTCAGAAGCGAATGCGAAAGCCTTGGATGCGATTTAGACACCTGGAAGTTTCAGAGCGCCAACCGGGCGCTGTGCGGCGCCTAGACTATCATGGACAACTGACTGATGATGTTACAATAATATTATACCAGCATATTAATATTCATAGTTGGCATTATCCATGCATCTTTCACCCAATACATGATTTCAAAAATCGGATTAATAGCGACGATTAATTAAGCGTTGGAGATAATCCCCAATAGACGGTTTTTCTCTGTCGATGTTATTACTAGTATGCGTCTCGTGAAGGAGCTCTATTCAATGTTAGGCGAGATACATATACTGTATATAACGTCACGCTCATAAGAAAAATACTTACCTCAGTGTTAGGCATTTCTGTAGTGAAACTACAGGGGAAGCTACTGGAAGGGTATCTATCATGTGTTAGAGAGTACAAACTCTCAGACCATCGGAAACCTTTGCCACTAGAACGTAAGCAAAACTGCCGATTCTTGAGTGAGGCACTTTTTCTTTATGATACAGGAAGACTTGTTTTGAGAATGTGAATGTATGCAAAAGCTCTTTGTGGGTTGTTATGCAGTTTTGCTGATTGAAAATGTTGCTGTCAGCTCTTTATCTCACGTTTATCCAGCTGTCACCGCTCGAGATAGGCAGCTTGCAACTTAAAACTAAAATGAGACAGGCAGACTGTTCAGAAACCAAAGCAGGTTTTTTTTTGCGTTATTCTAAAAACACCAAAAAAATGACATAGGCAATTATCTTATGAGCGTGACGATACGTTAAGCTGATATTGAGAACATTAATCTTCGATTTGCCTTTTTTCAAACTGCAGTGTCTACTCGATGTAAACATGACTTGGGTTTCTTTCTAAAGCATGCATATCTGCACATCGGAGCTCACTTTTCACTATGATGCTATAGGCATGTTTACATCTTTCCTCACTCTTCACGAAATGCAACTCTTACTCTCTCTCTCTCTCCCCTTCTCTCTCTCTCTCCCTCCCCCTCTCTCTCTGTCTCTTTCTCTCTCTCTCCCTTTCTGTCTCTCTCTCTCTCTCTCCCCTTCTCTCTCTCTCTCTCTCTCTCTCCCTCTCCCCCCCTCTTTCTCTCTCTCTCTCCCTCTCTCTCTCTCCCTCCCTCTCTCTCTTTCCCCCCCTCTCTGTCTCTGTCTCTGTCTCTGTCTCTCCCCCCCTCTTTCTCTCTCTCTCTCCTCTCTCTCTCTCCCTCCCTCTCTCTCTCTCCCTCTCTCTCTCCCCCCCCTCTTTCTCTCTCTCTCTCTCTCTCTCTCTCCCTCCCTCTCTCTCTCTCTCTCTCTGTCTCTCTCTTTCCCCCCCCTCTCTGTCTCTGTCTGTCTCTGTCTCTCTCTGTCTCTCTCTGTCTCTCTCTCTCTCTCTCTCTCTCTCTCTCTCTCTCTCTCTCTCTCTCTCTCTCTCTCTCTCTCCGACTGCACGATTGCAAATAGGGATGGACATAATGTCAATATGAATACCAGTCGATGTTTCTCATGCATCAGTAATCTCTTATATGATGCATGTTAGTTTCGCAAATTATATAACCGAGAATACGACGAATCAATAACTCATGTGTACCTACTCTAGACGGAATACTTATACCGTCCTTCCGGTGTAGATCGTGCTTGGCAAATCCCCATAGGCTTTTCCATACGATGACACCATCCTTCCACTTGAATAGATAGCAACGTTCACCGGTCTGGCGGCTTTCTCAGTGCCCAGAGCGAGAATTCGTTGTCGAATAAATGTCGTAGGAGACACCTGTGTGAACCTGCGAAGTTAGTTCAACCCTACACACACACACACACACACACACACACACACACACACACACACACACACACACACACACACACACACACACACACACACACACACACACACACAATAATACAAATACTCTGCACAGGAATCTGCAAGACTGTTGAGTTTTGGTGTGTGTCCAAGTGGAGAATTGCTCTTATTGCACGTAACAGGTGGGGTACGTACATACTAGTCTCACGAAGGCCACAGGTGGGGTACGTACATACTAGTCTCACGAAGACCACAGGTGGGGTACGTACATACTAGTCTCACGAAGGCCACAGGTGGGGTACGTACATACTAGTCTCACGAAGGCCACAGGTGGGGTACGTACATATGTATACTAGTCTCACGAAGGCCACAGGTGGGGTACGTACATACTAGTCTCACGAAGGCCACAGGTGGGGTACGTACATACTAGTCTCACGAAGGCCACAGGTGGGGTACGTACATACTAGTCTCACGAAGACCACAGGTGGGGTACGTACATACTAGTCTCACGAAGGCCACAGGTGGGGTACGTACATACTAGTCTCACGAAGGCCACAGGTGGGGTACGTACATACTATACTAGTCTCACGAAGGCCACAGGTGGGGTACGTACATACTAGTCTCACGAAGGCCACAGGTGGGGTACGTACATACTAGTCTCACGAAGGCCACAGGTGGGGTACGTACATACTAGTCTCACGAAGGCCACAGGTGGGGTACGTACATACTAGTCTCACGAAGGCGACAGGTGGGGTACGAACATACTAGTCTCACGAAGGCCATCATCTTTCAACTGGATGAAGCTGAAAAATAGCAAGCTCTGTTATCTGAGCCAGACCCAAAACTGCTCCACCAAACAGTACGCCCTCTAGTCTAGTTCTATGTTTCATACACTTATGTTTTATTGCATATTGAAACGATACAAAACGTCAAGCAGTATAGATATCTACAGAGACTGTACGCCATAGTTTATTTTTATGTTCCATACACTCATGTTTTATTGCATGTTGAAACTACACAAATGGTCAAGCAGTGTATAGATAGATATAATGTATAGATCTATATAGACCTGTGAGAATGACTCCATCTGTGCCTCCTCAGCCAATTTAAAGGTTACATTCTCTAGGGTTTCAAGTAAGTTCCCTGATAACTTGCTTGTTGATGCTGCATGAAATAACAGCAGATTAAACTGCGATAAGACATTTGTTTCTGTAGACATCATTGTCACTGAGAAAGGTCGAGTGTTTGTGTTATTATCCTGCTGGTAGCTTAAAGGCATACTAACTTACTCCCGTGTTTACAAAGTATAGTTTGCCCACAATCGATGTCAAACGCACCATAAGACCATATAATGACGATATGTCGTCATGCGCGGACCATATACGTGCATTTCAGCTTGTTCTAGCCTCTGAAAAAGTGAGGATGTCAACAACGACACGGAGTTCTCTCCCTTGCGTCAACAGCGCATGTGTTGCCAAATCTATAAATAGGACGATCCAGATCAAAATGAAAATTAACATATCTCAACATTGAAGGGGTCCTAGACCACAATATTTTGCAGGGAACTTAATTTAGCATGTCTCCAGCTGTTGGTAAAGCAATTAGCGTGTATAGTCATCGAGTACATATGGCTTTAACTGCGTAGTTTGGTTATACAGACAGAACACAATTAAATGCGTTATGAAAATAGCAAGCGTGAGGAGCATACTATCAAAAAAAAAACCCCATTCAGACGCAATACAAAAGGTTTAAAATTCTACTTTGGACAGTGACAGATTATTTGGAGAAATAGAAATACTGAACTTCAAGGTGCCATATTGTTTAAATTTGGAATTCATTTTCTTAACGCCCCAAAACTCGCCAAATCATCTTTATAATCTGATTCTTTGGTGATGGAACTCGTGAACTGGCTTTGTAGTAGGATGGTTGCAGTGTAACAACCACAGTTCTTTGTTAACAGGATGGTTGCAGTGTAACAACCACAGTTCTTTGTTAACAGGATGGTTGCAGTGTAACAACCACAGTTCTTTGTTAACAGGATGGTTGCAGTGTAACAACCACAGTTCTTTGTTAACAGGATGGTTGCAGTGTAACAACCACAGTTCTTTGTTAACAGGATGGTTGCAGTGTAACAACCACAGTTCTTTGTTAACAGGGTGGTTGCAGTGTAACAACCACAAATGACAATGCAGCATCATGTTTAATTATCATTGCATTTTTTTTTTAAACAATTATTTATTTTTTTTTTTTTACAAAAGTCTGCATATTTAGCCCACATTAGTCGGAACCTTTTCGGGCGGGCTGGTTGAAAAACAAGCTTGCTTGTGTGACAGGGGAGGCTACCGCTCCTTTCGCAACGGACTCTGCACCCGGGTTGTTGGCCTTTAAAGTCAACACCTGTGGTTTGTAGAGTTCTGTTTGTGATGGGGTCTGGTGGTTTCCGATTGTCTGTATGTTCATGAAAACCTTCGGGTTTGCATAACAGTTTTTATAGGGCTAAGAAATTAGCCCTAACCATTTCAATCCTGTTTGATTGCACTTCGCTTCCCGAGGTGGTCGTAGTGTTTCGGCACTCGGTTACATCTGGCGCTGCGAGCAGGATGAGACTCGGCATGATATGTTCAGGTAATGGCATAATATGACCACTGAACATTTTCGTGCTGTTCCCATTCTGCGAACTTGGGATGGACAGTGGTCTCCCGGTTCGGAACTTCGGGACGAAGTTCATTTCAAACGGGGGCGATTGTGACAGGGGAGGCTACCGCTCCTTTCGCAACGGACTCTGCACCCGGGTTGTTGGCCTTTAAAGTCAACACCTGTGGTTTGTAGAGTTCTGTTTGTGATGGGGTCTGGTGGTTTCCGATTGTCTGTATGTTCATGGAAACCTTCGGGTTTGCATAACAGTTTTTATAGGGCTAAGAAATTAGCCCTAACGTTTTCAATCCTGTTTGATTGCACTTCGCTTCCCGAGGTGATCGTAGTGTTTCGGCACACGGTTACACTTGTATGCGGTCACAACCCTCGTAAATAAAGATCTATCTTATCCGGTCGTGTCTTGCATCCCTTCGGATCAATACGCATGGTTGAAGGCCAGCAACTGTAACCTATTAACGAAGCATTCAACCACCGTAGCACTTTGCAATTGCGGTAATACACATGCCAGTCAGGATCAGTAACTCTGTTCTGGCTCCAATGGGTTCCCCGATGACTCATCCGGTCACTGCACATGCCGGGTCGATTGATTCTGTGACTGACAAGCGCTGTTCATTCCAGAACCGAAACAAACTGGACATTCCGACAGAACGGGTGCCAGGCTGATGTTTAGGTTGGCAACTGTTGGACAGCGAGCGAATAAACGGAGTGAGGGGTGGGAGAAAGGTTGGTGGAGACGAGGCCAGAGGAGTTAGCCGTCTCAGTATGCACTGTGCATGTGGTGGTATTTTCAGTCAGTACCGGAAAAAAAACGGTGCGTGCGTGTGTGTGTGTGTGTGTGTGTGAGAGAGAGAGAGAGAGAGAGAGAGAGAGAGAGAGAGAGAGAGAGAGAGAGAGTGAGAGAGTGTGTGTGTGTGTCAAGCGCAAAGAGCATAATTGTAAAGTTATGATGTTGCGCTATATAAATGCTCATTTATTATTATTATTATTATTAATCCAGCGAATTGGAAAGCATAACGAAGGGGAGATGCGTACCCGTGTTCGTGTCTTAATGTGTGGGAAAAATGATTTAAACTTCGCCATTTACATATATATTCAGTGTAGTGGCACCTTACACTGCGAGAGAACTGCCCTTGCAAATAAGGCCTAAAAAAATAGGTGTGGTTACGGTAACCCGACCTACCCTATTTTTAGGGGCCGACCCTATAACTTTTTATTACATGTCAAAAAAAAAAAAAAAAAAAAAAAACGAGTGCAGAAAACGCAATGAAAGCGAAATCGCCCGAGTCGCACACTTATTTCCCTGTCAAGTAGTTTAATTTGTACACATTGGGAAAAAAAAAAAAAGGGATTGCCTACCTTCCTACCCTATTTTTTTGGCTATGTTACCGTAACCACACCTATTTTTTTTGGCCTAACTACTGTAACTATTTCCGTAATCATGTAATATTCCTTCATTACAGATGTCTCTTCGTAGAAATACATCATCATGTTACGCAAATGAGATAAGAGGCAGCGGAAAGTTCCTTCAAAAGATAAGAATTACACTGTCGAGCCTTTGGAAATGTAGCCTACCGAACACTGCAAACCCGTCCGTATTTATGCAATGCGGTACTTTTGGGCCAACGGTGCATGACTTACGTGTCGTTTCTGGTTTGCGCACCTGTTCATCGCATACACACATGGAAATTCTCGATGGCTTCGAATGTCACGTTGTATTGCAAAGCATCAGAAGTTTGAGTCGGGACGACAGCGCTGTGCAGAAACTACACTGCGTACGCGCATACATCCACGTGAGCGGATGCGTAATCGACTCGGGCAGGCTCGATTAGATTCGGTAACAACATGAAGTCGAATACCATTACAAATGTTGTATTGCAAAGCATAAGTTTCGGGGACGACAGTGCTTTGCGGAAGCTACACTGCGCACGCGCATACATCCATGTGACCGGATTGCGCGATCGACTCAGGCAAGCTCGATTAGATTCGGCAACAACCGAAGTCGAATACCATTACAACGAAACAACTTTCTCGCATGCAGCTTGCGGAATGCTACGAATCGCTTATTGTAGTAGGGCTAGGGGAGCACCGTGACGTAACGTTTCTGCCTTCAACTGTGGAACAGAGCAGGTTCCATTTTCAGGCAATAAATGAATTGTTTCAGTGATATCGTTTGGCTTCGTCAGTCGGCGAAACGCCGAAACTTGTTTCAAATCACCGAACATTATGTTTCAATGTGGCACATCTGCCGATCTTTATTTCGCCTTTCGGAAAAGGACACCAAGGAATGCTTTAATCTTCGGAGGATTGCCGAAATATTTTTGCCATTTCTGTCAGTTTTGTCGAAGAAAGTAATCCCAGCAAAATCCGCGCGTTTCAGTCTTCTTCTTCTTCTGCGTTCGTGGGCTGAAACTCCCACGTACACTCGTGTGTTTTTTACCCCGCCATTTAGGCAGCCATACGCCGTTTTCGGAGGAAGCATGCTGGGTATTTTCGTGTTTCTATAACCCACCGAACTCTGACATGGATTACAGGATCTTTTTCGTGCGCACTTGGTCTTGTGCTTGCGTGTACACACGGGGGTGTTCGGACACCGAGAAGAGTCTGCATACAAAGTTGACTCTGAGAAATATATCTCTCGCCGAACGTGGGGACGAACTCACGCTGACAGCGGCCAACTGGATACAAATCCAGCACGCTACCGACTGAGCTACATCCCCGCCCTCTGCGCGTTTCAGTGAGAAGGCCACACATGGTAGCTGTGCACGCTGTTGAATGTCCGATGACAGTGGACAATTCCCTCAGGTTACACACACGCGAATATATAATGCATCACGAATCGTGGATGCATCACCGCGTGGCGCCCAGAGGACCTAAGAAGACAGTCGCATGCAACTGTGGCACGCGACATCAGCTGATGAGTGCAACAATAATTATAGTTGCATGCCGTGTGAATTACAGAGGTGTAGCGTGTGTCTTGTCCCTTAGAGCGTGTAAGCCCATATGTCGCCTTGCAGGAAACGTTTCCTGTCGAATTTGAGCCAGTGGAGACTTAGGGGCATTCACCACGGGGTACTTGTGCCACGTTAACAATGATTTAGTTAAACATACTTGTTAATTATTAACTGATCAAGACAATGTCGGTTGTGCTTTGTTTAAACGCGCTTGAGCGTCAGAGCCTCGATTCCAAATTTTTTAAATTTTTTATAGCAGAATAGAAATTCAATATAATTAAGTTGGCTGTGTGATACGTATCAACCGTCATTATATCAAGTTCGAACCGAAGTGTGTACATTTTTTGTCCGCTTTGAGTTGGGTAAAGTCTCTTGAAGTGTAGCAATCGTTCTGTTTCCACGATGGCAGCATAATGAATTTTGTCCCGTCCAGGAGATCATGAGCTACTTCTCTAACTGCTTTCCAGTGTTGTGGCTAAACCTGTGTCTGGACACAACTAGAACTAGTTTTCTCGGATCTCGTTGCAATGTTGACATTAAAAAAATAACCATCAGTGAACAGCGGATTGCCAGACTGACAAAACTGTGGTGTGTAACTTGCCCCACGATGGCTGCATGATGAATAATTCTGCTCCGCCCAGCAGTTCATGAACCACTTCTCTAATTGCTGTCCAGTGTTGCAGCCTGGCCGCACGTAGTGTCAACACTGTGGTCGTCTCCTCCTGTCGTGATTCACAGCTTTCCCTCTCACCTTGCTCCCCCCCCCCCCTGGGGTATTAATGGGGTTGGGGGTCGATGGAGTGGGCGCCGGGGGAAGTGGTGGAGGAGGTAGAGAAGTGTCTTTGAGTACAGGCACTTGCCACTGGGGTCGGGATGGGGCGGAGGAAGTGCTGAAGCTCTTGCTTATGGGCAGAATATACCTGCGCAGTTTCAGCGGCACAGACGACGCACTGCCTATTATTTATGCCGCGATAGGGATTATGACGAGTACTTGGCCTGTTTTCCTTTCATGCAACGTGAAGCGGGCTGGGATAAGCTGCAGTGCGTCGTCGGTCCTGCTGAAGTTACATATGTGAGCGGAGCCCCTCAGCACATGTTGAAATAATATTTGGGGAATATAGCCAGAGCACATCCCCAACCCCCACCCCATCCTATAGTTCCATGTGCCTGTGCATGTGAGGGCTTACGGGATTATGTTGGCGAGACAACGTATCTTCAGGCAAATAGGCAATCACACAGACTTATTTACATGTGGGCAGTGTGCGGACACGTGTAAACGTGCACTGACTGAGCGACAGACAGACACACAGACACACACACACACACGTTCACACACTCACTCTCTCTCTCTCTCTTTCTCTCACTTACTCACTCACTCGCTCACTCACACACACTAACATATTCTCTCCCCCTCCTATCTTTCTTTCTCTGTGTGTGTCTCCTTCGCTCTGTCTTCCCCACCCTCTCTCTCTCTCTCTCTCTCTCTCTCTCTCTCTCTCTCTCTCTCTCTCTCTCTCTCTCTCTCGAGCTCTCTCTGTCTCTCTCTCTCTCTCTCTCTCTCTTTTATTCTTTCTCTGTCTGTTTTTCTGTCAGTCTGTCTCTCGCTCGCTCTCTCTGTCTCTCTCTTTCTCTCTGTCTCTCTCTGTCTGTGTGTCTGTGTGTGTGTGTGTGTGTGTGTGTGTGTGTGTGTGAGTGTGTGTGCCTGTGTCTCTCTCTCTCTCTCTCTCTTTTATTCTTTCTCTGTCTGTTTTTCTGTCAGTCTGTCTCTCGCTCGCTCTCTCTGTCTCTCTCTTTCTCTCTGTCTCTCGAGCTCTCTGTCTCTCTGTCTGTCTGTGTGTGTCTCTCTCTCTCTCTCTCTCTCTCTCTCTTATATTCTTTCTCTGTCTGTTTGTCTGTCAGTCTGTCTCTCGCTCGCTCTCTCTGTCTCTCTCTTTCTCTCTGTCTCTCTCTGTCTCTGTCTCTCTGTCTCTATGTCTCTCTGTCTGTCTGTGTGTGTGTGTGTGTGTGTGTGTGTGTGTGTGTGTGTGTGTGTGTCTCTCTCTCTCTCTCTCTCTCTCTCTCATACTCTCTCTCGTTTGTTGCTTTTCCTTCAAAGAACGTTAACACGATGTTTGATTTTCCTGATTTGTACGGTAGCAGATGTAAGAGATTGTTGATAACGAACTCTCTTCTGTCACTAAGAGAGAACAGAAAGACTGAGGAAACTGAGCCTAATTTTTCTGTCACAGACAGCTTAAAAGTCCGATGTGCGCTGTACTTTCCTTTTTCAGCAGTCGTTGACACGTGTACTCACGTGATCAAAACTTACACAAATAGCATCAGTTCGCTCATGTTTAATTTTTTTCTGTGGTAAGATTCTACAAAAATGTTCTAAGCATCTCCAGTTTTGTTTAAAAAAGAAATGTTTACTGCTGCTTTGACATCTTGTTTTTAACTTTCTCGCTAATCTTGGCAGTTGGTAAAACTTTAGAGCAGAATAAAGAAAATATCCAAGAAAAGACGCATCACAAGAAAACTCCTCTAATGTCCATGACGATGACTCATCACGTGACCTTGGAGACGGCGTGCACTCGCGGCGGAATGTGGGTCACGCGCAGCATTCCCTGCCCTCTGATTGGCCAAGCGCGAGAGATCGATAAACTCTGATATCACCTCCTGCAAGAAAGAGTGAGGGAATGCACGCCGGAATGAAAGAGGAGCAGGGTGGGGAAGGAAGAGAAGGGTGGCGAAAGGGGGAGGAGGGGTTGGGGTGGAGGGAATATTGGAATGCCGATTTTATGGAAGAGGGCCGAGAGGAAAGGACCAGGATGCTACAGTTTGAAACGGTCATTATGGGGGCGAGGACGCCCCCATTCTATACGGATAGTTTCGAGGTTGACCATGGGCAGCGCCATTTTGTTGTGAAATACGTCATCAGTTTGTGTACACAGGAAGTTGTGACATCCGTCACCCTATGGGAGGGGTGACGTCAAAATTGTTCATCTGTAGAAAGTTGTGAAATCCGTCACCCTATGGGAGGGGTGACGTCAAAATTGGTCATCACAGAGTTTGTGTAACACAGGAAGTTGTGAAATACGTCACCCTATGGGA
>NC_090254.1:9409354-9461854 GCF_037325665.1 Littorina saxatilis | reverse complement strand
AGAGGGAAGAGAGAGAGAGAGGGAGAGAGAGAGAGAGAGGGAAGGGAGAGAGAGAGAGGAAGAGAGAGAGAGGGAATGGAGAGAGAGAGGGAGAGAGAGAGAGAGAGGGAAGAGAGAGAGAGAGGGAGGGGAGAGAGAGAGGGAAGGGAGAGAGAGAGGGAAGAGAGAGAGAGAGGGAAGAGGGAGAGAGAGGGAAGAGAGAGAGAGGGAAGAGAAAGAGAGAGGGAGAGGGAGAGAGAGAGGGAAGGGAGAGAGAGAGGGAAGGGAGAGAGAGAGGGAAGAGAGAGAGAGAGGGAAGGGAGAGAGAGAGGGAAGAGAGAGAGAGGGAAGAGAGAAAGAGAGGGAAGAGAGAGAGAGAGGGAAGATCAGAGAGAGAGGGAAGAGAGAGAGAGGGAAGAGAGAAAGAGAGGGAAGAGAGAGAGAGGGAAGGGAGAGAGAGAGGGAAGAGAGAGAGGGAAGATCAGAGAGAGAGGGAAGAGAGAGAGAGGGAAGAGAGAAAGAGAGGGAAGAGAGAGAGAGGGAAGGGAGAGAGAGAGGGAAGAGAGAGAGAGAGGGAGATCAGAGAGAGAGGGAAGAGAGAGAGAGAGGGAAGAGAGAGAGAGAGGGAAGATCAGAGAGAGAGGGAAGAGAGAGAGAGGGAAGGGAGAGAGAGAGGGAAGAGAGAGAGAGAGGGAAGAGAGAGAGAGAGGGAAGATCAGAGAGAGAGGGAAGAGAGAGAGAGGGAAGAGAGAAAGAGAGGGAAGAGAGAGAGAGGGAAGGGAGAGAGAGAGGGAAGAGAGAGAGAGAGAGGAAGATCAGAGAGAGAGGGAAGAGAGAGAGAGGGAAGAGAGAAAGAGAGGGAAGAGAGAGAGAGGGAAGGGAGAGAGAGAGGGAAGAGAGAGAGAGGGAAGAGAGAAAGAGAGGGAAGAGAGAGAGAGAGAGGGAAGAGAGAGAGAGAGGGAAGAGAGAGAGTGGGCTGACGTGATTGTTTGGGACGACGCACTGTCACACGGCCAGCTAGCCGCTTCGACCCGAGCCGGAGAGAAAAAAATCCGCGATAAAAAGGAGGGGACAAAAAGAGGGAAAAAATAACATTGGAAAGATGGCAGTTGGAAGAAGAGGGAAGAGAGAGAGAGAGAGAGGAACAGAATGAGAAAGAAAAAAAAGGGGGGAGGGGGGAAGAATGGGCAGAAGGTTTGGGAGAGGTTTCGGCGGGATCGATGTCGCGAGAAAACTTGCAAGCATTTGACAAAAAGGTGAAACAAGGGAGAAGGGTGAGACAGAGAGAAGGACGGGAGAGCGGGAGAGGGGGGTGGGGGGGGGGGGGGGGGCGAAAGGGGTTTCTTGGTCTGATGGGAGGCATGTGTGTATCGGGTGAGGGGGTGTGGCTGTCCTGATCGAATTCGGGATCAATACGTTCAAGGGGCCGGGCGATGCAGACGTTTACACTGACGCACGCTCTTGCGTAAGGCCAACAACAAAAAAATTGTCTGTTTCTGGTAACATGGCTAAAAAAAATAGGGTAGGTAGGTAGGGATTTTTTTTTTTTTCCCCAAATGTAGACCAATAAAACTAACTTTAAAAATCGCGCAAAGAGACTGGATTCACTATACATAGAGACAAGACACTCAACACATTTACAAATCTGTGACAAAGACTGAAAGAGTATGACATGTTTTTCTTTGTTTACCTGGTCTGATATTTCCATGATGAAACGGAAAAGAAGACTTGAGACATCTTACATCTTGAGCTTGGACAAATGGGAAAATTTTTTGAGTTTGGAAAAAAAAAGTTTAGGGTCGGCGCCGAAATTTAGGGTCGGTCGGGTGACCAGAAACAGACAATTTTTTTTTTGGCCTAATGGTGTATAGGCAAACCCTCCGTGTCATGCACTGCACATAAACCTGTCCGCCGCTTATCTGTCTGTGTGTCTCTAAAATGTCTTTTCTTTTCTATCGGCGTTTGCATCTTTATTCACGTGTCTGCATTTTTTGTAACCATATTGTGTCGTGTTTGTCTTTCTTTTGATTCCATTTTGTTACTTTAGGCCCCAAAAAATAAGTCTGTTTACGGTAACATAGGCCAAAAAAATAGGGTCGGTATATGTAGGTCGGGATTTTTTTTTTTTCCCCTAATGCCCAAAAAAAAAATGGGGGGTCGCGCGAAAAAAATAGGGTCGGTTGGGTTACCGTAAACAGACTTTTTTTTTGTTGGGGGGGGGGGGGGGGCTTACGTCTCAGTCTATATGCATAAACACAGATTTCTTTGGTATGCTCTGACAAAATACCATTTAAAGGTTCGATCGTATCCTGTGGATTTAGTTCAAACGGAGAGAGAGAGAGAGAGAGAGAGAGAGAGAGAGAGAGAGAGAGAGAGAGAGAGAGAGAGAGAGAGAGAGAGAGGGGGGGAGGGAGGATATCTTACCGGAACAACTCCATCATCAATCTTCCAGAATACCCCAAGGCCGTCTTTGTGATAACTTCTTGACTACTGCTTGATCCAAACAACGACCCTTTGGACTGATTAGCAACGTATACATCCATCACCTCAGTTCAAATATTCCATTCAGATCCCCCCACGCCTGATTAAAACTCTGATCTTGGCTTCCCATACATTTCCTGGCTTTTGTCCCCTTGAATGACGTCATTGCGCCAGTGATGTGGGCGTCACATAAAACGGGAGGAATTAGGATGAGAGAGAGGGGGGGGGGGGGGGGAAGGGGGGGAGAAGGGGGGGGTGGGGGTGTCGAGCAGGGTTTACGGATTAGGAATTTAATCAGACTTAAAGGGATTGAGCAAGTGGGGTCAAGTCGGTAGTTGACTATTTAAAAACATGCTGACGGTTGAAAGGCTATGGAATATTCTGCGAGACCTAACACACGTTAAATGGCAGCTTATTTTGTCAACCAGTCAACCGATCAATCAGTCCATTAGCCCATCAACCAGCTAATCCAACAATCCACCTTTGAGTATACCAACCAATCAATGGAAGGCCAATGAAGAATCGAACCCCATAAGCAAAAATGCAAGCTTTTATCTAAATGTGACCAAAGCCGGAAAGTTGAACGTGATAATGAGAAGTTACAGAAATCAGTATAGTTCATTTTTGAGTCACTTGAGAAAAAGTGACTCTATGTAATCGGTCAGTGTTAGTCTGTCCGGCCGGCCGTCCGGCCGGCCGGCCGTAGACACCACCTTAACGTTGGACTTTTCTCGGAAACTATCAAAGCGATCGGGCTCATATTTTGTTTAGTCGTGACCTCCAATGACCTCTACACTTTAACGATGGTTTCGTTGACCTTTGACCTTTTTCAAGGTCACAGGTCAGCGTCAAAGGAAAAATTAGACATTTTATATCTTTGACAAAGTTCATCGGATGTGATTGAAACTTTGTAGGATTATTCTTTACATCAAAGTATTTACATCTGTAGAACGTTATCAGAAAAACAAGGGAGATAACTAGCCTTTTCTGTTCGGCAACACACAACTTAACGTTGGGCTTTTTCTCGGAAACTATAAAAGTGACCGGGCTCAAATTTTATGTGAACGTGACTCATTGTGTTGTGAATAGCAATTTCTTCCTGTCCATCTGATGCCTCATATAATATTCAGAACTGCGAAAGTGACTCGATCGAGCGTTTGCTCTTCTTGTTATTTTCATTTTCATTACTTTATTGTCTCATCGCTGGGAAATTCGGGTCGCTTCCTCCCAGTGGAAAGCTAGCAGCAACGGAGTCGCGCTACCCAGGTGTTTGCGTGTTTAGGTGTATTCAACCACCTGCACTTATGGCAGAATGACCAAGGTCTTTTACGTGCCATTGTGATGACACGGGGGTGGGACATGGCTTCCGTCTCTGGGTCTGCACATAAAGTTGACCCGTGTCCGTCCCGGCCCGAATTCGAACCTGCGACCTTCCGATCACAAGTCCAGTGCTCTACCAACTGAGCTACCGGGCTCAGTCGGGTAATGAAAGACCAAAGCAAAGGCACAGTCCGTCTCGCTTTCAACATTTGTCTCGCCATCTCATAGCTGGCCACAGGGCAGGGGTTTTTTGTGCATGGGATAAGAGCACGTAGCCTTTAGCTTCGACTCGTTAAAAAAACGAAAAAAACGTCCGGGGATATCATACTCAAGAACTCTCATGTAAAGTTTCATGAAGATCGGTCCAGTAGTTTTCTCTGAATCGCTCTACACACATACACAGACACACTCACACACACACACATACATACAGACACACACACACACAGACACACACACACACACACACACGCACGCACACACACACACGCACACACACACACACACACACACACACACACACAGACACACAGACACACAGACACACACACACACACCACGACTCCCCGGCCCTCTATGTTAAAACATTAAGTCAAAACTTGACTAAATGTAACAATCCACAGCCCGGGCGTTCTTTGCAGATAGAGGATTGTGTTTAGATCATTTAATTCCCTAAAGGATACCTGAGTCAACCTGAAAAATTGATTAATGTAGTAACAATGTCCAAGTGGACGGGTGGCCTTATTCCATGTAAAACCTGAGCAGATGAAGAAGTGTACATTATAAGGGAGGAAAATAGGGGATGAGAGAGGAAACAAGAGGGAGGAGAAAGCACTGAACGAGAGGAGGGATGGAACAACTTAGTGAGAGTGTCTGTCAAAACAAAGGAGGGATGGAACAACGTAGTGAGAGTGTCTGTCAAAACAAAGGAGGGATGGAACAACTTAGTGAGAGTGTCTGTCAAAACAAAGGAGGGAACCTTGATGTATGTATGTATGTATGTATGTATGTATGTATGTATGTATGTATGTATGTATGTATATATGTAGGTATGTATGTATGCATGTGTATTGGTGTGTCGGTGTGTCAGGTGTGCAAGAAAAAAGGGTATTTTTTATCATGGGTTTTATGAATTTTCTTCTCTTATTCTTTTATAATTATTAATTAATGACCTATATGTGCTGATGACCAATTTAATTTCCTTTGTTGGATCAATAAAATGTTATGAGTTATGAGTTATGAGTCAAGGCTACAACGTCAGACATTTCTTGCCAATCAGAGAAACCGCAATCCGCACACCGTATACATTGGGTGGTAGCCAGGGAGGCACATACTGACAAATGCATGGAAACAGAAACACACAGACAAACATACGCACGCACGCACACTTACAGGCACAGACAGACAGACAGACACGTACATACACCCACACAGACACACACACGCACACGCACGCACGCACACACACACGCACGCACGCACGCACACACACACACACACACACACACACACACACACAAACAAGCTATCGAGCCCCAGGCAAATGCACTACGAAAACACACACACACACATACAAACACACACACACGCCCGCCCGCATGCTCACACACACACATACACACATACACACACACACACACACACACACACACACACACACTAACACACACACTAACACACACACACACACTACTTGACACACACACAACCTCCCAAGCACCCCTAGACACAGACAATTTGCAAAAGAAAGACAAGGAGGCAACGGAACAAAGTAACTGTAACATTGTGACCACACACAAAGGATGTCCACCCAAACAGCAAGATTTACACGACATGCAAGATGTCAATGTTTTTTGCTGGCGCAACTTTGTGGTTCAAATCAACGGTATCTTCTTGTTATCTTATTTTTCAAGCCATACCTTAGCCAACCCTCTCCTTCTATGCCCCCCCCACCCCCCTGGTCCCCAAGCTCTAAGATAAACAGTGGGACCCTTCTTTTAAGACACCACCCTTCCTCCCCAAATTTAAGACTTCCCTCCTTTTAAGGTCTCACTTGTTCAGATTTTCTGTTCAAAACCTCTGTAAATGCACCTCCCTCCGTTTAAAGCCATATGTACTCGATGACTATACACGCTAATTGCTTTACCAACAGCTGGAGACAGACTAAATTAAGTTCCCTGCAAAATATTGTGGTCTAGGACCCCTTAAATGTTGAGATATTTGAATTTTCATTTTGATCTGGATCGTCCTATTTATAGATTTGGCAACACATGTAACGTTGATGCAAGGGAGAGAACACCGCGGCTTTGTTGACATCCTCACTTTTTCAGAGGCTAGAACAAGATCGTCATTATATGGTCTTATGGTGCGTTTGACATCGATTGTGGGCAAACTACACTTTGTAAACACGGGAGTGCGTTAGTATGCCTTTAAGACCTGGTTTATCGGATTTTTGTTGGTCTTAAAATTGGCCATGGGTTCCCCTTCCATTGTCTGGCACCCTTAACCGTAAGACATATTCCCTGTGCTGTACTGTAGACTCTCCTGCAGTACTAGACTCAAAAATGCTTCGTAACTATTTTAAATAATCCAATCAATATAAAAGGGGAACGGTACTTATATATTTACCAACGGCCACGCTTTGACTTGGCTGAACGACGCTCACCGACGTCTTTTGTCCAGCGTCAATGACGTCTCATGACTTTTCTATGGCGAGTAGACAAACCTTGACCTTTAAGTGACGCAGGACGAAGGAATAATATGAGTTCATGTCTGGTTCATGTATTGTGACTTCTTTGCAACCCCCCGCGGGTTAGGGGGAGTCTCATATTGGTTGGGACGAGAAAGAATTTACCCGATGCTAACCAGCATGTCGTAAGAGGCGACTAACAGGTTCTGTTTCTCCTTTTACCCTTGTTAAGTGTTTCTTGTATAGAATATAGTCAATGTTTGTAAAGATTTTAGTCAAGCAGTATGTAAGAAATGTTACGTCCTTTGTACTGGAAACTTGCATTCTCCCAGTAAGGTCATATATTGTACTACGTTGCAAGCCCCTGGAGCAATTTTTTGATTAGTGCTTTTGTGAACAAGAAACAATTAACAAGTGGCTCTATCCCATCTCCCCCCTTTCCCCTATCCCATCTCCCCCCTTCCCCCGTCGCGATATAACCTTGAATGGTTGAAAACGACGTTAAACACCAAATAAAGAAAGAAAGAAAGACTTCTTTGCATGAGTTCATGTCTGGTTCATGTATTGTGACTTCTTTGCATGACTCAGAAATCCCGTCGCGATATAACCTTGAACGGTTGAAAACGACGTTAAACACCAAATAAAGAAAGAAAGAAAGACTCAGAAATCAAACGTTTGCTGACTCGGCAGAATAAAAATGCAGGAAGCAGCAAACCAGATAATTATGGGGTTGGGGGTTGGGCGTTTACTATCATTGAACGGTTTCACATTCCGGCATCGGACTGAACATGCAGGAAGTTTGAGGGGAGACGAAGTCTTGTGGTTATCGGCATAATTCATACGAGAGCTTTACTTGAATTGTGCTTACACTTGCATGACAAAAAATATATACACATGCAAGAAGAAGTACGCTTGTAGGAGGAAGGGGGGGGTGGGGAGAGGGGAGAGTCTTCTGTGGCTGTAGGCTCACATGATCCAACAGCGTAAAGTTGGCTGACCCTGCCAATGGACAAAGTTGGCTGACCCTGCCAATGGACAAAGTTGGCTGACCCTGCCAATGGACAAAGTTGGCTGACCCTGCCAATGGACAAAGTTGGCTGACCCTGCCAATGGACAAAGTTGGCTGACCCTGCCAATGGACAAAGTTGGCTGACCCTGCCAATGGACAAAGTTGGCTGACCCTGCCAATGGACAAAGTTGGCTGACCCTGCCAATGGACAAAATACAGTGAGAAGATCAAGATAATTATCTTTTTGTAGTGAGCAACGCGTGCATGAGTCATCAAGCTGTCGTAAATGTAATCCCATGGTGGACTTATATACTTCTAGGCCATTTTGCTGAGAGGATTCAGAGGTGAATTTCTTGAAAGAGAACGAACAGTCACTGTCACTTCGTCAAAAACAGTCTTCATTGATTTTTTTTTCCGAATTCGACTTCAATTTCCGGAATGAGAATGCACAGATTAGCGCTTGTCGCTATAGGGGATGACTGCTGCTAGACAGTGCATTTGTTTTTCAACAGAATAGTTACCCCCCCCCCTCCCCCCACACACACACGCACACACACTTCCGGCGAATTTACGTCGAAATGAACTGCCTGCGGCCGCGTTAGACAAGCAATCGCTATGGAAGGGTAAATGTTGTAGTAAAACTCGTCGGGGATCGTGGTGTTCGTAATTAGCAGGTGGTCGTTGTATTGAGAAGCGGCCGCCAGGGCAGATTTAACTGCATCAGTATTCATCGTTTGTTACGACCAGATCAGCTGTTGCACCAGAGTTGTTATTGGTCCCAATCCCTGAACTTTTATTTGTTGCAGTAAGTCAATTGAAATTTAGATACTGTTAGCACCAACGCCCTTATGTCCCATGATAATTCCATAAGATATGTACAGAATTGTCGGTTGCCGCTACTAGCACAGGGGTTTTGCATGAGTTATCATGCCTTCTTTGCAGTTGAATCTGTATGTCGTATATTGATGCTCACAATACCCAATGAAAAAAAACGCCTTGAAATAAAGGACATCTTTTTTGTGTACGTTGACCAGTTCACTTTCCCAGAATATATCCCCACGATAAATGACGTTTGTGGTGAAGACAAATCTTTGTCTAGTAAAATAATACTAAAAAGTGTGTCCGCTATTGACAAGTACGAGCTCGGACCACTCGAGGAGAGGACTACTCAGTTGCGACACATCTGGAAACAAAGCGCACACCTGTCTGACCAAGAATGCAGACACTTCACTTTTTTGTTTGCGAATGACAGACAATACGCTGGTTTCTATGCACACAGATGCAGCTGAAGAGGTTTCCTTTTGGATTTTTACACCCCCGGTATAGGGGTGTGTATAGGTTTCGCTCGATGTGTTTGTTTGTTTGTTTGTTTGTGTTCGCATGTATATCTCAAGAATGAACGGACCGATCGTCACCAAACTTGGTGAACAGGTTCTATACATTCCTGAGACGGTCCTTACAAAAAATGGGACCAGTCAAACACACGGTTAGGGATCCCGCAGTGGGGCACTGCGGTTATGAAATTAAAAGCCCCTCCTGTTTTTGGAACCGCAGGAGCTTTCTAGTTTGCTGTTAGGTAGATTTTTGGCTCCTCTTTCCTGTCATGCTCTCTTTTTCTTCATGAATTCTTTTCTTTTTTCTGCCTTCTTGCTCGTTCACCTGTATTTTTTCCAAAAATCTCTTCTCTTGCCGCTTGTCTCGCGATTCATGTATAGTTTAATCTGTTGGTGTTCTGATGTAAGTCCAGCAGTAGATAGGTTAAGCCTATTTTAACATACTGGAAACTGGTAATCTTCCAGTAGGTATTAATTTAGTTTTACTAAAGCCTGCTGGGACACAAGTAATGGGTTAGTGCATTTGTAAACAGGAATCGCTTGACAAGTGGCCCCCTTCATCCCCCTCTTCCTCGTCCTGATATGGCTCTGCGTAGTCGGCTGGACGTTAAGCAACAAATAAACAAACACACGGTTAGGGAGTTATTGGTGGATTAAGATTCTACAAGGACTTATAGAGCGACATATTAACGGTCAAAGGGAAATAACCTTCTCAGTTGGTGGCAGTGAGAATGGTTATTTCCCTTTGACCAACGGGGGTGTTTTTCCTACCTCGGAGGAATTTCTTGTTTGGTTAGGAGTGTAAAACTTGCACCAATACGCTGAATTCTACACACATTTTTGCAGCAGCACGAGAACTTTCCTCTTGCCTTTTTGTTTGCTTAATGTTAAACATGAACTTGCTCTCTCAAGCGAAACAGTATTTTAAGGATCTAAGAAACAAAGGGACACTATTATCGCTCTAATTGCATACGACGTGTACTGCAAGAGTAGATAATAGCTATGGGGAACAAATCTCCTGGCACGTGTGTGTGTGTGTGTGTGTGTGTACGATTGTGTGTTTGTGTACACGTGTGTGTGTGTGTGTGTGTGTGTGTGTGTGTGTGCACCGTGGTGTGTGTGTGTGTGTGTGTGTGTATGTGTGTGTGTGTGTGTGTGTGTGTGTGTGTGTGTGTGTGCACCGTGGTGTGTGTGTGTGTGTGTGTGTGTGTGTGTGTGTGTGTGTGCACCGTGGTGTGTGTGTGTGTGTTTTAATTTTGTTTTGTTTAGGTTTTAATGAAACATTTTAAAGGGGTCTATCGTGTTAAACTTTGACTTTTCATGGTGAGCTGGAGCAGGTGGATATTCCAAGGTCGGTGACCCACACAATCACCCGATCTATCTAGCCGTTTTGTAGTTCCCCCTTAAGAGCTATCAGGTACCCGTTTAAGAAGCAGGCGTGTACCCGTGTCAATGTGGCGGTGATTTGTTGGTGCCACTTGTGAAGGCGACACAAAAGCTATGAAGCTGGCTACTTGTCTGTTTTATGGTATGAAGCTGAATGGTATAGCGTGGTATAGGTTTGTGGGAACAGGTAAGCGTGATGTAAGGTGAGTGGATGGGTTAACATGGGGGGGGGGGGGGAGGCGGAGGGGTGTTGTGTGACCGTGTTTGTGTGTGTGTGTGTGTGTACGATTGTGTGTTTGTGTACACGTGTGTGTGTGTGTGTGTGTGTGTGTGTGTGTGTGTGTGTGTTTGCGGTGTGTTGATGTGTGTGCGTGTGTGTGCGTGTGTGTGTATGACTAAGAGAGAGTGTGTGCGTGCTAGTGCGTGAGTGTTTGTGTGTGTGTGTGTATGTGCGCGCCCCGAGTATGTATGTGTGTATGTGTGTGTAAGTATCTGTGTGTGTGTGTGTGTGTGTGTGTGTGTGTGTGTGTGTGTCTGTGTATCAGTGTGTCTAGGCCTGAGAATCAATGTGTGCAACAGGGAGGGCAGAGAGGACCACGGACAGGGGCAGTGTTAACTTTACCCCAGGGCAAAGCGACACAGTCACCTAGCAAGATCGAAGCGCACAGCTAGGACAGCGAACGGATTCACAGTCTGTGTGTGTGTGTGCAGTGTACCTGTGTGTCAGTGTCTGCCAAGTCTCTCCGTAAAATCCTCCTCCCTTGAATCAACGGTGCAACGGGTGTGCAAGTTTGCGTTTTCCTAGTGACGCAACTAGTGACTCCCATTGAAAGCGTTGCAACTGGTTCGTCCTGTGGCATTGGACAGTAGTGGTGTGTTTATGTAGTCGTCCGTTTGATACTGGTTCTTGACCAAGAGGAATTGTTCATGGCAAATGGGCGGTTCTGGTGAGGTTATGCCCCCTCTTTCTTTCGGCTGGTAACTGGCGCCACCTCGCGGCAAGATCGCACGAGAAAGGAAAAAAAACTTGCATTGGTCCCAAATAGCATATCGGTTTGGTAACAGTTCGTGTGTAAGTCGTGCATTTTATACGGTAAACAGACAATCGTCGGTTCTGGTGAGGTTATGCCCCTTCTTTCTTTCGGCTGGTAACTGGCGCCACCTCGCGGCAAGATCACAGGAGTTGTCTCGCGTTATCACCCCAGAAGCGCTCATTTAGTGTGTCTTCGGTGTCACTATGAAAGAAGCGAGAAGCAAGTTCTTCACTCCAAACAGAAGTGTTTCACTTTTGAAAACATTTGTGTGTCAAGTTTGGAACACTTTGTGAAATCGTACATTGTTCTTCTGACAAAAGAGCCACATAAAATCAACACACAGTGTTCGCATGTGTTCATCGGAACTATTTTAAACTCTATGTGTGCAACTTTTGCCAGTAGGACTATGAACTATGTCACATTATGTTCACAACTTGTTACAAACATGTTTTCAAACCTGAAACACTTCTGTTTGGAGTGAACTACATGTACTTGCTTCTTGTTTCTTACATAGTGACACTGAGGGACACTAAATTGTCACGACCAATTCTTCTAGATCTAGATCACTTCTGTTCAGAGTGTTAGGGGGAAACTGTGATTATATTATTTACTACTTGAGTCACCATTGCATTCACATTACTATTTTGTTCCAAATGGCCGTTTTTAAACGAACGCTTTCATATTTAGTATTCGCAAACAGCAGTTTTATGCAAACTCTCTTCCCTATCTATCTTGTTCCTCGCTACTTCTGTAGCTTTGTTTCTTCAGGTCGGTTTTTAAGAGGCAAAACATTCGTCTCATTTCAGTGTCGTATCTTGCGCAGTATTTGTTTTAAAAGTGTTAATAGATATTGTCGAAATGAAATCTATGTATCTATTGATTTTAATCAGAATTCTCGGTGTTTTTTTAAGTCTCGTTCAACTGCCTTGAAAGGAGTTTTAGTCGGCTTCTGACGTCAAATGGCTCAAAAAAGAGAAATCCAGTGTTTAATCGATACATATGCCCTTATTTCTCTTTAAACGATGTCATGTATGTGGTAACCCAGTAATCGCATGAGAGCCACTCTTCTCAGTCCTAGCAACTGACCCTGTAGGTCTTTCTGTCCAGCGGTATTCCTTCTGGTTTTGTTTGAACATTGTCTTTTGCAATCAAGTTGTTGACAAGGCACCAGGCTATATAGGGGTTTGCCAAGCTGTGCTACCCAGGGCCGGACCCAGGGGGGGGGGGGGTTCCAGGGGTTCCGGAACCCCACCCCTGGAAAAAGCATGTACCTTGCTTTGAGTGTTTTTTTTGTGTTTTGTTTTAAATAAATTTTATGTGTGTCTCTAACAAATTTTATTCAATGTGAAATCCGATGAGAAAAAGGTACCCCCCCCCTACCTTCGCTGATTTGCCCCCCCCCCCCAAAAAAAAGGAGGACCCCCCCCCCCCCCCTTACAACTCATTTGGTCCGGCCCTGCTACCTTATTTCCTTTGGAATAAAGTTATTGACATGGCACTATGGGTTTGCCAAGCTGTTCTTCATGTACTACCTTGTTTCCTTTGGAGACTAAATGTACTTGCTTATCATAGGGCCTAGCACTAATGACCTGCTTAATTGTCACGCCGAATCTATTCTTAGAATCACGTTGATCGATTCCTTTCAAAAGTTAACGTCTTGCGAGCCTGTTGTGTGCTCTCGGAAAGAGCTTCATTTGACTTATCGATTAGTTTCATTTCGGCATAATGACACAACGACAGCTATGTCAAAGTTTAGCCTTCAACGTCCAAAGACATCCAGCTAGGCCACATTATAAAACACTAATTTAAACATTAAATGCACAACACAACATCTAGGCCCCATTAAAACAATAAATCGTACATTAAATGCACAAAAAGACGAGTCCACCATTCTCTTAAAACTCCTCAGCTCGTGACGCAAGGAACACGTCACAGTGATTGGCAGGTCACAAGCCTCTTTGCCCTGAAACTGACTTGGGTTACGTTTTGGACAAGGAGTATTGATTTCAGCGAAGAAGGCGATGCGCCCAATGCACATGTTGCACTGACATTTCTCTTGTCACGCATGCTCATAATTTAAATCAACGGTTACATAAACACCTCGCTGTTTACATAAATAGTTTGGTTGTGCTGGTGTCACTGTGACCTGGATCCATGACGAAAAGATGGAGACAAAAAAAACCAACAACAACATTAAGCTTTCTTTTGTCTGCATATGCTAGCATATATATATATGTCCGTATATTTTTGTGTGTATAGCAACCGGTATAGTTTAACGTTAACAAAATGCAGTTGTGGAGGTTTGTTTTATATCGTTTTATCGTTATTCTTCATTTACAACCGATACCATTAATCGTAACTGATGCTGCAGAGATATAAATGCCATGTACGGATACATATTTTTGACATGTACAATATTAACTGGATGCTAAGATTTTTTTTAGATGGGGAACCTTTTTCGTTCGTTCAAGTGACGGATGCATTTTAGCGTCGACGAAAAATGTTTTAAAATCAGCAGACTGTTTTCAAAATGTCCGTCCAATTTTCTGCTGGGTTTCCATTATTTGTGTCTAAGAATCCTGTCTCAGTTTCAAAACAGCATACCATTCTAATGCACTTCGCTAGCTAGTGCCAAGCGAATCTGAAGTCGAAAAATACGTATATTTCTGCACGTTGAAGGATCCAGAGGGTTATGCCGTACGCACCAAACACACTACATATCGATATAACACATTTGTATGAATAAACTCTTGTCACATACTTCGGCAATGCGTGTACAGATATCCTTTGATTCTGATCTTAAATCAGAAAAGAAATGAATATCAATCAAGCACCATACGGGCTTTTATCTTAAATTTCTGAAGTAGCATGATGTTGCAACGCAGTTCTTCATAATCAGAAATAATTTCATCGGCAGCCCAGCAGATGATGGAATTTCCTACATGATTCAAGTGGCGCTGTAAACCCAGAATCTGGAATAAAACACCGTTCAAACAGTCCGAAATATCCACGTGGAAGCAGAATCCCATCGATATAGAGCTTGGTACAGAGCTACCCTTTGTGCTCAGAAGTATAGGTACACCACAGCCACCCCGAACAATGAGCAGATTCCAGAGAATAATAGTCCCACATGCCCCAAACGTGTTTACAGCGGTGATGCCTCGAGCATTGACCCACGATGTACAATTAGCCATGGCCAACACAAGTATAGAGATGGCTGGAAGGACATGGCAGGAAGGAGGGATTGTAGAAGGAAGGGAAGGGTTAAGGGGGATCGATAAAGATGTCTGAGATCACACAGTCTCTTTACGGTCGCTGCTGATACGCGTAGAATTCGTGAACAGTGTTTTGTGTGGAACCCTATCTTGCTTGTGAGGAGCTGTGTGGTGTATACTGTAAGGATTTCTAGGGTGTACAGTGTGCTGGATTGGACTCCACGGTCTCCGTTCTTCACGTGCTTGTTTAACACTTCTGGAGAATCGCGGCTGACACTGTGTCCAAAGTGGTGGGTAGCAGACATGAAACGGAAGGGGAGGTAATCTTGCGATGTACTACACTCAAGGGATGATCGATTATGAAAACCCATCGACTAGTTCTTTAAATTCGTTGCTGAATCAGCCTCGCCATTTCGCCAGTTGATCTGACTATTGATCGATTGTGAAAGCCCATCGATTAGTTTATAAAAATCTCGGAGTAGTTGAATCATCCTCGCCATTTCGCCTGTTGATCTAAATAATTATACACGAGCCGCAGCGAACAAATCACTGATGTTTGGAATTTTGGGAATAAGTCCGTTGTGCAATTTTTGATGGTCCAGTTTTGCTTGTTTCGGGCGTCTTCAAAATAGTTCACGTGGTGATCGATTGGGAAAACCGGTCGACTTGGTCGTCTAACCCGTGGGATGTCAGTGTAGGAGGCTTAATGGCATAAACGTGTGTCTTCTTATTGTGTATAGTATACATATTTTGTATGTTACAGTCAGTTTATGGTTTGTATGGGGTACATGACAAAACTTTGGTCAAACATGCACCCTATTTTTGTTTTTGTTTTGTTTGCTTAACGCCCAGCCGACCACGAAGGGCCATATCAGGGCGGTGCTGCTTTGACATTTAACGTGCGCCACACACAAGACAGAAGTCGCAGCACAGGCTTCATGTCTCACCCAGTCACATTATTCTGACACCGGACCAACCAGTCCTAGCACTAACCCCATAATGCCAGACGCCAGGCGGAGCAGCCACTAGATTGCCAATTTTGAAGTCTTAGGTATGACCCGTCCGGGGTTCGAACCCACGAACTACCGATCACGGGGCGGACGCCTTACCACTAGGCCAACCGTGCCGGTAACATGCACCTATATCGATTAATGTATTACATCCATATCTAATAACTAATAATTTTAGAATAACGAGCAGGGGATAAATGGTCAATCATGTTGGCATCAAGTGCTATTAATTGCTTTCACTGTTAGTTTGTCCAAACTTTTATAACATATATGTATTCAACCTATTATTTATACTGTATTGGCACTGGAGAGCCGAAATGCAAGCGATGGTCGAAATAATGTGTTGTGCAATAAGTTTACCCAGCGTAAAAACAACTTGAACCATTTTTTGTCTCTTCTGGACGCCATACATTCAGAGAAACTCCTTGCTTTCTTTGTAAAGATTTTCTCTTTTACTTTTATTTATTTGATTTTGCTTTGTTGGGAGGAGGGGGGGGGGGTGGCGTAGGTTTGAAGTTAAAGGGGTGAGATATTTGGATTTGTTTCAGAACTGAGTGCCTGGCAACTATTCAAGTATAGTTGCATGACTGTGCTGTTACAGACACAAGCGTGTTACGAGCAAGCGACTTCCTGGTGGAAGCCGTTGGGTTTGCGTGTCAAGCAGTCGTTCCATATATTGCCCGCATTGATGCATGTTATTGATTAAAAGCCCCACAATGATGTGCTTGGCAAAAAAATAATAATAATAAAAAAAAAATAATAAAAAAATTGCCCGCATTGGTTTTGATTGCCGTCAGGGGTCTGCCTGCCCACTGCCATATCTCCACGTTTAGTCCTATTCCTCACGGTATATTATGCAAGCATTAGCTAGAGCTTGAGGGAATATTTAAATAACACGTCTCAATATCTTTCTTCTCCCCCCGCGGGTTAGGGGGAAGAATTTACCCGATGCTCCCCAGCATGTCGTAAGAGGCGACTAACGATTCTGTTTCCCCTTTTACCCTTGTTAAGTGTTTCTTGTATAGAATATAGTCAATGTTTGTAAAGATTTTAGTCAAGCAGTATGTAAGAAATGTTAAGTCCTTTGTACTGGAAACTTGCATTCTCCCAGTAAGGTAATATATTGTACTACGTTGCAAGCCCCTGGAGCAATTTTTTGATTAGTGCTTTTGTGAACAAGAAACAATTAACAAGTGGCTCTATCCCATCTCCCCCCCCCCCCCCTTTCCCCGTCGCGATATAACCTTCGTGGTTGAAAACGACGTTAAACACCAAATAAAGAAAGAAAGAAATCTTTCTTCTGTGCCATGCTGTGTTGATGCCGCGCTTGTTATTCGTGTCCATGTGATGGGAGTAGTCCCCTCTCTGTGCGAGGGCTGGTTGAAAAAAGCTCGTCTGCATTGCTTATGCCACAAACCTCATAACATAAAATTTGATTTGATTTGATTTGATTTGATTTGAATTTGAAGAGTTCTTTTCCGCCAATACGTATATAGTCAGTCCCCGTATGCTTTATGTTGACATTCTTCTTTCTTCTTTTTTTGTTACATTTAGTCAAGTTTTGACTAAATGTTTTAACATAGAGGGGGAATCGAGACGAGGGTCGTGGTGTGTGTGTGTGGTGTATGTGTGTGTGTGTGTGTGTGTGTGTGTGTGTGTGTGTCTGTGTCTGTGTGTGTGTGTGTGTCTGTGCGTGTGTGTGTGTGTAGAGCGATTCAGAGTAAACTACTGGACCGATCTTTATGACATTTTTCATGAGAGTTCCTGGCTATGATATCCCCAGACATTTTTTTTATTTTTTTGATACTTTGATGACGTCATATCCGGCATTTTGTAAAAGTTGAGGCGGCACTGTCACACTCTCATTTTTCAATAACATTGATTGAAATTTTGGCCAAGCAATTTCATCTTATTCCTTGTCGGTTCCTAATTCCAAAAACATATAGATATGATATGTTTGGATTAATAACACGCTCAGAAAGTTAAAACGAAGAGAGGTACAGAAAAGCGTGCTATGCAGCACAGCGAAACCACTACCGCGCTGAACAGGCTCGTCAGTTTCACTCCGTTATGCACAAGCGGCGGACTATGGTCATTGTGAAAAAATGCAGTTCGTTCAGTTTCATTCTGTGAGTTCCACAGCTTGACTAAATGTAGTAATTTCGCCTTATACGCGACTTGTTTGATTAATTCTTTTTAAAAGTTAGATACGCTGACCAGTATCTTCCTCTTAATCTGTCCCCTGCTTTCCTTCACCTTCTCTTTGTTTGTTTGTTTGTTTGCTTAACGCCCAGCCGACAACGAAGGGTTATATCAGGGCGGTGCTGCTTTGACATATAACGTGCGCCACACACAAGACAGAAGTCGCAGCACAGGCTTCATGTCTCACCCAGTCACATTATTCTGACACCGGACCAACCAGTCCTAGCACTAACCCCATAATGCCAGACGCCAGGCGGAGCAGCCACTAGATTGCCAATTTTAAAGTCTTAGGTATGACCCGGCCGGGGTTCGAACCCACGACCTCCCGATCACGGGGCGGACGCCTTACCACTAGGCCAACCGTGCCGGTTTCAACTTCTCTTCATCTTACCGCATTTAGTTGTGGTGTTGCATAACAAGTTTGGGCACTTTATCACAAATAAAGATAAAAACGTGCAGTCGACAATGCAACACAGTTATGAGATGTGAGTTACGATATAACTTGAAATGTGAAATGATAATTTGCATTTGCTGATATCATTGTACGCACACCGAGTCTTTGCACAGAAACACAGTCACAGACGGGACGCAGACCCAAACACACACACGCAAGCACGCGCGTACGCAATCTCACACACACACACACACACACACACACACACACACACACACTGACACACAAACCCAGGTAACTGAGAAGACAAGAACACACACCAGTTCAAGTCAGTGCACATGCTATTCAACATGCCAGAATTGATCCTGGCCGAGCTGTCGTGCAACAATGTCAACCGCCCAGTAAGAGACCCGCCGCAACAATTGTGCTTTTATCGATTGCCTCGCAGTTGCTGATTCAGCTCAGCTCGTTCCCACCGTGATAGCACACATGTGTGCACACACAGCTCAGTGCGTACAGTTCAATCTTTTGAGTGTTGGGATGATCAAATCTAGTGTAGACCACATTGGGTAGCTTCTTTCCTGATTCCGCTCCTTGCTTTTGGATATATTAATCAATCAATCAATCAATATGAGGCTTATATCGCGCGTATTCCGGTGGTACAGTTCTAAGCGCAGGGATTTATTTTTTTTATTTGTATTTTATGCAATTTATATCGCGCACATATGCATATTCAAGGCGCAGGGATTTATTTATGCCGTGTGAGATGGAATTTTTTTTACACAATACATCACGCATTCACATAGGCCAGGAGATCGCAGCCATTTCGGCGCATATCCTACTTTTCACGGCCTATTATTCCAAGTCACACGGGTATTTTGGTGGACATTTTTATCTATGCCTATACAATTTTGCCAGGAAAGACCCTTTTGTCAATCGTGGGATCTTTAACGTGCACACCCCCAATGTAGTGTACACGTGTGTACACACAGTTCGCACAGGGGAATTCTTTTGGAGTTTTGTACTCAAATGTAGACAGTGGCCTTGTGAATAAGACGCCTGCCTCCCAAGTGGAAGGTCGTGGGTTCGAATCCCGGCCGCGCCTGGTTGGTTAAGGCATCGAGATTTGTCCGATCTCCCAGGTCAACGTGTGTGCAGACCTCCTAGTGCCTTATCCCCTACACGCAAACGCAAGACCAAGTGCGCATGGAAACGATCCTGTAATCCATGTCAGAGTTCGGTGGGTTATAGAAACACGAAAAAAAAACAAGCATTCATCCCCCGAAAGTGACGTATGGCTGTCTAAATGACGGGGTAAAAACGGTCAAACACGTAACAACACACTCGTGCACGTGTACGTGGGAGCTTCAGCACATGAACGCAGAAGAAGAAAGAAGAAGCAGAACTCAAGTGTGTTTGGATGATCGAGTCTAGCCTAAACCACAGTCATTGGGAGGTCTCTTTCCTCATTCAACTTAGCTTGTTCTCCTTGGCCATATCACACGTACGAATGTGAAAACAGTTGGTACAGTTGAATTCTCTGCGAGTTTTGAAATCAAGTGTGTTAAGGATTATCGAGTCTAGCCTACACCACAATTATTGGGAAGTCTCTTAGCTTGAGGAGTACTCGGTGAAAATGAACAGTGGAATAGTGTAGCTGGGTCAAAACTTTGTATGCTGAAGTATGTCTAAACGGCTGGCTATTCGTTGTTTTCTCCTGTAAGGTCATAACCACAACCACAACAACAACAACAACAACAACAACAACAACAACAACAACAACAACAACAACAAGATGTGAATTTGGAAGAAAGCCAACAAGCTTGAGTGTTGCTGTGAGAATGATATCCTTAGTTACCTAATACGTGCCTCACGTGCTTGTATCCTACTTCACCTTGTTGATGGGATTCTTGAGTGGAAATGTGTGTGTCGCTCTGTAATCTATTCAGTATTGGCTTCCTATGATGAGTATTCTTCTGCGGTGTAGGAATCGTCTCCGACCGGCACATGGCCCTGTATTATGTTTGCTATCTTGTTTTGGCTATGAAATAATCGTTTTCTTCATTTCGCGCAGCAATATGGTATGATTTGTGCCGTAGCACCTGGCTACTGCAAACTCAGCTGTTATAGAGAGAGAGAGAGAGAGAGAGAGAGAGAGAGAGAGAGAGAGAGAGAGATAGATAGATAGATAGATAGATAGATAGAGAGAGATATATATAGAGAGACAGAGAGAGGGGGAAGGGAGGGGGAGAGAGAGAGAGAGAGAGAGAGACAGACAGAGAGAGAGAGACAGACAGACAGACAGACAAAGAGAGAGAAAAAAATGACCACGGTAGCACGTCGCAACGAGACAGAGCGAGCCTTGGGGTCCTGTTGACACTGTGACCCCCTGCGGTGGGGGCCAACCCTTTTCCTGCACATCGCCCCCCCCCCCCCTCCCCCCAACGCGGCCCCTTGCACAACCTTTTCCCCCACCCTCTCACCGCAAGGCAGAAGTCACAAATAGCCCCCTGAAACCCCTGAGTCCCGCTTCTGTTCTCGCGTGCATTTTGCTCGAGCCAAGGATATTTACTGGCTTTAAAACGATATGGACATTCTGCATTCAGCTATTGTTGCACTCGCTGGACCTTGCTGTCTCTTCTGTGTGTGATTTTTGCAGGGAATGAGGACGTTGTCGCTCTTGAAATGTGTTTTGGAACACGATTCTCCTCTTTCAATGCAATGTGATGTGATGTGATGTGCGAGAAACCCAGGGTTCGTTCCGTCAGTGAAAGAGTAGTAAGTTTGATATACCGTGCAGATCTGAACTTCTTATTCCATATGTGAAACGCCGTGCAGATTGACTAACTCCTTGAAAGCAACGTCAGTGTGATATACCGTGCAGAATTTCTTATTATGATACAGCGCGCAGAATTTCTTGGTTTAAACATAAGTTTAATTACTTATTCCTTGAAAGAGTACTCGCTGGGGTACACCGCACAGAATTACTTATTCCTTATGTAATAAACTGCGCAGAATAACTTATTTCGTGTGTGATACACCGTGCAGAATTACTTTTTGGGAGGTGCATCAAAAGGGTGCAGTTCTATGTTATTCTCTTTCTCGGTCTAGATAATAATACTTCCTTCGATACATTCATGTATAAACCGTGTGTCCTATTCAGCAGACTTCTAAAAAGACCATAATGTTATCACTCACTCTTATAAACCCCTCTCTCGTATCTCGGATTAAAATCAGCTTAACGAGGGTTTCTATTCTCTGCAGTGCAATAAAAACCGACACATGATTGATGGCGTTTAATAGGGATTTCTTGATTCGATGCACAGGAAAGCCGAAACACAATTGTTGCTTTTTTTAGGCAAAAAAAAAATTCTCTTTACGGTAACATAGGCCCCAAAAAATAGGGTCGGTAGGTCGGGATTTTTTTTTCTCAAAAAAACATATTTTTAAGTTATTTTGCCAAAAAGAAACTTTTTTTTATTTTTTTCCCCCAAATGCCCAAAAAAAGTCTAGGGTCACGCGAAAAAATAGGGTCGGTCGGGATACCGTAAACAGACTTTTTTTTTGTGGCCTTAAGGGGATTTCTGGCCTCGGAATATGGCCAAAACGAAACACTTTTGACAACGAAGATTTCTGGTCTCGGTGTGTAACAAAACTACGGAATATTAATTGTACTGAACGAGGATTCTTAGTCTCGTTTATACAGCAGTTGTCGAAAGCAGTTAATGGTGTTTAACAAAGATTTCTGGTGTCTGCTTACAACAAAAACCCGGGAAAACTTACTGAGGTTTAAACAAGGCAAAGTCTTGCGATGTTTTCTGGTCTCGTCCACAACAAAACCGATTAAAAAATAACTGTCGTTAACGAGAACTTCTATAGTCTGTTTGTAAAGCAAAAACAACAAAAACCTCGTTAGTGCGTTTAGTGAGAATTTCCAGTCCAGTGCACGTGAAAAAAGAAGACAAAAGTGATCGTGTTTTAGCGAGGACTTGTTTCCTGGGTGTACAGCGAATACAGACACACAATTGATGACGTGATAAAGTCCTGCTGTCGCACTCGGATCTGTGGTCTGTTTGGTCGGCAAGTGACCGGTTTGGGTTCAATTTCTGTGGAGTTTGTGCCGCGTGTGGTGTTTGTCCTGGCTTTTGTGCAACGTTGACCAACCCTTGCCCAACACTCTCCGGCCACTGGTCGGACATTCCTCAGTGTCGGCTGTAGAGAGATCTGTTTATGCTCTGTGCATGGAAATGTGAACCGTTTGTGAGCTGGTGTCGTTCGGTTTTATAGGTTGTTTTGTCATGAAGGCCCGAAGCTTTCCCAGTGTACAATCATTTAGTTGTGGTTAATTGGTTCTGCGGCTTGAATTCAAGTTCATTTTTGTGAAGGAGCAAGCACAGATTCTCGTGGTTAATTAAATGATAATATTTGACTGTCTGTCAGCTTACTATTAGGTTGTATGTAGTCGCTGATTGAAATAATCTAATGACTGATTCAAACCGGAACTAGGGGGTCATTAACGTCCTCACAGGAAAATGTTCTTTTTAGGGACATGAAATGATGATACACTAAAATTCATTAGTTTTAGGTCAAATAGGAATTTTCTAGTAAAAATAAGAGATGAGGTGTTTAAAGTAAGTTTAATAAATTATGTACATGCAGAATCTGAGTTCAATTTTCAGCCTGGGGTATTCAATACGTTTTTGAATTCTTTGTTTTGAGATACAACGTGCTATATTTACAAATAAACAAAAGTTTTTATTGTTTCAATTAGCCATCAGTTGATGGGCTTTACAAATTCTAAACGGCAAGACACACTATGGTAGAAAGCACTACAGAGTGAGCAGAAAAAATGTAATCAGAAAACAAACAGCCAAACAAACACACATACAAACAAACAAGCCGAGACAACAAACCCTGATAATACAATCTTTGATCGAAAACGATTTCTTTGCTCTTTGTCACAGCAGTAAGATCTAGGATGAATGGACGTTAAAAACCAAGAATCAAGCATTAAGACTTCTGTGTCAGCCAAAAAAACAAGAAATTCCTCAGATAGGAAAAACACCCCCGTTGGTCAAAGGGAAATAACCATTCTCACTGCACCCATTCTCACTGCCACCAACTGAGAAGGTTATTTCCCTTTGACCATGAATATGTTTCTGTATAAATCCTTGTAGAATCTTAATCCAGCAATAACTCCCTAACCGTGTGTTTGACTGGTCCCAATTTTTGTAAGGACCGTCTCAGGAATGTATAGAACCTGTTCACCAAGTTTGGTGACGATCGGTCCGTTCATTCTTGAGATCTGTATGCGAACACAAACACACAAACACACAAACACACAAACAAACAAACAAACAAACAAACAAACAAACAAACACATCGAGTGAAACTTTTACACACCCCTATAACAACCACAACAAAACACAAGCGTGTTAGTCTGTCTCGTCAGTCGAGTTGTGTGTCAAAAGCCAGTGGCGTGATTCTTCACCACAACATGTGTCTTTCTCCCTTCTTTCAAGGGGCGCCGTCTTTTCAAAACTCTCTTTTCAACCACTGCTTCACACAAACCACCCGGCCACTCAGTCATAACGGGGTACCGTGACCCTACCCGACCCCAGGCGGGCTCGCTGCTTTTAGCAATGCAAGCCACCCCGATTAAAATACTGCCGGGTGGTTGAGGGAACAAGCTGCAAATGAGCACATGAGGTTGAACCTCTGCTGCATCCAATTTCAGAAAATGTTTAAAGCCATCTCTTCCACCTGAAATCCGAACATACGTCATGCACAGTTTCTGATCTTGAGGTGTCTAAATCTATAAGCTTAACGCAATTTGCTGCAGAGTATAAACATGCATGCCACCTTCCCCTAGACCTTCCCCTGGTCGCAGCTGCACAAGATACCCAATGGAACTGGCTTCATTCAGCATGAAGGCAACTCAGTCGTCACGCGCTACTAGCGACAGCTGAGTTTGAGTAAACTAATGTGCTGCACAATAAGATAAGATTAGATCATATAAATCTGTATTTATTTCCGAGGGTAACGGTACGTACAAGCATACATGTAAGCTATTTTCCGTCAAGCTCTCACCCGCAGCGGCGTTGCTCCATGTTCTGGCCTATTTTGTTTTTGTCTCAGTACTCAATGTTTGAATGTCTTCGCTACCTCGTCTGTTCTGGAAGCTGATCAAGTTCACCCTCTCGAACTGCTAACGTCAGTCGCTTTGAAGGGTTTAGACACCCGCCTCGAGCTGAAATCCATTAACTTTGACTGTGTAAGAGATCGACCACGCTGTCCTGTGGCTTATCAACTTAGTGCGCTCGTACCTCTAACTTTCGTCAACATCAAGGGTTTACACTCCCGTCTCGAACTGAAATCCATGAAGTTTAAATGTGTAAGAGGTCAAGATAAACCACGCAATCTCGTAGCTATTCAAGTCCATGCCTTAATACCTCTAACTTCAGTAACCATCAAAGGTTTAGACTCCCGTCTTCAGTTGAAATCTACGAACTTGGTAATGTGTAAGAGTCAAGATAAACCACGCTGTCCAGCGGGTCACCAAGTTAGTGCGTTCGTACCTCTAACTTTCTTCAAGAGTTTAGACTCCCGTCTCGAGTTGAAATCCATGAGCTTAAAAGTGTGTAAGAGTCCAGATAAACCACGCTGTCCTCTTCAAGAGTTTAGACTCCCGTCTCGAGTTGAAATCCATGAGCTTAAAAGTGTGTAAAAGTCAAGATAAACCACGCTGTCCTCGTGGTGAGGTGGGCTAGCTCAGCCCCACAGGCAAAGCAGCTGTGCTCTCAACCCCTCACTCTTCTCCCAGTGTGTGTGTGTGCGTATGTCGCACAGGTGAGAAGTCAGCCTGTTCGACTCGGAGATGTGTTTCGATGTCTCTTTTGGAAGGATTTTCCTTGTCAAAAGTGGTGCTTGCATGTGACTGTGTAAAGTAATCTTTCAATTTTGTTGTGTCAACGGAAGTGCTGGTGAGACAGATTACAAATGTGTTCTTATTCGAAAGGTGAGACGGTTGATAATTAGGCAGTAATGTGATAGGAACTTGCTGCGTTTTGTCAACAAGCTGTGCACATTGCAAAATGTGAGGGAACTGTTTAATTTTATACGGTGTTTTTGAGGAAAGAGCTTAAGCTTACTAGTATGTTTGTGATGGGAAAGATGAGACAGTTACCTGGAATCGTTCGAAGCTAATGTGATACATACCAGATGCGATTTGTCCAAAAGGTGTGCACTTGCTGAATGTGAGGTAGATTGTCATTTTCCGACGTCGTTATTGAGGAGAGAGATCTTCAGTGTCTTCTGATTGGAAACGTGACATGGCCCAGTTGTGTGGAATGGCATATTATAGCTATCTTGGATGATTTACACAAAAGAGGTGCGATGGAATTTGGCGTTGGATGTTCATGTCGATAATGCAGTTTCATACTGCTGAGAAGTAGCGCATTTGTTGGAAATAGGATCTTGCTTAATGTACCTATGTCACGAGGATATCGTGAATTCGTGCTCGGTTCAGTCAGAATTTGATTTGCCCTTCGTGTTCTATGCAAGCAAAGGTGCGCGTTTTCATCTATTCAAGTGTTGCAGATTGACGCTTCTAAACTTCTGGAACATTGTTTCCATGCGAGCTGATAGAAGTGAAACTAAACTGCGCACACACACACACACACACACACACACACACACACACACACACACACACACACACACTCACACACACACACACACACACACACACACACACACACACACACACTCACAAATCCAAACGTCATGAAAGATAACAGACGCAGAAGAGACATACAACTTAGTAAATTTGTTTCGAAAGCAGAGTGTTTAACATTATATAATCTCAAGTTTGTGGAAGATGTACTTGCGAGAAAGGATTATTTCAAGTCACGTGAAAGATAATTAATATAAGGGGAGTAACTCTGGTGATATAGAAGAGCTATGAAGATGTGTCTACCCCATTCGAAAGGTGGTTGATGTGTGTGAAATATGTTAACTTGTCTGGTGACAGATAAGGTCTTGATGAGCTGGTATGCCTTACCCGAGACACAATCAGTTGCTGCAGAAATGTTTTTCGTTAAGCACTTTGATACGAGGGCGTAGAGTTACTTGTTAAACTGTTTAGCCATCACGAGAATGTTGTATTACGTCGCTGGATTGGACTGAAATCGGTTGTTTTAAGGAATGTAGGAGTAACATGGCAGTCAAGTCAACATAATTTAATTGTTGCTCGTTTTTTGTCTTCGAAAGTAACAAAGTGTAGACGAACAGGTCAACCGCAGGGGGAAAAAGAGTTCATTCAGGTTCAAGTCTTCATTACGCTCAGCTCATACAGTTGAGGTAATCGAGCACGTTGGCGAATGAACAATTGCACAGTTGCCGCAGTAAAACTCCAGATGGTGAACACGCGTAATTGACACGTGTTTGTTGGATAGATATGAGTGTAATCGATACTAATGTGATAGGAACAGTTAGTAATCAGTAAGATCCATATATATAGTTATCCATCTGTCTAAAGCCTCAACAAAGTCGAGAGAGAAACATATATGTAAAAAATGGATTGTGAGATTGTCTTGCAACGAGTTGACTGTACAGGCTTTATGGGAAAAAAATGAAAAGAACGAGCTCGAGTCAACAAAGCATTACAATAAGAAATTTAAGTTTTTAAGTTTGATGGTATTTACTTACAGCGAAGATTGTGCAAGTGTTCACTTGTCAATCTGCTGAGAAAAAATATGAAAACCTTGTGGGTGAACTTTTGATACAATCGTATAAGACCCTAATATCCCATGACCTCCCTTCTTTGTCTCTGTTACTTCAGTATGGGTATATATGTTGTATTTTGATAGCTCAATAAATACATCATGGACTCCAAAAAATATATGATAGTGCAGATTCCGATTTGGGCAAAGGACTACTTTCCTCCCGACCTTTGACCTCGCGCCGAACAATGTGACACATTTGTATGAAGTTCTAAAATCGTATTGCACGGCTCAGAAAACCATATCAGTTGCACGCAAAAATGAACCTCAGAACTGATCTGATGTATGAGATGCAATAAGCAAAAGTTTCTTTCATTATGAAAGCAATGCAGGTCGAAAAAAACGAACATTCAACTTACAAGACAACCAGATGCTAGCGAACCAAAACAAAAACACGAATACCCTCCCCTTGCATCGTTAGCAGACGACTTTTGAGAATCTGTCGGTAGTGTGTTTTGGTGTGCGCCTTCAGCTATCAAACATCGGCTGTTTCACGTGTTTTGCGAGCAAGTCTACTCTTTTGCCTGGCTCTGCAGTAAGTCCACATATTTTTCCGTAATCCAGTCATATTCCTTCAAAATGCAATCAATCGGCGGTGACAGACGTGTCGGTCGCGTTTTCCTCACACCATACCAGTTTAAGTTCATCCATGCAAACACACTCGCAAAACAGTTTATCACGTAGATACATTTCAAATAGGGAGCAAATGGTTAAATCTAAACCTACATATTTGTTCCCTAAAATTTGCTTCTCTGTCAATAAGCCTAATTACACACGTTCGAGAAAAACAACGTGGAATCGATTCTGAATCGAGTAAGCCAAATGGGTCCCAAACCCGTTTCGCCCGTTCTGCCGACCTGAAACGCAAAACAAAAGAATTGTGCGCTTCAACTAAATTAATTTCTATTCGACTTCATTACTTTCTTGCAACTTATGAACCTTTACTTAAAGCTTTTAAATGGTCTGAAAGTAGTGTTACCGCGTACTTATCGATGCACTCATTCGTTTTATTTTTTCAGCGACGGTCACTTAGTTTAAGGTTGCAAAAGGGCTAAGTCTCGCTGGCAACAGTTTTACCCTGCACAGATCGCAACAGTGCCGCTAGTAGTCTACACTTTGTGTTTGATGGTAGAATGGGATATACAGATTACAACACTCGTGGTTTTTTTATATGGCTTGTATTTCAGTCAAGACCCAGCGGGAATATCAATCGAGAGCCACTCGCCAGAGGCTCGTGTCTCCCGATGATATTCATCCGCTGGGTCTTGACTGAAATACAAGCCATATAAAAAACCACTCGTGTTGTAACCTATACATATATTAAGTATGTGATAATCAGTGGAGGAACTTTTGATACAATGATTCAAGGCACTGATAATTATAAGTATTTGATAATTAGTGGATAAACTTTTGATACAATGATTCAAGGCACTGATATAAGTATGTGATAATCAGTGGAGGAACTTTTGATACAATGTTTCAAGGCACTGATAATTATAAGTATGTGATAATTAGTGGAAGAACTTTTGATACAATTACAATTATTCTATGCACTGATATAAGAATGTGATAATCAGTGGATGAACTGTTGATACAATCATTCTATGCACTGATAAAAGTACGGCATAATCAGGGCGGCAATGTTTCCTTAGGGGCACAATATACCTGCGCAGAGTCAGCGGCACAGACGACGCACTGCAGATTATCCCAGCCCGTTACACGTTGCGTGAAAAGAAAACAGGCCAAGTACTCGTCATAATCCCTATCGCAGCATCAATAATATGCAGTGCGTCGTCTGTGCCGCTGACTCTGCACAGGTGTATTCTGCCCATTATGGCAGCGTTAAGTTGTGGTGTGGGCAGCTGTATGTCCGCCGCTGGCTATGTACGGATACCCACTGGACTATTTGCAACATGGAGGTGATCAGTTTGATGGACGAGAGATGATCACTTAGGGGGATTCCTGTCAGAACAGTTCTTCCGTCTGTCGGCGGTATCCCGAAATAGCTCGATCTCCACCGTGTAACGTGTGATTGAACGGGGAAAACGACTCTTTCCGACCAAGAATGGTCCTCCATTAAGGGATTCGGGATATTGATCTTCTTTCTGTTTTGGTAGTTGTAACTTAGGGGAGTTTGAGCAAATGCATAGTTTATTAGATGTTTGAGTTGTTTCACCAACCCAAAAAAAGAAGAAAGACTTATGCGTTCCTTACTCAAAATACTGAAGTAAATATGAGTATATGCAAAGCTATCCAGAGAGAGAGAGAGAGAGAGAGAGAGAGAGAGAGAGAGAGAGAGAGAGAGAGAGAGAGAGAGAGAGAAAGAGAGAAGAGAAAGAGAGAGAGAGAGAGAGAGAGAGAGAGAGAGAGAGAGAGAGAGAGAGAGAGAGAGAGAGAGAGAGAGAGAGAGAGAGAGAGAGAGAGAGAGAGAGAGAGAGAGAGAGAGAGAGAGAGAGAGAGAGAGAGAGAGTTCAAGGCTAAACAGAAATTCCTGTAGTCATCTGACAAAGTTAAAAGTCTACTTGGGGAGGTAATTCTAAAATGTCTATCTGCAACTCCTCTCAAGGGGTGCCTAGAAACATGCTCGTTAACAATTGTTAAGTGGCTCATTTTTTTGCGGTGATGCATTTTATGGTCACTAACAACATCATTGTGGGTGTTAAACCCTCCCACGTCAGCAGATCTTGGCGACATATTGAGTTGACTTTTTCGGCTGTAAAAAACCGGCACAGCCAAGCATGTGTTACACAAAGGTTGTTCGCCGGGTCGATGATGCCATTATTGAGATTCAGCCATTCCCCGCGGTTGGACGTCGCAATAACTGATATCATGTGTGACAGCGTTTGTGAAAAAGGGACTTAAGTCGCCCTGCAGCCGTTCGAGTATGCTGAAATCGTAGGAAGGTGAAAATCTACTGAGTTTTGCTGAAAACCCTGTGACCCCGTGCACAGTTTGTGTACATTTCGTACATTCTGAGTTGAATTCACAGAAACTTGGATGTATCCCTGTGCATTCAGAAGCTTGATCTATCTAAAGTAAGAAAGATGGAATGAATCTGTTTCTTGCGTGCAACTAATCAGCCTTGGTTATAGGTAAAGACATGACAAACTCATTTTGTCAAAAAATGCCAAAAGTGCCCCCTTTTTCACGCGATGTTTCATTTACGCGTCCAGGTTATATATCTACAGCTCAAATGTGCTGCCTATGGTTTCATGTGTTTTGAAGATGGGTAACATGTATATTGGTTGCCATTGTGGGGGCTTCAAAACAACACGATATGGTGATATGTCGCTAGGCTTCATGTGGCTTCAGGAATATATTTTTGTCCTCTGCTGAATGTGTTACCTGTGCTTTGAAGTGTTTTGGAGACTGGGGAAATATATTACCCTCCACCTCGAAATGAGTCGCATAACACCTCGCGCGGTTCTGCGCCAGGCTTAAATATAAGTCCGGGGAGTGTCTGGTAACAGTGTGAGGGTCACCTTAGTCACAGGCTTATAACTCAAACAGTTTTCGCTCTTTTCTAAAACGGTTTTCACCACTGCATAGAGGATAAAGAACTCTTTAAAAAAATGTAAAAATATGAAAATCATGCAAAGGTGACATGCGACTCATTTCGTGGTGGAGGGTCACATATATTGCTTGCTACTGTTGCGACCGTGTGGGCTCTTTAAGACATCTGCTGTGGCTATATAGGCATTCTCATGCAGGTTATGTATATATATCTATACGAGTCGAAATGCTTCTTTTGGTTTGATGTGTTTTGGAGACGGGGGAGAATAATTATATTGCTTGCTACTCTAGCGACCGGCCGTGTGGCGAGCAGAAGACACGTATATGTGATGTCGTAATATAGGTTTTCAGGCGGCTTGAGGCGTATATCTTTTCTTCGCGGCCCAATCTGTTACCTGTGCTTTAAGATGTGTTTTGTCATAAGATCCGAGGCTAAGCGTCAAGATGCAATCTAGATTTCACATGGTTTGAAAAATGAAACGCACTGTACAATGTACGTGTGCTCATATCTGATCCCGGATAATGGTGTATCAAATTTCTCTACAACTTAGCGATGATTCATCTGCCGAGGGAAGTGCACTGTCATTCACGACGATATCTGATTTTAGCCATGGATTATATCAGGATAAGCTTAAAATGGCTTATTCACTTAATCAGTGGGTCATCTCTTTTAGTCTTTGACTAGCATATCAGAAGTTGACAGAGTCATGTGAGTCACAACCACACCGGTTGATCATCCTTGACATTCGATGTCATTAATCCCAACAGTTTTTGCCCCACAAACTGCTAAATAAATGTGCCCCACACAAATAAGCTCCCCCAAAAGTCGAGCACATTTTTGTTTAAAGTTTACGGAGCAAACACTTGCAGTGCCCGAAAGTGTGGGTTTAATGACATCGAATGCTAAGGATAATAATGATCATTTTAATGTTAAAAGGTCCCCGACATAATGACGAGCCCTTGGCCTAATCCTCGGTTACCACATACATATAAAATGTGGTTTGGGGTTTTAACTGACGGACGTAGCAACTCGATAAAGAAGCTTTCAGTTACTAAGTGGGGAGAAAGCCATGGACACAGCTATTGGAAAACGAATAATTACACTGACAGCTGTTTCGGCTTTAGCTGGACAAAATGAATAGATAGCGTCGCTCTCAAACAGAGTGCTAAGTGCATTACATTCTGAGCACTAGTTCATGGCCATGGGTTCTCAGTTTTTATGATATTGTCCCTTCAACCTTTTTTGGCTATGCGCAGAGCTCCCCATAGCGCGCGTCCCTGCGTCCTATACGCACTAGAAGCCGAAAACACGTACTAGAAATATATGGAGGGGGTCCCTGGACGCAGTAGATTTTAAAAGAGCGGGTCCTAGGACGCACTAAATTTCCTTTATCGTGCGTACCGTAGATACCATTTTCAGACTGCAATCGACACTTCGCAGTACACTATACGTGACCACAATGTTTTATAAGTACATGGGGACTTTTGGACTTTTGGACTCTTGGGACCCTCTAAAATACGGCAGTCCATGGGCCCTCTAAAATTCAAAAGTGGGGGTCCCGGGACGCACTAGGAGGGGCGTCCGTGGGGAGCCCTGTACGTGGGAGCTGTTTCCTCTCTCAGTTTACATGGCCGTGTTTGACACTATTTACATTCAGAGCACAAAGGCATTTGAAGCTTAAAACAAGACGCGTAAGGCGAAATTACTACATTTGGTCAAGCTGTGGAACTCACAGAATGAAACTGAACGCACTGCATTTTTTTTACAATGACCGTAGTCCGCCGCTTGTGCAAAACGGAGTGAAACTGACGAGCCTGTTCAGCGCGGTTGTGGTTTCGCTGTGCTGCATAGCACGCTTTTCTGTACCTCTCTTCGTTTTAACTTTCTGAGCGTGTTTTTAATCCAAACATATCATATCTATATGTTTTTGGAAGCAGGAACCGACAAGGAATAAGATGAAATTGTTTTTAAATCGATTTCGGAAATTTAATTTTGATCATAATTTTAATATTTTTAATTTTCAGAGCTTGTTTTTAATCCAAATATAACATATGTATATGTTTTTGGAATCAGGAAATGATATAGAATAAGATGAACGTAAATTTGGATCGTTTTATATAAAACAAAAAAAAAGTTATTACAATTTTCAGATTTTTAATGACCAAAGTCATTAATTAATTTTTAAGCCACGAAGCTGAAATGCAATACCGAAGTCCGGCCTTCATCGAAGATTGCTTTACAAAAATTTCAATCAATTTGATTGAAAAATGAGGGTGTGACAGTGCCGCCTCAACTTTTACAAAAAGCCGGATATGACGTCATCAAAGGTATTTATCGAAAAAATGAAAAATATGTCTGGGGATATCATTCCCAGGAACTCTCATGTCAAATTTCATAAAGATCGGTCCAGTAGTTTGGTCTGAATCGCTCTACACACACACACGCACAGACAGACACACACACACACACACATACACCACGACCCTCGTCTCGTCGTCGCGATATAATCTTCGTGGTTGAAAACGACGTTAAACACCAAATAAAGAAAGACCCTCGTCTCGATTCCCCCTCTATGTTAAAACATTTAGTCAAAAGCAATTCTGTCAGTCAAACTGAAATTGTCTCCCATTTCCCACGAATTGCTATTCAGTTTAGAAAAGGATGTAACTGCAAGAAACATTTAGAAATTGACTGATGTATTGTGCACACAAACAATCAGATCGGTTATTTTGAATCCAGATACCGAAAACGAGGACAGCAAAAATATCATCGGCATGTAATCTGTAAATTATAGCATAAACATTTAAAGTTTTAGGGGTCTTGGTTTCTTTTTGCCTGGGCTAAGTTGTATAGAAGGAATAGACGTTTGGTTCAAGAGAACAACATCAACACCTCCACCACCAACACCACCACCACCTCCACCAACAACAACAACAACAACAACAACAACAATAACAACAAGAACAAGAACAACAACAAACCACAACAAACCATAACAAACATAACAAACATAACAAACATAACAAACATAACAAACATAACAAAACAAACATAACAAACATAACAACAAATAACAACAAACAACAACAACAAGGAGCCATACAAAAAGGTTAACAGATTACACATAGACTGCAAACATTTTGGGTGTTTTCTGTTGTTGCAACGTGACAGAAGTGAGCAAAGGTATGCCCTTGCCTTGTGCACGCCTTTCGTGCGGTTGCACCGTTGTTTACCGAAAAAGGGCAAAATTAACGTAGACAAACAAGCTTTGACCAAACAGTTCAAGTTGACTTTTTCACATTCGCAGTGTCCTTGTCCTTTCCTCAGTTGGGCCATCCTTTCTTCTTCACTGCCTTTACCATTCCACGAACACAGACACACACGCACACACGCACACACGCACGCACGCAAACACACTTACAGACACACACACACACTTTTACACACTCACACACACACACACACTTTCACGCACTCTATCTCTCTCTGACTCTCTCACTCTCCTACGCTCTCTCTCACCCACTCTTCATCTCACTTTCTCGCTCTCTCTCTTTCTCTCTCTCTCTTGCCCTTTGTTTCTGTCTTCCCTTTTCTTTTCCTCTCTCATTCTCTCTCTTCATTCTGTTCTCTTTTTCTACCAGAAGTCAGCTTTGCCTTATTTCCTCACTGTCTTTCGGGCAAGGTAACGAAGGGAACATTATTTAGAACTTAGCAATAGGCGACATAGTTTGCTCAAGATCACTTCGAGATGAAAAATACCTAGTGATCCTCATTACGTGATCATTGGACATAGTTAATGATCGCAAGAAATCTTTCTTTCCTCTCGTAAAATGTGTTTCCGGGATTGTGGTGGTTTGCAGTTTGTGCTGGTGTATGTCATCCTGAACTCAGGTCAAAATGAGTTCTGCTCATTCTCTCCCTGACAGGATGCCTTAGTTTTCCTTGTCTGGCGAGGAAATCGATTTTTTTTTTTACATATTTAGATTTTTTCGTAATGTGTTATGGATGTAAGCAGATTCGCGATCGTCGATAATGATTTTTCATGGTGTTGTGTAATTCTTAAATTACAAAGGAATTGATATGTAAGACAGTTTTAAGCGAGGTATTTTTCGCGGCTGTATTTACTGTGAAAACAACTCTAAATATGGCAGAAGTGTCACGTGATAATCAACCGTTTGGTTTCGGCGTTCACTGGAGCAGACGATTTTTTCTGTAACCAGTTGACAGTGATGAAACCGTATATTACGGTCTCCTTCCGGCAGCAGTCCCAACATTTCGACTTGTTTTGACCTTGGAGCGATGTCTTTATCATAACTGTGAAGAACAGAACGGAGATCACTGTCGAAGTCGGCCAATCTGCAATCATTTTCGTCTCGCGAACACTGATCTCAAATTTAGATCAGTGCTCGCGAAAAACATATTGGAGATAACTCTGTATTCTTGTTTTGATAGATTCGCGTAGGGCTATAGCGTCCGGTCAGAGAGACAACTGGCAATAGCCGTGGAGCGATGCTTATCAGAATGGGTGTATGTATGCATAAGATTTCGCGAATCAGGTGCCATCAGTGTCGAATATTTTGTTTGATGATATCGTAGTCTTTGATCATTGCGAGTGCTTGCGAATGTCTACCGATCATTGCAAATGCATACGAATCCATATTCGCAAGGATATTCGGCACAGTGTAAGACAGGCATAACGAATGTTTGCGAATGCCTTGCGAGCGTTACGAATACATTGCGATGATTACGAATGTTCGCAAGGATATTCGGCACAGTGTAAGACAGGCATAACGAATGTTTGCGAATGCCTTGCGAGCGTTACGAATACATTGCGATGATTACGAATGTCTTGCGAATACTTACGAGTACGTTGCAAAAAAGTTAAGAATATGACTTCTTTGCGAATATTAGGAACATGTTGCTATGTTCGAAACAAGAGACGAATGGTGGCGAATGGTTAAGAACATTTACAAATGTCTTGCGACCATGTCCCTCTCATTGTGAATTATTGGAACATTCTATTCGCAAGGGCTATTCGGCACAGTGTAAGAGATGCATTAGGTGTACACCAGAAGAAATAACGAATCTGACTGTACGATCTTCTGTGCATTGAAGGAAATACTGCATTTCACTGTAGGATGGTAGGCGTGAAGGACTGTCCTGGTTTCATTATAATAATAATACGAGAATTTATAACACGCACATATCTCACCTCAAGGCGCACTCATACACCATCTTTCGCATTAACAACTCAAGCACACTCATATACACTTACGCGTAAATGACATGAAGATGACAAGGCAACAACACAAACAGAGACACGGCACTCAAAAGTAAGCATGAAAAAGAAAAGAAAATTTTAAACAATAATTATGTACATGGCTATTTACAACTGATCTGATTTAGGCTTGTGGGCGAGATGAGTGAGGGGGGGGGGGGGGGTGTAGCGGGGCACTGTAGTCTGAGGATTATTTAGGGAAAAGAAAAGTCTTGAGGCCAGATTTAAATGCTTCTAAAGACTGTTGTTGACGGAGGGGGAGAGGTAGTGAGTTCCAGTTGGTGGGGGCTTGAAAGGAAAATTATAACAGGTGACCGGCCGTTCCCCATGAACAGTATGTCAACATGGTGTTTTACACGTTGTGTTTTTGACTCTATTTGAAAGCATATGACATTGGGTTCTGTGTGTTTTTACAAGTGAGTGCTAGTTGTATACACATTACAGTGTTCTAGATGATCGAACGTGTACCAAAAACCTGTACGTGTACGTGTAGATATTGCGTCACCCGTGACTCACCTTTTTCTCCAATGTTCCAAATGCATACATTGTTTCGCTCCCACCAAGACTGCAGATCTTGGCAAACGCTTGACGTGACTAGATTTGATGACGTTTGTTTTGTTTTGTTTTGCTTAACGCCCAGCCGACCACGAAGGGCCATTTCAGGGCGGTGCTGCTTTGACATTATAACGTGCGCCACACACAAGACAGAAGTCGCAGCACAGGCTTCATGTCTCACCCAGTCACGTTATTCTGCTGACACCGGACCAACCAGTCTTAGCACTAACCCCATAATGCCAGACGCCAGGCGGAGTAGCCACTAGATTGCCAATTTTAAAGTCTTAGGTATGACCCGACTGGGGTTCGAACCCACGACCTCCCGATCACTTTTGATGACGTTACCCGTACACGTCCTGAAAAAGGCTGATCTAGATCTTGCTATTGACCATGCTGAGACGCGGTGATCATGAGTATTTAAGATGAAGGATGAGAGCTTGTAGCGTTCCAAGTATTCTGCAAGGATGGTTTAATATGTCGATGCTTTGATGGTTAATATGGGAAAGAAGGTGTATTGATTTGTGTTTTTAGCTGGCATTTTTTTCCACTCAACACAGACAAAGTCAGGTCTACAACAAGAAGAGCAAACGCTCGATCGAGTCACTTTCGCAGTTCTGAATATTATATGAGGCATCAGATGGACAGGAAGAAATTGCTATTCACAACACAATGAGTCACGTTCACATAAAATTTGAGCCCGGTCACTTTTATAGTTTCCGAGAAAAGCCCAACGTTAAGTTGTGTGTTGCCGAACAGAAAAGGCTAGTTATCTCCCTTGTTTTTCTGATAACGTTCGTAAAAGGCTACAGATGTAAATACTTTGATGTAAAGAATAATCCTACAAAGTTTCAATCACATCCGATGAACTTTGTCAAAGATATAAAATGTCTAATTTTTCCTTTGACGCTGACCTGTGACCTTGAAAAAGGTCAAAGGTCAACGAAACCATCGTTAAAGTGTAGAGGTCATTGGAGGTCACGACTAAACAAAATATGAGCCCGATCGCTTTGATAGTTTCCGAGAAAAGTCCAACGTTAAGGTGGTGTCTACGGACGGCCGGCCGGACGGCCGGCCGGACGGCCGGCCGGACAGACTAACACTGACCGATTACATAGAGTCACTTTTTCTCAAGTGACTCAATAAAAAGGGAGGTTTAAAATGAACTTATGGAGATTTACAGAGGTTATGAATAGAAAATCTAAGCCAGCAGCATCTTTATTAGTATAATGAGGAGGGGGGGGGGGGGGGTTATCACTGTAGTACAACCTCAGGTAATACTGGAGTGTTGACATGACCGTGTTAGGTATCCCGCATTTGGCCCATTTGTCTGTGTGACGTGCAGAATGCAGTGAAGTACTGATAACAGTGTGTGAGGGTCAGGTAAGGACAGTTTAGCGCTATTTATTCCCCTCTCTGCTTCTTTACCTCTGTAAACTTGTAGAGCTAGTTATTTTTCGTTATTCCCCCCTCTGCTATACAACTATACAACCGCGCATTAATCGATCGCCTGCGCAGGTTGACTGGTTGAGTGAATAGGATTCGATCAAACTTTCGCAAAAAAAACTCCTCTTTTCTTTGAATAACTGAAGAAAGGAGGAATAAAGAGGTTACACACCTTGTCTCAGTGATTATAAAAAATAATGGTCTCAGTTCGCGGTCATGAAAAAGCTCGCTAAAGCTCGCATTTTTTATGATCCGCTAACTTCGACCATTATTTTTAATAATCACCGAGACTCAGCATGTAACCTCTACTTAGCGCACGCTTGTAGTTCTTCGTGGCTGGTCTGAAACGTTCAACAGCAGAATTAAATGATAGATAAATAACTAAGTACATAAATAAATAAAAGGTCTCATTTGTGTTGTTTTGTACTCAAAAATACAACTACTAGTACTACTATTATTACTACTATTATTATTACTACTACTACTACTTCTACTATTACTCCTACTACTTCTACTTCTACTACTACTACTTCTACTACCACTGCTACTACTACTACTACTACTACTTCTACTATTACTCCTACTACTTCTACGACTACTACTTCTACTACCACTACTACTACTACTACTACTACTACTACTACTACTACTACTACTACTACTACTACCACTACCACTACTACTACTACTACTACTACTACTACTACTACTACTACTACTACTACTACTACTACTACTACTACTACTACCACTAGTTTAGTAGTAGCAGTAGAAGAAATAGTTAAGTTTCCTGTTCTACACTTTGTAGCCTATTAGTCGAATCGATACAAAACGAACCGGTAGTGGTTGTGAAAACTTCATCACATTTATTAACCCAGCTAGTTAGAGCGATAAAAAAGTGTTATATATTTTATTACCATAAGCTTGCTTTCAAGAGAGAGAAATTTAATGAGACATGTCTCGTTTGAAAAACCGACAGCTTTAATTACATTTGAACAGCCCGAAGCTGCTCGACCAGCAGACGCACGCGACAGAAAGTGACATGCATTTAGCGTGCATTGAGAGCTGTGATGAGTCACGGGCACGCCAAGAGAGACACATTAATATTAAGCACGCCAATGCACACATGTGAGAGTGTGTGTGTGTGTGCGTGTGTGTGCAGGTTTTGATCACCTGTGTGCGCTGCTCGCTGAACGAACAACACAGGCGCTGGGGAGAGTAATTTTATTTCTCATTAACAGTTTGGATAAGGATAGGGATAAGATTCATATAATCCTGTGAGGTTACCCTCATGGAAATTCGGGCTGCTTTCTCCCTGGAGAAAGCGAGCTGCCGTACAGTATACGGCGCTACCCATTTTTGACTCACATGCGAAGCAAAAGTGAGTCTATGTACTCACCCGAGTCGTCCGTCCGTCCGTCCGTCCCGGCGTCCGTCCGTCCGTCCAGGCGTCCGTCCGTCCGTCCGTCCGTCCGTCCGTCCGGAAAACTTTAACGTTGGATATTTCTTGGACACTATTCAGTCTATCAGTACCAAATTTGGCAAGATGGTGTATGATGACAAGGCCCCAAAAACCATACATAGCATCTTGACCTTGCTTCAAGGTCAAGGTCGCAGGGGCCATAAATGTTGTCTAAAAAACAGCTATTTTTCACATTTTTCCCATTTTCTCTGAAGTTTTTAAGATTTAATACCTCACCTATATATGATATATAGGGCAAAGTAAGCCCCATCTTTTGATACCAGTTTGGTTTACCTTGCTTCAAGGTCAAGGTCACAGGAGCTCTTCAAAGTTGGATTGTATACATATTTTGAAGTGACCTTGACCCTGAACTATGGAAGATAACTGTTTCAAACTTAAAAATTATGTGGGGCACATGTTATGCTTTCATCATGAGACACATTTGGTCACATATGATCAAGGTCAAGGTCCCTTTGACCCTTATGAAATGTGACCAAAATAAGGTAGTGAACCACTAAAAGTGACCGTATCTCATGGTAGAAAGAGCCAATAAGCACCATTGTACTTCCTATGTCTTGAATTAACAGCTTTGTGTTGCATGACCTTGGATGACCTTGACCTTGGGTCAAGGTCACATGTATTTTGGTAGGAAAAATGTGTAAAGCAGTTCTTAGTGTATGAAGTCATTGCTAGGTTTAGCTGAAGGTCAAGGTCATGTAAAGGTCAAGGTCAAGCATGTGAGTCGTATGGGCTTTGCCCTTCTTGTTTTGTTAAGGAGATAATATAGGGTCGCATGTATGATACAATAGAAACACTTATTTACATCTACATTCACAGTCCTTTTCGATCGCATTACACAACTCATTTCCTAGATCTAATATGCCATGTAGGTCATGCATAGTAATCCCTTTCTTCTCGCATAGACTATTGTGTACAACATCAGGAGGTAGAACCACCCTTCCACGTGGACACATACCTAAATTCAACAGCCAAGCTGTTTCTGTGCCCTGCTCGCTGAATGCACGACACATGTACTGGCAAGAGTCCAGTGTAATGCACCGGTTATGGGCAGAATATACCTGCGCAGTTTCAGCGGCACAGACGACGCACTGCCTATTATTTATGCCGCGATAGGGATTATGACGAGTACTTGGCCTGTTTTCCTTTCATGCAACGTAGCCTATAGCGAGCGGGCTGGGATAATTTGCAGTGCGTCGTCGGTCCTGCTGAAGTTACATATGTGAGCGGAGCCCCTTAATGTTGTGGTTCAAGCAAGCAATAGTAGTCCAGATATAAACTCCATAATTATGTTAACGCGCGTGTGACCAGCTATTGTAGCGCCTGTGTCAGGCCACGTGTGCATTATCACAGGTAGTCAGTTACACGTCGTATAGCAACCTGCATGATACCAGTACCAGACTTCTGCCTGTTTTTCACGCTAACAAGCTGACGAGTAACAGGCTGAAATGCAAATAAATCGATGTTACTGCTTCTAGCGCCTGTGTGTCGCGACACGTGCATTGTGAGAGGTATTCTATCGTTACTCTCTGTCTGACCTCCCGACAGGTGAAAATCAATACCTGTGGCAGGAGTTGGGCACAGAGGAAACTCGATCGTGCTCCAGGGTTTTCTTTGTTCTGGAATCACGCGTGGAAGCATGTCTGGTGGCTACATGTATGTGAGCTTAGTCTTGTGCTCTTATTCAATTTTGTCCCATTGAAAGAGAAAACGGGTTCAGTGATTGTGTCATGAACCGAGGCGCAGCCATTGAGACGCTTATGCAAATTATTTTGTGTTGTTGTGATCATTTGAATGTAGTGTCAAGGTCAAACACCACAGCATGTGAAAGCTCAGCCATATCTTACAAATGCATTGAAAGAGAAACGGTTTGATTTGTGACATGTATTGAGGTGCAGCCATTTGGACGCGAATTCAAAATTGTGTCGTGTAATGGTGTGTGAAAAAATGCCGTTCACAGGATGGGGCTTTCACTTTTTCTTAACAGACAGAAAAGCTCGTGTGTTTGTGTGGTGAGCGCAGAGAGAGGTACATTATTTTTCAAAGGAAACAGGACGGATTTTCTCATTTCCTTTTCCACTGGAACTTTACATGTTTGTGTGGTAAAGGCACAGAGAGGAACATTATTTTTCATAGGAAACACGACGTGTTTTCTCATGTCCTTTTCCAGGGGAATCTTACGTGTTTGTGTGGTAAAGGCACAGAGAGGAACATTATTTTTCATAGGAAAAACCGACAGGTTTTCTGATGTCCTTTTCCAGGAGAATCTTACGTGTTTGTGTGGTAAAGGCACAGAGAGGAACATTATTTTTCATAGGAAACAGGACAGGTTTACGGAAAAAGTCCTTGTGTGTCAGTGGTGCTGGTGGGGTCTATGTCGACCAAAAGAGTGGGATTCCCTAAGGTGGAGTTCCTGTAGAGGGATTTCCTGTACATACAGGGAATCCCACAGGGTCTAGTTCCAGTAGTGTTTCGCTGATATCGCTGAAAGTCACGTGATGCTTAGCGACATCGGTAGAATTTGATGTTTTTCGATTTTTAGTGATAATTCTTAGAAATTCGAGTATGGTTTGCAAGTTTTATTGAAAAACTCCAACTTGTGGGATTCCCTGTATACAGGAAATCCCTCTACAGGAACTCCACCTACAAGGAATCCCACTCTTTTGGTCGACGTAGACCCCATCAGCGGTTCGCTTACAGTGTTGAGCATTATTAGTTTTCTTCTCTCGTGCTTTCAGAACGAATATTTGTTTTGGTGATAGGCAAAGTGTGATACGTCTTTTATATTCTAAATATTGGGTGAAGTGTTTCGTGTGCAACAAAGTCAGTAGGCCGATACAACAAGCCATGATGATATTAAATGTGTCTTTGTGCTAACACTCGAACAGGAATGACTAAAACAGGAAGTGTCAACATTATACAAATAATATTACCTTTACAAAGAATGTCAAATCAAAATATATCTACCCAGATTATCCAAAACTTTGAAGAGAAGTTTTAGAAGGAAGAAAGATGCGTTATTTTTGCATAAACTCGATACTGTCTATACTGTAGTTGACTTTTTCCGTGTCAAGGCAAATCGTGTCATTGTGGACAATAGTTCTTGAAGAGTTTGTACATGTTTACATATATCTGCATTATGACAAAGCGGCGTGTTACTCAAGTTGTGTGGAGAGCAAACAATGCAATGATGGGTTAACCATGGAAGCCACATGCGCACAGTGAACTTTTCATTTGCACAAGGTTATAAATAAAATTGTGCTATTGAGATAAACGTTTGGTGTAGTACAAAAGGAGTGCGAAAAGAAATCGCATCGCTGTAACGGCCGGAAACACAGTTTGCCGCGCCCCTACGCTGAATGCAATATCGGATGTGATTTTATTTTGTTGTGGCTGGAAGGAAAATGTGTCGTGTTTCACATAACAGACATAATATATTTTCCCTTCAGATGTATTGTTGCTCCCGGGTTTTAGGGGAAAACGTTTATAAGTACACTGTCATTGTGTTTCACAATAAATCAAATACTACTTTTTGACCAATGATGATATTTCCTTATTTTTCATGTTTGGACAATAGCGTTAGGGTCTTTTGATTTTCCCGTTCTTTTTTTGTGTGGGCACATTGGGCGACATTTTATGACGGTTATGTATCACGTGCTTGTTAATTGGTTTCAGAATAATTACGCATAGTAATGTTCGACAACTTCAGCCTTTATAAGACAACTTCGAGTCCTGATTATCATAACTCGACTATGTTCACAATAGCAAGACGAAAACTTCTAAGTGGGAGCTGCCTGTAATCACGAATGGCGTCTTTAGTTTGCAAGACAGACGTCACTATTTGTCAGCTCTGTGTTTATCACGATGGTATATTTCGTTCGCTGTCTTGGAGCACTGTTTGTGGTGAAAGCCATCGTCTGTGGTTGTGCCTTGTCACAGTTGATAATTGAGATAAAAAGGTAATAGTGTTTTCTTCTGTGCAAGACAGACGTTCAATTTTCGTATTTCAGCTCTGTGTTTATCACGATGGTGTGTTTTGTACGCTGTCTAGAAGCACTGTTTGTGGTGAAAGCCATCGTCTGTGGTTGTGCCTTGTCACGGTTGATAATTGAGAGAAGAAGAGTAAGGTAATAGTGTTTTTTTCATTGACGACAATGTGTGCACTTTTTTCTTTGCTGTAGCCTAATTTAGATTAGTTTGACAGGTGCGGGTTGTGTACGTTTCTCAATGAACATAGATCGTCTACACAACAGGTTGTTATTGTCATGACACTGTGTGCCTTGTGTTTGTAGGCTGCAGTTTGAAACAGGCGGGTTGTGTGGGCTACGATACAAGCATTCATCGTTTACACAACTCTGTTTGTTTGCTTAACGCCCAGCCGACCACGAAGGGCCATATCAGGGCGGTGCTGCTTTGACATATAACGTGCGCCACACACAAGACAGAAGTCGCAGCACAGGCTTCATTTCTCACCCAGTTACATTATTCTGACACCGGACCAACCAGTCCTAGCACTAACCCCATAATGCCAGACGCCAGGCGGAGCAGCCACTAGATTGGCAATTTTAAAGTCTTAGTTTCGAACCCACGACCTCACGATCACGTGGCGGACGCCTTACCACTAGGCCAACCGTGCCGGTCACAACTCTGTTTATTTTGGCCATGGCGCAGAATGATCTTTGAAAGAAATGTTCTTGAAATGTTAGACACAAAAAAGAGCGAACAAAAAGGGAATTGTGTTTCTGAATCAGAATGGTTATTGAAACGCGGAACACAAATATGCAAAAAACCTTATTTTTAATGGACGTATTTGTTTGTGCACGTTACCAGGGATGATGTCAGATACCGGTTGCTTTTCTTCCTTTCAATAGCATTGGGTTTGGTCTATAAAAACAAAATATGCATACGCCATTTTATGCAAGCACCTGCAGGTTTATTTTATTCGATATGGTTTCATGTGCCAAAAAGGACGGAAATGCACAACGGCGCTGGTGTTGAATAGATACAGGACACCTTTCCTCTCAAGACCGCCCCCTTCCTGCCCCCCCCCCCTCTTTCCATTACATTTTTTTTTACAAACATGTCTTGAAATATACTGTCAAATCATGTTGATAAAAACCGCCCACAAGACCACCCAAGAGTGGTCCGAACAAAGATAGGTGTTAGACACGGGAATTGAAAACCGGCACGGTTGGCCTAGTGGTTAGACGTCCGCCCAGTGATCGGGAGGTCGTGGGTTCATACCTAAGACTTTAAAATTGGCAATCTAGTGGCTGCTCCGCCTGGCGTCTGGCATTATGGGGTTAGTGCTAGGACTGGTTGGTCCGGTGTCAGAATAATGTGACTGGGTGAGACATGAAGCCTGTGCTGCGACTTCTGTCTTGTGTGTGGCGCACGTTATATGTCAAAGCAGCACCGCCCTGATATGGCTCTTCGTGGTCGGCTGGGCGTTAAAGCAAGCAAACAAACAAACAAACAAACAAACAAACAAACAAACAAACGTGAATTGAATAGGAAAGAACATCGTGGTCGTGATGTGCAGATGGTCATTACTAAGATGGGATCGCCGGGACACCTACGACTTTATCTCTCCTTCCCGGCCCTCGACCTGCTTTTCTCCTGCTGTGCTTTATTTGATCCTGTGTTTTTGACAGATAGTGTTGTTTACGGTCTATGCACGAAGTGGTAATTTGCTATGCCAAGCCTAACCATGAATGCAAATTGCTATTTTACGACAATATAACCTTGAACGGTTGAAAACGACGTTAAACACCAAATAAAGAATAACCTTGAACGGTTGAAAACGACGTTAAATACCAAATAAAGAAAGAAAGAAATGTTACGACATCTCGGAGTTTATTTATATGTTTATTTTTGTTTCTGTTGCCTTGCGAAGCTGGTAGTTATAATACGGATCCACAACAAGCGATGGTTTAGGTTAACTAGGAGAGCATTTTAAATTCAAGACGTTAGGTCTTCTTCTTCTTCTTCAGCGTTCCAGAATTTTCTGGTTACGTGTGAGCTCGTTTGCCCATTTGGATTCCCCACACTATACTCTGAGAGCATTGTCAGCTCACTCCGCTTTCGTTGAGTAGGCATGCTGGGTATTTTCGTGTTTCCATAACTCACCGAACTCTGACATGAATTACAGGATCTTTTCCGCGCGCACTTGGTCTTGTGCTTGCGTGTACACACGAAGGGGGTTAAAGTCACTAGCAGGTCTGCACATAAGTTGACCTGGGAGATCGGAAAAATCTCCACTCTGAACCCACCAGGCGGCAGCGACCGGGATTCGAACACACGACCTTCCGATTAGGAGGCCGACGTCTTACCACCACGCCACTGCGCCCGTCAAGTCGTTAGGTCAATATCATTGTATTTGATTCAACAATGCGAAAAATTTATCTCTAACAAAAATACGAACTTGTATGACTTGAGCAGCAATGGTGTTTCCTTGTTCAAGCTTTTCGTTAGCACCATTTGATTTTAAGATGTAGTAATGACAGTCTGCTTTTGATATAGCCATCTAAACAATATCTGCTTGAAAGTAATCGGTGTAGTCGGTGAGTTTTATTTCCCATCCACGTAGAAGGAAACAGCACAGCGCACGTGTGGGATGTCGGAGTTTCATTGCCGCTTGGCCAACCCCGAATAAATATAGCCGTGACGTACAATGCAAAGCGCTCCCACATTCACATGAAGGTTTCTCCGCTAGGAAAGAGTCAAGGAAGTGCATCGGGCCTATAAAAAGACAGCCGCATCTCTCTAGCCTAACGCATACACTTGTGTCTCTCCCCTAACGTCGGGTTAAAACCCGGGAACATGCCCGAATTTCTCTCTCTCCAGCCTATGATCAAAAAGAAGGACGAGGTTTATGCCGGTGTAGGATCCGGTCCGGTCCCCCCTCTGAAGTAGTCCCCCGGGGGACCAATTCGTGGCAAAAACTGCTCTATAATGGTCCCCCCTTAGACATCCAGCCTCGTTTTTCTTGTTACAATGTTAGTAATGTTACCAGCAATTTTAGAGAAAAGAAAGGAAAGAATCAGAGACTGGTTTCATTTCTTCTTATCAGTATTTATTTATTATTCATTTTATTTCAAGTCATTTTTCTTTTGAACGGCATTATAAATCAGATCTATTTTATTTTCTGCAAAATATAGTCAAACAAAGAGATTGCTGTCTGTGCACTACATAATACCGGACGAAGATATAGATTGAAAATGGCTTGAATGCCTAAGAAAAACGAGGCTGGATGTCTAAGGGGGGACCATTATAGAGCAGTTTTTGCCACGAATTGGTCCCCCGGGGGACTACTTCAGAGGGGGGACCGGACCGGATCCTACACCGGCCAAATCCGATTTCAAAGGATCAACTGTGGACAGTTTTACAGCCTACGCGTGGTTGGATTTTGTGTTCGTAAGTTTGCACGCTCTTACATCGCATTGTCTTTTTGCTAACATGTAAGTTAAACGTAATAGAAGCCGAATTTAGCTCAGGAACAAGTACTAAGAAAGATGTAGGTACAGAGTGTGGAATTGTAGGCTGCTGTGAGGTGTTAACAAAACAGCTTGATTGTCTGATTCGTGGGTATAAAAACATTTTTCCCCGTAAGTTTTTTTTTCTCTCTTACATTGTATTCTCTTGTTGTTAACTTGTAGTAGAAGTGAAAGACGAGTTTACTTCAGGAAAAAGTACAAGTATTAACAAGGAAGGGTTAAACAACAGAGTGCGAAATAACACGTACTTATGTTGCTGTGAGGCGTTTTTAAGTTTACACGCTCTGACATCGTATTCTCTACTTAAGTTGTGTGAACTGAAGGAATAATAGAAGCAAAGTTTAGTTCAGGAACAAATTAGGGGAAAGTAGTTTTTGCTATCAACGCATCGTTCTGTTGGTAATACACGTTTTATGATGTCTATTCTCTCAGCGCGTGCACACAGTCTCACGCAAATAGACGCACGCACGTATGCACGCACGCATGCACGCTCGTACGTACACACACACACACACACACACACACACACACACACACACAACCACACAACCACACACCCACGCTTTCAAAATTCTGTTCCAATCAAATAACAAGCTGAATAAATTCTTCAGTTAGATATAAATGTCAAATGTTATGGTCTTTTGATACACATTAATTTTATTCTGTTCACTGCAAGTAAACAAACACACAAGTAGGTCAACCCTTGTGCAGTGTTCAGTAAATTTCTATCGACATGGTTGGAAGGGCGTGGTTACATTTTACAAACTTAATACTTCAAAATCTAAAGCGTGCGACTGTTTCATTGCTTGTAAACATATTTTATGGACGTCACCCTGCAAAGCGGCTAAGGAGGGTAATCATTCCAAACTGTTCGACGTCAATTCTCGTATCTTTATGGACGACTTTGGAAGCCTTTGACAATCATGAATATCCTATTGAGTAGTAATGTGCCGCTGTATTGAGTCGTTTTGAGTGGAGGCATGAATTGGATTTTGCCTGGGATATTATATGCCAATCGTGATTTGGTCGGTCAAGGTTTGTCGAAGGCGTCTTATTTTTGCTGTGGGTTGAAACCTGGCTCTTCAGTGTGTTCTGTCTGCCATTGTGGGAGTTGAGAGAGACCTTTCCATCGTTCAAATTTGAATTCTTTGGGCTGTGTTCTTCAGTCTGCCAATAAAACATGGCAGTTTAGAGAGAGAAAGAGGGAGAGAGGGGAAGAGACCTTTCCTTTTCCCATTTTTGAATTTGTGGAATAAAAGGATTTTCGGTTTGAGCGTCGCTTGTGGAAATAGGTTGGAAGAGTTACAGGGATTTACGGTTGCGAGAAAACTGAAATTGACTGTGTTGTTCCACTACAATATTATTAAATAAATGCAATGCCAAACGTTTCCCGGAGGCGGTAATCCGATTGTGGCTTCACGAATTCAGAAGAAGACAATCGAAGATTTGTTGTTGGATTGTGGCGGTTATTTCTAATATGTGTATTGTGAAGGTGTGAAGATCTTGCAAGTGAGTTTGGCGGCATCAACAGATCTCGGCACGGATTCCAAGTTAGACAACCAACGTTGTTTTTAACGTTCTCCAAATTGTTGACAGTTAGCGTATAGTTCGAAAATACGATCGTGGTTGGAGTCGCTTTTAATGCAAAGAGGGAGACACGTTTGTATCGCGCTTAAAGTTCAAGCTCAGCTGTGTGTGTGCTTAATGTATATGTCAGCTGTTGCATTAGTTTCACAGAATCGAAAAGCGAACAAAGGTTTCTGTTGGGTTCGTGTGTAAATTCGGCATGCCCACTTAGACTACAATTTGAGCACATGCAAGTGTGAAGTAAAAATGGCTAGTTTATTCTGAAAAGATAATTTTGCTCTGACAGAGCTGAAAGACCAAAGGTTTTGGTTTTAGGCCACCAGTGGTCCTTACTGCTGCCACCAAGAGGTGTGCTTTTATTTCAATTTTGTTTGCTTGATATTTGATACACAGAGTGAGAGAAAGGCACAAAAGCTGCACCTCTAAGTTGCAACACTAAGCGGTCCTTGGATAAGACCGTGACATTATTGTGCGCAACCGGAAGTCATCGCGTATGAGAGTGAATAGGCCTACTTAATGTTGCAGGAATTGTGCACGAACATGCTTGACTCACACAAAGAGAAGGGACACTCACCAATGAAAAGCTCTGGAAGGAACCTTTAGTGCGTGACATGCGCGGCTTGGCAGGGAGTGCTTTGGACAAACAATGTTTGCAGTAAAAACTTGTGAGCTAAAGTCTTGAACAAAATCATGGATAAAAGCCGAACAATTCCAATCGTGGTACGGACCGCAACGGCCAGTACGAGCATTGCTTCAAGCCCTAGCAAACTGCCGGTAAAAACCCCACCTCAAGAAAAAAGTCGCGTTTTTGGCAGAGCTGCTGAACGCGAAATCGCGAAAATGAAAGCCCAGGTGAATGCAAGAGAACAGCAGGAAACATCTTCAACAGCTCATTCGCGAACGATCTTTGGCAAAACTGGTGACACTACTACAGTCAACAGCAAAGAATCTGCAAGCGTCACAGGGGCTTTTTCTCCAACGAGGAATGATCAGGCCACAACAATGAGTCACACCAAGAACACTGTCGTAGATTCTTCACCAAGGTCTCTGACATTTCCTAGCAAACCTTCGTCTCCGAAATCGGTGTCATTCGCCCCCACCAGCTCAACACACGTCATGAGCGACAGTTCTTGTACCCCAAGCCCTGAACCGAGGTCACCTTTTTGTAAAGCCGGCAGTCCAGGACTTGTGATTAAATCAGTTCTGAAAAACCCTCTCGTGCCAAGAGAACCTAAACCGGATGGCGCTTCGCATCAAAGTCCCAAAACAGCAACTGTTTTGGTGCAAAGAATGAGTCTTTCGGAAGTGCCTGCAAAAGCTGAACAATCTGTAATTGAAGTCGAAACCTATCCTGTGAAGAAGGTAGAGCCAAAGCCTGTAACTCCTGTCGTGTACCACCAAGGCATACTGCTGCTAAATTCTCCTGGATTAAATCGAGCCGGAAATGCAATGCCATCTGATCATTTGGACACACAGGGGGTTTTAGTATCTCCCTCGACGGATAATCATGACCGACAACAAAACATGAACATCTGCATGAAAAATCGCGCAAAGAACCTCACTTCTGTTTCCGAAACTACGAAAGATCCGAAGATGCTTTCTGACAAAGGAGAACCGGGTGTGACACTTCGAAAACCTGCTGATTGTTCTAAAAACGAACCAGGGAAAGATAAGCCGCAGCAGTCTGTGCCTCCCTTGTGCCACGGTGTGGATTTATCGTTTCTGAAAGAGCTGAAAAACAAACACAAGTTTTCTCTGGCCTTTGATCAACAAAACCAGGTGGCCGCAACTGGTAGGTATCTTTGAACGATTTAATTACCGTAGATGTTAGACGTGGTGGTGGTCAGCAAGAGAAAGGAGGGGTACGCGTGCGTGTTTATGTGTGTGTATGTGTGTGTATGTGTGTGTGTGTGTGCGTGTGTGTGTGTGTGTGTGTGTAATTGTAGCTGTTGGGGTGCTTCATCAGGGTTGATCAAACTTCAGACAAACTGGTACTTCGGTGACCCAAATCTTGTAACTCCAAATCAGAAGTTACCTCTCCCCATCAAAAGTCGTGTTAAATACTTCTACTTCTAGTGTTGAGGGAGGGGGGGGTGGGGTGGATGGGGGTGGGGAAGGGGAAAAGGCTGTGTAGGTGCGGTTGATTTGTATGTAGTGTTTGCTTCGTGATCGGGAATATTTGTTGCAAGATTGTGTCTTTGGTTTGTTTTTGGTTGTTTTTGAAAAATGATGTATAATACATGTATGTATATTGTGTTCAACCGGTTCAATGTTTGTTTGCGAGACTGGAACGGGGCACACACTGTATTTATTTTACTCTTCTGCAATACGAAGACTCTACACACATAACATAATGACCGCTGTATAGTTCCTGTTTGGTCATACAACATTGTGTACAGGATGTACAACTGTCAGCCTTTTCACTCCCACATCCATCCCAATAATATCCCTCTCTTTCCACTTATTCTAATGACCGGCACGGTTGGCCTAGTGGTAAGGCGTCCGCCCCGTGATCGGGAGGTCGTGGGTTCGAACCCCGGCCGGGTCATACCTAAGACTTTAAAATTGGCAATCTAGTGGCTGCTCCGCCTGGCGTCTGGCATTATGGGGTTAGTGCTAGGACTGGTTGGTCCGGTGTCAGAATAATGTGACTGGGTGAGACATGAGGCCTGTGCTGCGACTTCTGTCTTGTGTGACTTCTGTCTTGTGTGTGGGGCACGTTAAAATGTCAAAGCAGCACCGCCCTGATATGGCCCTTCGTGGTCGGCTGGGCGTTAAGCAAACAAGCAAACAAACAAACAAACAAACTTATTCTAACAAAGATAAGCCATCAACCCCACCCCCCACACACACTCACTTACTCAAACTCCCCATCCCCTTAATTTCTCAACACTTTTCTTTGGTGTTGCTTTTTTTTTAACACCGACGTTGTCACATATCTATGTAAACACGCGATGAAAGACAAAGTCCATCTATCGGATTACCTGCCCAGGGTGACACAAACAAAACAAAACATTGTGTGTTTCGTTTTGCGCCAGGGATATTATTGGGATGGACTCGATGTGGGAGTTAAAAGGCTGACAGTTTTACATCCTGTACACATGTTGTATCGATGCAGGATACTGATAAAACTGAGTGCATGTTTTCGAAGTGCATTTGCCTGGGGCTCGATAGCGTGTGTGTGTGTGTGTGTGTGTGTGTGTGTGTGTGTGTGTGTGTGTGTGTGTGTGTGTGTGTGTGTGTGCGTGCGTGTGGGTGTGGGTGTGGGTGTGGGTGTGTGGAGTGCAACTATCAGATTGCCTACCCTGGGCCCGTATGCTTATGGGAGAAGTTCGCGACAACTCCCGAAGTTTTGAGTGACATCGGAAGTACTTGCCTCACTTTCGTATGCATGGGCCGGAAAAAGGGTTTACCTCGAAGCAAAGCGAGGAAGTAACTCAGGGTATTTTGCGACTACTTCTAAAGTTTTGAGTGACATCGGAAGTACATCCTCACTTTCGCATGCATGGGACGAAAAAAGAGTTTACTTTGGAAGCTAACGAGGAAGTAAATGAGGGTAAATGTACTACAGCCAGACCCAGTAGTAAACACGCTACTTCCACAGTTTCTCAGTGCAAAAAGGCAGGGCTTTTCTTCAGTTTTTCATGTCAAACCGAGCTGACGCTCCAAAAGAGAGAAAATAGAGGGAAAAGTCGTATCTTCTGCATGCATTTCGTGCAAATTTCCCTGAATACAAACCTGAGTTGCCAGCTTTGACTTTTGTTTGTTGATCTGGGTCATTGGCCACCACTCTTTCATTCCCGCTTATACGAGGGGGTTACTGTGTTTCTATGAAAATGGGCGTCGTTGTGTGCATGTGTGAGTGTGTGTGTATGTATTTGTGCGAGTGCCTGTCTGCCTGTGTGTGCGTGCGTGCGGGTATAATTGTGCGTCTGTTCCTTCATACGTTTGTTTGCGTGTTCGCGCGTGCCGTGTGTGTGTGTGTGTGTGTGTGTGTGTGTGTGTTTGTTTGTGTGTGTTTGTGTGTGTGTGTTTGTGTGTGTGTTTGTGTGTGTGTGTGTGTGTGTGTGTGTGTTTTCGATGTTATGTGTGTGTTCGACGGTGTGTGTGTGTTCGACGGTGTGTGTGTGTTCGACGGTGTGTGTGTGTGTGTGTGTGTGTGTGTGTGTGTGTGTGTGTGTGTGTGTGTGTGTGTTCGACGTTATGTGTGTGTTCGACGGTGTGGTGTGTGTGTGTGTGTGTATGTGTGTGTGTGTGTGTGTGTGTGTGTGTGTGTGTGTGTGTGTGTGTGTGTACCCACTCCCCACACTA